>NC_087551.1:31396680-31699710 GCF_036250125.1 Pseudopipra pipra | reverse complement strand
CCAACGCAAGCAGGTGTTATCTAGTCTCTATAGCCTTCCCTTCACCAATCCTAGGGTCTTGATCTCACTTTGCCAAACCCAGAAGTTTTCTCTGTGTAGTGAGTATGTCACTCCTGCTCTGAGCCCAGCCTGGGCAAGAGGAGAGGGCCAAAGGTGCAAGCAATGCCTTGGTCTGTCAGGAAGGCTTTGTCCTCACTTCCAGAGCAGATCTCTTCAAAGTGAGTGGAGTACACATTGCTGCTGGCCCCTTACGCAAGGAAAGCCAGATAGTGCACATCACCCTCTGGGAAGGTGAAAGCTGTGTGCTTGTCAGTATGATGGGAGCAATAACTAAAGGATCTCCACAGTCAGATGGCTTAGGTTTTCTCCATACATCGTTCACCCGTTGCAGCTTTCCATGGGCTGAGAGTCAGGCTCAGCATTGCACTTATCAGCAAGCTTTCCTCACATACTGGAAGGAGTGAGACAGGAATGCTACCAGCTCCTCTTCCTGGCCCTTCATGGTGCTAATGCATCCTAGAATAGGGCTAGTCCTTACTGCTGCAAAGCTGGACAATAAGTTTGGGCTATTTGATGTTTGCTGTTGCTGTCAGTATACTTGTCAGATACTTAAGAAGCTCTGAATTAGCTGATCTTCCAGACACATGACCACCCATCTATCTATCTTTCAGCACACTGGAAGCTTCCCAGATAGCACCTGGTACTTTGCTTGCGCAGAACTGGTCGGCAACACCAGCCAGCCTGGTGGTACTTCCTGAGCCCACTGCATGTCGTGTCTCACTCTACACCAAGGAAGGAGGTTTCAGAGAGGGCTGTCAGAGTGAGCAGCTGTAGGGGCATTTGTTAGGATAGGAAGAGGGAATCTCAGCTTATGGCGAAGCCCAGGCCTTCCAGAATCACACACCAGGCAAATGTGCAGTATTAGGGCTGGGGAAGTTGATATACATCCCCCTCCCTTTCTGCTCCCCATAAAATGCACCTTAGAGATCCAGCCAGTCCCTGCCCTCTTTGTTGTCTTTTCACTCAAAAGGCTGGAGAGATGTTTAATAACTGATGGATGCCCGTGGGGAGAGGACTGCAGGAAAATGTTTATTTAGTGGAAGTTGGAGAGAGTTAGGTAGCATCCGATGTCAGCGGAACAGTGCCTGCTGATTAGCCAGTGGGACAAATAACACCTTTTAAGCTCTTCTTCCAGCCTTTCCAACCACAGCTTCAGTACAGCTGTCTAATATCACCAGGATGCTGCCTTACATGAGCAGGGTACAACCTTGCTGCAATGTGCTCCTACTCTGCCACCGTAGCTGTAGGGTCTGAGTCTGAAATACTATACCACCACCAAGATGTTGTGTTACCAAAGAGCTGTAAGTCTTAAGTTGGGATATGTGCTTCTGATCATGTTTCATTCATGTGCATATTAGAATAAGGTCTGTGTGAATATGATCTGTATCCAGGTGATCTCAGAAATGAGACATGGTTTAAGTGTAGCTCTGTTTGGTGCTGCTGCCTCCAGTGATGCACTTGGGCCTAGAGTCTCCACCGAGCCAGGTATGCATGGGGGCCAAAGGCTGGTTCATAGGACCTGGGAGCCCAGTGAGGAATTGGGGCTGAGCCCACCTAGGGCTGTTTCCCCTGTGGGCATTCTGGAAAAAGTGGAAACAAACATAGTCACTTTTCAGGTAGAAATTAATGGGCTATGCTCATTCCTAGTGTAATTTTATTGAAGCCAGTGGTACCATACTAATGTGAGCTTGGCTTAGCAACTCCTCAGAGGGGGTCTGTCTTTTGAGTCCAGACAAATTGATTTGTCACAGTGTTGCTTTGATGTATAGAATTTGTGTTGGGATTTGACCAACATAAATGAATGTTGAATATCTACTGTTTCTGCAAGCAGTGGGTTGAATTGTTTTGCTCTACTGCCTCCATCACAGCTGCTCCACCAAGGGGAACGTTATGCCCATGGATGTGATCTGTCAACTCTCTCAAAAGCAAGCTAACAAGCAAACTGACCTCCACAGCACTGGGAGAGGAGCTTTCTCCCACAGGACCATAGCCTTTCTGCACCTGAGGGAAAAGAGGTCCCAAGGACAGAACTGAACTGGCAAGACCCATGGCCTCATGGCCTGCCCTTCCTCCTTCCCTCCTTACCTCATATGTCTGTCTTGGGGGAGGGACGATTTCCCTGTGGAGTTCAGCAAGCTCCTCTTCCTCATACACAGGCTCATACACAGGCTCTACCACAAGTATATCATCCACCTATGCAACTCTTCCAGAAGCTGCCAAGTGTTCAGGAGCTCATTACAATGTGCAGCATGGCCATCCGGCACTGAGAATAAGCACAGAGGCTGCTGGAAAGCTAAGTGGGTTTTATTCCTCCCCCCATTCCCAAGGACGACTGTTTTTTGTTGGGCCATTTTGTTCGTTCCGTTTTTGTAAACTTCATCTGGGGGAAATGAAGCTTGTGAGAAATTGGTGCCCATCCTGAACCCTCCCCAGTCTTTTGAACTTCGTGAATGGATGGATCACCTACTGTGATTATAATTTAACGGATTTTGTAGAACAAAATAACTTCACACACAGACACATGAGGTTCTTTCACTCTCCATCAGCACAAGCTGCTTCTGCGATCTTAGCTATTCACATTAGTGGAAGAAAAAGCCTAGCTAGAATGTGGTGAGATGATGTAGTACTTTGTATCAGTCCCATGGTCCCAATGTCCATTAGCAGCGCTGTCGGCTGCTGTGCCATGAATTCGGACTTTGGATGACAGCCCATGAACCAGTCAGGGTAAAAGTTTGGAAAAACACAAGCCTGAGTCTAGCGCATCTCCAGAAGCAGATGCAGTGGGAGGAGCAGCTGAAAGCAGGCATCACCTCCGGCTCGGCTGTGCCAGGAGCTGGTGGGCTCTGTGCTGCACCTGTCCCCCAGGAAGAGCCTGCTCCCAGGGGCCAAGCAGAGGAGAATGAGAGTAGTGACATGTCTGATGGAGCATGATGCACAGCACAGCTCAGCCAATGGGAAACAGCAGTGACAACTAGACCCCAAAATAACAGGATTTCACTTTGGAAATGCCAACATCTTTTTTGAACTGAAATGAGACTAGGAGGCCTTAACAGTTGTGAGAAGTGTTTCATGTTGCTGTTCCTTGCTTAAAAAAAAATAATTTTTGGTGACGAAGTGGGTTTAAACTCTCCACTCGTTCCAGCCCTTGTTGTGGTGGTGGAGAAGAAATGCTCAAGGTGGATTGGGATGGTGTCCCTGTGGCTTCGCAGTGGGGTAGGCTGGAACAGAGGCTGGAGTTTAAAGTCTTCCTCTGAGGTGTGACCTGGCCATCCACCTACACATGCACGCATGGTAGGGTGGGCTTCTGCATGCTTGTGTGCACAGCTGGGACCCATGGCCCTGCAGAGGGTTGGTGTGTTTGTGGCTCTGGGCTGGTGGCACCCATCTACCTTTGCGGCAAGGGCTTTTCAGGGTGACAGCCTTGCTTGTTCCTTGTGAGAGGAAAATCCTGACCTGGTTTCTGTGAGAAGATGGTGTGAAGTGTCACATTTGCTGCAGTGAGTGCCAAGGAGCAGGGATAAAAGCATGGAGCAAGCTGTGTTTAAGAACAAGCTAATTCATTGCTGGCTGCCTGAAACAGGAGAGCTGCTGGATCTGCTCCTTGGACAATGTTTTCCGTCTCTTCCCACCCTCTCCAAACCTGATAGGAAAACTGTCATTCCTATGAGGTAGCCAAAGGACCCCTCTCCCCTGAACTCCTCTGAGGCTGCGTGTTCACATCATTTGGGTCCTGTCCCTGCTGGGTGTTGTGGGCCAGCCATGAAATGCCAGCAGACACATGATGACCGCAGGCGTGCTTGTGGGCAGAACTCACAATACCCTGCTGGTGCACAGCATTCCAACAGTGCTCCCTGCCCTGTCATGCCTCCTCCTTGCTTGGTGGAGAGCAACCGTGCACGTCCTGGCATCATCTTGTGCTTTTCCAGAGAATTTCACAGCACTTGTCTGAGCCTCGGTAATCAGGGTAAGTTCAACAGACCAAAGTTAGAAAACAGAAGGCCTTGGCATTTTGGTGGTCCTGGTCCCCAAATCTTTGGTGCTGCCCCTGGGGAGGAGAGGTAGGTCAGCTGTTGTGGCAGTGTGGGGGCAGGGAACAGCATCGTAGTGAAAGCAGCATATCTGCTGGAGTCTCCAAACGTGTGCTCTGTGCTTCTCTGCTGGGGCTGAGAGCAGCTTTGCTGTGGGCTGCACAAAGTGCACTGATGGAGGGCAGAATAGCATGTGAATGCTCAGCAAGATGTGGAGAGGAGGGTTGGTAGGGGAACAGCTGTAAAAAGGTTTACAGGTGCGGTGGTTTTTACAGGAGACAGAAGACAAGACGAGGCAGGAGGCTGTGGTGCTGGAGCAGTGGTGCTGCAAGGCAAGGGGGGGGAACAGAGGGAGCAGGGCATTTGATGGAGAAGCTTGGGAACAGAGTGAGCTTTCAAAGCAGTCTGTAAATGCTCCAGCTGAGAAGACAGGCAGGAGGTACTCCCAAGCTGAAGTGCCTAGGCCATGTCTCGCTGCACTGCTGGAACAGTGGTGTTGCCTCTAAGCCCAGCACTGACAGCTTGAGCACGTGTCACCAACCGTGATGGCTAATGCAGCCACAAGGTGTAAGTGTCACTAATGAATAAATTGCCCTGTGCCTTGGAGAGGCTAATCCATCACGGCCAGAGACAGGGATCTGACAGGCTTGGCTATTTCAGGCCTACCCTGTGGGGAGGAGGAATGCTTCTTTTCTGAGCCATCCCCCGCTCCACCTAGGGAAACCAGTGCAGGGTTTGGCTCTGTGCCACCCCTCAGCTTCCCAGTTGCATGAGCTCAGGCTTCATCCCTTTTCACTGCAATAGAAGGAAGAAGCAGTAAAGGATCTAGGTTAGCCAAAAGTTCCCTGTCAGCAGGGTGGTGCATGAGGCTAGCTGGTAAAGGAGTTTGGAGGGAGACTGCTGCACAGAGGACAGGGGTGACGTGGGGGCTGGTGGCATAAATTGGTGGGTCCCCAGCAATCAGGAGAGCTTGTGTGAGTTGTCTGGGTTGTAGAGTTGCATGGGCTGGGCTGTGCATTTCAAGCCAGTAGTGCTTGGTGCCATGTTTTACAAGCATGCTGTTTCCTCCCCAGTTCAGTTTCGTAGTTTGCCTCTATAAGAGGCAACCTGGAAATTCTCTGAGCCTGCCCCAGCCCAAGTTCTCCCCCCGTCCAGAGGTGGCTTCACTGTGCTGTCCCAGAGGCAATGCACAGGACACCCATTTTCCCCCGTGCTGTTGAACCCCAGCCACCAGCACTTCATCTTAACTGTGCAAAGGGCCGGTAGGTACCCAAGCAGGCAGGGACAGAAGCTCAGTGTGGACAAATCCAGCTCCATGGGAGCAAAGGGAGACTGAACAGCAACCATTTCAATGCACAGCCTCTGCCCATCACCGTGGCAGTCTGCTTCTCCTCCCCCATTCAGTGCTCAAAATCAGCCTGCCATCCTGTTTGCGACATATGCCAGTGTGACACCTTGCAAATCAATGCCTGGGTCGCTGTGAGCAAAAGCCGCCAGGCTTGGGAAGCTGGCCACCTTCTCCTGCTGCCACGTGCACTCTGCTCAGAGCAGTGGAAGCCAGGCTCACCATCTGCTCCATGAGGGAGTGAGCTGGGCACCCCTGCTCCTGCCTGATGGGGCACCCGCTAGCGTAGCCCAAGTGCAAGCCCTTGTGTCATTCCCCCTCTTTTACTTTCCGGCCACCCTCATCTCTCCCCATCTCTCTGGCACAGATCCATGGGCGGGGGGATGTTCCCAGCTTGCCTGGGGTTCCTCTGCTGCTGAGTGCCACTCATGCAGCATTGGTGGGTGGTGGCGGTGCTGGAGGTCATTCCCTCCTTCAGACAGAGGCCCACAGATGACCCCCCTCCTCAAAGCCTGACAGTACTCCTTGGGGATAGATCTCAAAGGAGAGCTAAGGGGTCTGTCCTGGCCCTGTGCTGGCACATTCCTTTCCCAGCACAGAGTGACCAGCTAGTTACCACTCTGGAAGGCAGTCCCACCGTACTGTAACTGGACCTGGAGCTGACAAGTGACCCACCTACAGTGGAAATGTTTACATTCATACAATCTGCTGTTGCTGGCAGACGTTTTTTTTAGCCAACATGTGTGGTGTTTGACATGGTTACAGCCCTTGCAGACTGGCAGATAGTTGATTGTTAGTCTTGGGTGTGGGCAAGTGGTGCAGGCAGCTTGGTGTGGACTTTGCTCTTTGGCCAAGAGATTGATGGGAGGGAGGGCAAAGGGTTCTCCAGGCACCAGCTAACTGTCCAGGCATTCCTGCCTGTGGCAGCCCAGGAGTGGGTTTGGGGGGTACTTAGGTGGTGTTAACAGTCTCAGGACTGTTTGCAGGAAAAGGAGCAGTGAATATCCTGGAAACCAAGTCAGCAGTTTTTCTGGTGATGACATGTTTTCCCAAGCCTTTTCTTTCCTTCCTTTGTCTTCACTGGCTCTGGCAGTCAATTCCTCCTCTTGTGTCTGCTAGCATGTCTGCAGGATCTCATCGCTGCCCTCCCAGCATGAGCTTTCATTGCACAACTGGCTGACCAGCTGCAGCCCTGTCCTTGGAGCTAGAGGCAAGCTTGCCCAGGACCAGGCCACTCCCATTAAGCCAACACCCTCGCTGCTGGAGCTGTTGCTTCATCAGCCTGATGCTGATCTGAGTCTTTTCTGCTGTTTCTGAACATGAGTTCTCATCTCATTGAGGTTTGGTCATCCAGTGGAAATATTTTGTAAATGCAAATAAAAATAAATAAGTATATTCAATACCTCGGTCTCGAGGATGGGAAACAAGTAGTGGGAGATTCAATACAAAGTAGTGGGAGATGCCCAGATAGGGAGGTTTCACAGCTGCTGGTTCTGGTTAGGAATTCTTGTGGATGTAGCCCCTGAAGCTTCCATCAATAGTTGGGAAGGGAGCTACGCAAACTTGTGAGGGCTCGGGGCTGAGCCTTGTCAGCGCCCCTTGTGTGGCCAGTGCCACTGGGGACAGCCTCACACTCCATCCTTCTGATCTGTACGGGTGTGACACGGTGCAGGTAAAGGTCCCGTCGGCCGGGGGCTGGCGGCACCACAGGTGTCTGTATCCATCAGGCAGGGCAAGGCAGAAGCGGGTACGTGGTGGACAAATTCTTTTGTGAACACTGGGAAACAGTTTTTACTTTTCAACTCTGTCAATATGATCTAGCTCTGTCTGTCTCTCTATATATGTACAAACAGTATATCACAATGTTGCCTTTTTTGTTGGAAATATCAAAGTACAAAGATTGTAAACCAAATCGGTGTAATAAAAGTTTCAGATGATTCACTGAGGTGGTTGCCAGCGGTGGGTCTGTGAGTACTGGTGCTGGACAGGTTTAGAGGAATGTGAAGCCCCCTTACCATTGCTCAGAGGGCAAGAGAGGATGGAAGTCAGCTCACTTGCTGAATTCCCTGATGACATCTCCTGAGCAGGGTGGTCAAAGGACCAAGGCAGTCAAGTATGTGCCCTGTCCTTTCCTCAGGTGGCCACAGCTTGTTGAGCAAAAGGAAGCTGCTCCATTTTGCTCCAACTCAAAAGAAACTCCTCCATTTTCAACATTGTGGACTGTGTGGGCTAGCAGTCCTGCAGGGACCCCTCTAGCTTGAAGTTTTGCAAATACAGAATTTTTTTTGTACAGATCTGCACAGAAGATCACTACTAGGCAAGGTAAGCATCTGGTTATAAAGAATTCACCTGTTTGCAAAGCAGGCTAGCACTGATCAAAGGCATAGCAACCCAAAGCAGGAAACCACAGTGGCGAGACTTATGATTTATTGAATTTATTTCTTAGTGCTTTTCACCATCCATATCAGACTCCAGACAGATTTTGCTATAAATACAAATAAATTCTTGAGTAGAGCAGTATCCAGAAAAAGCTGCCAAGGAACTAGAAACAACATTCCCTCAATCCCCTATGCATCTCACATCCTCCTCAGCAAAATGCTTAAAAAAGCTGCCTGCCCTGAAAGTTAGCTCTGGACTAAACTATTTAGATGGCAGAGGCTTCACCTTAGCTGCTTTACAGGTGGAACAGTTACCTGAACTCAGCTTACTGCTGGGGCACTTTAGAAGCACCACAGGAGGTGGAATATAGTCTGGTGTGCAATGAGAGAGGGGGCTCAAGAGGCAGATTGCTCTGTGGTGCCACTACAGTCCCTTCAGGTCTAACGTCTGTCTCCTGTTAAGCCACAGGTTGGATGATGTGGGTCTGGGAAAGGCTGCGATGACAGCCACAAGATAAGTGTTTCTCAGAAATACAAATAAAACCAAGACTCTGAAGAAAAGTATCTCCAACACTGTACCTCCCAAGCTCGTTGTGCTGGAGCATTTTATTCAGGGGGGCTTGGCGATGGGGTGCTGCAGCCTCACTGCTTCCCTATTGGCCCACACAATTTGGTGAATGAAGTACTCAGCCTCCTGGTCCACCTCTGCCCGGCGGAGGTCAAGCTCAGTCAAAGTCTTGTTGTCTGCCAGCCCTGCAAGCAGCTGCTTCCCACCATCCTGCAAAAGGATGAGAAGGAGTGGTTAAGGGAGGAGATCCAAAAGGGAAGTGTGTTGCTCCTTTTCTCTCCTCCCCAGGGCAACTTCTGGTGCTGGCAGTGGAAAGTCCGTGAGATGGTGCCACAAGGGATGAAGGCCTTCACCCAAGCCTGAAATGTTGCTCACAGGAGAAGTGCAGGGAAGGAGTGTAACCTTATGCAGCTCTCAGTGATATGACACATGCTAATGACTCCCTCTGGGTACCATGTCAGGAGTTCTCAAGCTCAGACTGGTTAATAACACGTCTGTCTGGCAGTGATAACCTGAGAGGAGTCTGCTCCCCCCTGTCCCTCAGTCCCCAGCTCACTGCTGGCTGGGGACAAATGGCAGTGTGATTAGTGTACTGCTCCTCATTCTGCTCCTCCTCTCATCAGTGGTGTGAGCCCCAGTACTGGCAGTTTCCTGCCTGGATGCCATTTCCCAGACTGGGTTGGCTTTCCTGAGGGGAACATTTCATACAACTGAAGTCCAGCCTGCTTGGTACAGAAAATGTGATGTAGATAGCCTTAGGGAGGCAACTCACTCTGGGGCATTTCTCTTTGTTACTCAAAGCACTGTATTTAGGCATGTGACAAATTGAACTTTTTACCATCTTAGCTATTCTCTTTCGGGTACCAAATACACCTCCTGCCCCATCTCCTCCATCCAGATGGTCCTCTCATCCCACCACCCTCTCTCTTAGCCCTTTTGCCAAAAAGGGCAGAGCAAAAAGGACTGGGAAGAAGTCTCTTTTTAATGAGGTACAGAGGTCAGAATTTAGTGCATCTGTAGCAAAACCCCCAATTTTCACCAGCTGAGTTTTGGGCTGCTCTGAGGCTTCACCAATGGGTAACAGGAGAGCTCAACAGAAGGAAGATGCTAAGCATAGAGATTATTATTTACTAAAAAAAAATCCTTCTATCCTTTCCAATCTTTGCCCGCTTGTATCATTAAACTCAAATGGTTTTCCACATCCGGGACCATAAAACTCAGAACTCACAAAAGGTTTTCTGCCATCAAATCCTTTTAAAACCGTTGTCAAACACATTGATGCCAATATTCTTGCCAGCAGGGACAGCTGGTCTTGCTGTCTCTTTATTTGACAGAGAGAATAACTGAGGCAGTGCAGAAAGTTTAAAAGCCAGCATGATTGCTTTTGGCTGCCTAGTTTCGGATTTCTAAAGCTCTTTTTAATCAGCAGAGGAGAAGCGGTCTGGTTTGTGGGCATGTTGCATACTGCAGCTCTTTGGGATGTCGTAAGATCTGTGGATGCTCTTCTGTCTAGAAAATGTAAGCCTGTGTTTTAGGAGTCACTTATAAGCACCCAGATGTGACACTTCTGACCCAGAGCACTGCTCCAGGGCTGCAGAGTGAGTTAAAGAAGCTCAGCAACTGAGCCAATTTTCTAACAGTCTCCTCTGAGCATGTGATGGATGGGAGAAATTCTGGGAAGGGTGACACTATCTGTGTGCTGTTGAGTGACAGATGGCACAGCAGATCCAAAGCACAGAAGATATGCATGAGGCCCTCATCTCACATCACCTATCATTATTAACTATTCTCACATGTGCAAAGTGGCTGTGATTTTTCCCAGACATACTCCCTGGTGTTCAGTTTCCTGGGAGTGGGAATCCCTCCCTGCCCAAAAGCCCAAAGCCTCAAAGCCAGATTCAGCCCTGTGAATGGAGCTAGATGTAACAAGTGAGATAAATATGTGTGCATGCACAGAACGTGTCCTTCTTCTTCCTGCCCTCTGCTAGAGGCTCTTTCCTGCTCGCAACTGATTGTTATCACAGAGAGATTCCAAAATGAGGGATTCATTTGCCTCTGTGGCTTTGAGGGAGGGCAGGCTCAGCATCTGCTTTTCAAATCCACCACACAGGCTCACAGACTGCAGGGAGAAGTGGGTTTTCTTACCAGCCCCAGGTGGTTGCATGAAAAGTTGATGCTCCTCAGGGTGGTGTTCTGAGCCAGGACCTGGGAGAAAAGTGTAGCAGTTGGCTCTGACAGGTTATTACTTCCCAGATGGATGGACTTCAGGGTGGTGTTGGTCAACAGGGCACGGCCAATCGCCTCCCCGCCTTTGTCCTCCACGCAGTTGAGGCGCAGATTCAGTGAGGTCAGGGTGGACTTCTCAGCCAGGGCTTGAGCAAGAGCCTGAGCCCCCAGGTGATGGATCTGGTTGT
Source organism: Pseudopipra pipra (assembly GCF_036250125.1). Classification (NCBI taxonomy): domain Eukaryota; kingdom Metazoa; phylum Chordata; class Aves; order Passeriformes; family Pipridae; genus Pseudopipra; species Pseudopipra pipra. Next base: position 31,688,917 of record NC_087551.1, on the reverse strand, counting down.
TACACAGATCAAGGATTTCTAATCTGCTGCGACTGATCAGCTTGCCAAGAGCTTGTGCACCCTTGTCCCTGATGAGATTATGGGACAAATTCAGCTCCACCAAGCAGGGGTGATCCAGCAAGCTACGGGCCAGCAGCTTGGTTTTTTCATCATCCACATTGCTTCGTGTCAGCTTGAAAACCTGTGGGGATAAAAAGCAAGGTCACTAAAACAGCCAGTGCTTTGGACTGAGCTTTTACAAGATCTCAAGGGAGTTAAGTCTGTGGTCCTCCAGACAGGTTTCATCTCCCTTCACTTCCAATACCTTTAGCCAGTAGGTTTGAGTAGTTGCTTTCATAGTGGGCAGATACTTCCAGCAGGCAGGGCATGCCACTGGTGTCCCATGCCTATTCTAGGGAAACATGGTTTGTCTTCTGGAAATTCCTGTTCCTCTCTTCTGACTGCACAAGATTTTTAACTGGGGGCTGAATTAAAGCAAGATAAAGCTGTCCAAACATCTGCAGCAAGTGACAGCAGAGCCCACCTCAGATCACAGTCCAATATTGTCTGAATGAACATGCACACCAGTGGTAACCACAGTGCAATGTCCTGTGCTGCCAAGGCACCTTAACAGCCACAAGAGAGGTCATTTCTCTTTTGGAAGCCAAGTAGACAAATATTTCCCAAAGCATGCTGATCTATGGGGAGAGTGTTCAGCCACCTTGCCCTGTCTCTGCTATAGATAGCAATGCCTACTGATGTTTTGGAGGGGCTATCTTCACTGCAGTTACCAAAACTGAAGATGCTGCTAGTGCCCAGGAGGAAAACCCTTCATCATTCTAAGAGAAGTGCGAGTATTTCCCCATGCTCTTCTTGGGTGTCTTTGCTCCTCTGGGGCAGGTTAACATGTATTTACTCAGCATAACTACTAAAACTCCTTACGAAAAACTCTCTCTGGACTTCTCCTTCCCTCCCAGAACTGTGTGAGGAGTTGAAACAGGAGTGCTGCTGTCCCTTATGCTACAGGCAACATGTTTTGTGGGAGCAAGTATTTTTCTCACTGATCCTCTGACAACCTGTTCTAACAAGGACATTGCAGAATGAGATACTCAGCACTAGGCCAGCAAGTTACATCACTGCACTCTGCCAGACTCTGTAACTTGCAAAAGGAAGGGTGCTGCCAGCGAGCAAAAACTGGTCCCTGCACTTCTATCCCCAGGTGATTTGAAGATCTATCTGAGGAAGGGGAAGGTTCAGTTTGGGGTACATTACTTTCAGGTTGTGGCACATCTTCACGGCAGCAGCCAAATTGGAGCAGTCCTGGTTGGTGAAGTTAAAGAGGTTCCACTCAAAGTTCATGCCACAGTCCTTCACGCCATAAGTGAGATGAAGCTCTTCAAGGTGAGGGAGAGCAGTAATGAGATCTTTCAGGTCGTAATGTTGCACGGAGACCTCACCAGATTCAAAGTCACTCCCTGTATCAGAAAGGTCATCCCTCTCCTCTTTTTGATCCACCTTCACTGGTGGCAGGAACTGATCGATCTCCAGTTTCCGCACATAGCCTTTGCAGAGCGGGATGAGCTCTAGGACCTGGTTGGGGTCTGTGGTGTTAGGGATGAAACATTTCAGGATGTTCTCCAGGTGACGTTCAAAGAACATCCGTTTCCAGCTGTCTCCATAGTTGGAGACATCACACAGTTGCCACCGCTCAGTACAGCACCTCTTCCAGTACTCCTCATCGCTTACTAGGTTGGCAGTCACAGCGAGTGGAAGGCCAGTGGAGAGCCTGTCCAGTACCTTCCTTTGGTGTTCAGGCAGAAGATAGTTCAAAATAGGGTTCTCTGGAAGGAATAAAAAGAAAGAGAGGTTGGTCTGGGCTGTAAGAACCAGGGCTAGCTCTACGGTTCTGCCCAGCCCCGCAGCTGTGTGCCCAGGCCCTCCCTTCTACTGATACTGCCTCTCTTCTCGGTTGCCAGAGGCTGGTGCACATAGCTAAGCTGGCAGAAAATATGAAGGATTCACCTCCTACATTTCTGTGTAGGATTTCTAACTTTTACAATAAATATCAGTGTAATTGGGTTTACTCTCATAATATTTGAGTACTGCATCAGAAACTTAGCTCCCCATTTAAATTTAGTTTGAATGGAGTTTATATTCAGAGCAGGAATTCTGCTCCCAAGAGAGCTAATTCAGCCTTACAGCGATGGGAGAGCTTGGCTTGCCATTTGCTGAACTTTCTCCCTTTTGGTTTCTAAGCATATTGAAGAACAGGATTTGAGAACAACTGTCTTGTGTGTGCTCTACATGCAGGTCCTTGTGCCTATTTATCTTAAGTCAAGTCTCTGTCTTACCCCAAACTGATTCCTCTTCCTTTGCACTGAGACACACTCCTAGCTTTTAGGTCCACGTTGTTTAAATAAAAGTTTGTTTTTTTCCAGGAACTCTCTCCCCTCAGTCTCTTTCCCAGTTCTCACCCTAGGCCTGAGCTGGCTTTTGTCTGGTGAAAGTTCTTTGTGGTAGGAAATGCCAGAGAAAAGTCATGTGTACCCACATCATGACTGTTTGGTGACATGTGGAGTCGTGTTGAGTAACAGAAATCATCAGTGGAGAGACCTATCTGCACATGGGAAACCAGATTTTGAGTGGGGTTAGCTTTATATTTCCTCTGTTGCTGTGGCATTTCCTTCATAAGGACACCCAGAGTTTTGCCACAGTCTCTTCCCGGAGTCTATTTTCCAGCGTCCTACAGCTGACACTGCAGTGACCTTCTCTGCTAAGTCCCACAACACAAGCAGAGGTGGGACACAATATGGGCAGGACTGGAATAGTTTCACTTGGGTTCACTCAGGCCACAGCAGTGGGCAAGGCGCAGTTGCACAGCTCAAGTAATGGCATGAGGGTCCCCATGACACCAAGCACACTGCTTTTATGCACACACAGTGTAGGCCCAGTTCATTTGGCATCAAATCCTACTGGCTGGTAGGACTGCAAGGGTGTCCCAGCTCAGACCCTCAAGTACCATCAGCTCCTGACATAAGGCAGCACTGAGCTCCTCTGTACTGTCTTACAGTCCCAATGTCGAGATAGCCTTAGAGCTATCTTTAGTCTTTGCTGCCACTTCACTGAGTCAGCCAAGAAGACAGGTAGGCCCTTCTTCTCCCCCTGCCAGTCAGTTCTCAGATGAAACATGCTTTTTCTGTTTTGCTGTTTCCTCACTCCACCTGCTTCAAAAGCACATTCTCTGCCCAAGGATATACCTTGTCACATCACCACCGGAAGCCGTGGAGGAGGGCTGAGTCTGTGAGTACAGTACGTATTCTGAGATGGCAGCTCCTCCAGGCAGGGAGCAATTCTCCATCTCCTTGTACAGCACTCAGTATAACAGGGCTCCATCCTCAAGCGCTAGCATAACACGTATGTTAATCAAGAGGAGGAAACAGCAACTCTACAGCCCCAGCCATGGTTGAGGTGAGTCCAGAAGAGCACGGATGGAAGGAGATATGATTGAACAAGGTCAGGGCAGAGTCACATCCTGGACAGCAGCCCAGAGGACTACAGCCATCCCTGGAGTGTACAGGTACATACTTAGCAACTAAACAGTTTGTTTAACTGGCTGCCCAAAGGGATATTTCTCCCCACCTGTCCCTTTGGCAGGGCTGGGTACCACACTCTGCCTTTCAGATGCATCTGCCTGCCTTGTTGACTCTCTGCTCCCTGGGACTGATGCTCTCTCTCCCTGTGCCCCAGGGTAAATGCACTCCCACTTACTTTCAAAATTGTGAACAATGTGCTGGAGGCAGAGCTCAGTGAGGTGAGGGACAGTGACAAGGGACCAGTTGGGGTCCTCAGTGATGCAGCGGCGTGCATAGTATAAGCCAGCATCAAAGCTGGCCTGAGATGGATCTGGTGAGGGAATGGCTGTGCTCCTATCACCAGTCGCTGGCTGCTGCATCCTGCTCAGGACCCACTTCGCCCTCAGGAGAAGTGCTTAAGAGTCAGCACCACATTTTCCAGCTGGACTGCCTGCAAAAGAAAGAGGCAACTTCAGAAAGAGGCCAGTGATAAGAATGGTCTGCTCACACTGCTCTCCCGTAATGCACGTGGCCCCTGCCCTTTGCCTGCCTCCTCTGCTTTGGACTGGAAGCACTGCAGCCAAACAACTATTACTCAGCCTTATCTTTATATCCTGCCCTGTGCAAAGAGGTCTCTAGGCGCTACATGTAATAAGCAGATAATAATGTGGTGTTAATTCAGAGTGCTGTTGAAGAGGATGGACGGGAATTGATTGTTTACTGTCTTTTCCAATAAAAGGAACAGGCAAAGCTGACAGGAGCTGGGTTTAAAGCAAAGGGAAATGATGATTCTTTACATGGTCTGCAGTTGAACTGGGGAATTCCTTGCCATGGGATGTTGTGGATGCTAAGAGACTGTGCAGGTTCCAGGACAAGTCCATGGAAGAGAAACCCCTTGAGAATGATTAAATGCACAGAAATCATGTGGCTCAGTGTGAGCTGAACACAGGTGGAGGTGGGGAGGCTGCTGGAGGAAAGAAGAACATATACTTGCATTGTTTTTCTACTCTTCTCCAAGTGTCTGCTTCTAGCCACTGTCAGAGATGGGTTGTTGGGCCAGCTATCCCCTGATTTGATCCACTATGTCTGTTCTTATGACTCTTTAAAGAGAGATGCTTTACAGATGAATACATTATAAGTGGGTTTTTTTCCTGCATTTCTCAATTACTGTCCAGCTGAACTCCTTCCAAACATCCATTAACAGATGAGATGGGTGAGACCTATTCAGACTGCACTGAGCCTAAGCAAATATGAACTAAAAACCCAGCCTGGAACAGGAGGAAGTATGCCCAATCCTATTAGCTCTGCAGAGCTCTCCCAGACCAAAGTCTTCCATTTGCTGTTTCCTATCCCAACCTCAGGGCCAGTGCTTTACGCCATCAGAATCCCACATGTATGGTTATTGCCTGGAAGTCTTAATGGTTCTCTTACCAGCACTACCAGTCTGAAAGAGGCAGAGAAGACATCAGGAAAGAATCTTCCACTTTAGTTCTGGGTTCAACAAGAAAGCAGGAGGATGAAGCTATATTTCCTGGGAGGCACTGGTGTACAGATGGCAAAGACAAAGGCTGTAGAAAAAGGGAGCCTGGTCTGAAGAAGGGTGGATGTGGAAGAAGGCACGAGCGACAGGCAGCTGTGAGGATGGACTGGGAGTTGTTTTCTTGCAAAGCTTCTCACCCCCAAAAGAAGGTGCTTTGATGGTGGGCCACCTTTCAGGGGGAAGAGAAGAGGCCTGGTTCTCCACAGCATACTTACCCCGCTGAAATTCAGCTCTTGGTGCTTGATGGACTTCAGCAGAAGGGCAAAGCACAGCTGGAAGGCAGTGAGGTGGCATTAATAGAAGAGAAGTGACTGGGAAAAATGTTTTCTCCCTGCTCAGTCCTTTGTCCTATTCAAAAACCATCTGTATCACTCTGTCCCCCAGGCCAGTCACAGCTAATTGGAGCTTCTGATGGCTTTCCTGACCTTTTGGAAGCAATCACTAAAGGCCAGATGTTGGGGAGAGCCAGTGCAGCATTGGTGGCCTAGGATTATTTCCTGTCTGTGTTCCAGCAAATGATCCAACTGCCAGTTTACCAGTGGCAGATTGCTTTTTGAAGGGTAGGTAAACCATGGCACATGCAGGACTGCTGGAGAGGAAGCAGGAGACACAGGCAGAGCTGAAACCCATCTCTAGAAACAGTGCAGCTGCCTCCATGCACTGGATGAAGCTCTCTGAGCGAAGCATGCCTGCAGTGAGAGGTCAGTCATTGTGCAGTGCTCAGCTGTGGGCCAGCCCCAATGTCAGGTGACCACAAAGGAGAGGCAGACAGCTTGAGGTGTCTGTGTCTGGGCTGCTAAGAAGCTTTCCCTTGAGTCCCAGAGCAAGTAGCTCAGTTGACTCCGCCATCCCCACTTGTCACTCACTATGAAGCCAACAAGAGCGAGGCCGCAAGGCCTCGCAATCAACCCCAGTGCCAGGTCTCATGCTGAGTCACCACTCCCAATTCCATTCCCACCATGCCAACACAGTGAGCATACCCTGCCAGGTGTGCTTACCACCAGGGGAAGGACCTCGTTCAGCCCACATCCCCTGTGACTTGGCTGCAGAAGTCTCACCCATCCAGAGCTGACACGCCAAGCCAGTTTCCATACCTGGTTTTGTTAAGTGTATATTTAAAAATGGAGAAGCATTGTAATTCACTATCAATAAACCAAGTCAACAGCATTAATGCACGCTCCTTAGGACACACTCTACATGCACAGCAGTCACCTATGCTAAAAAGGCTTTATTAAATGATATATAATGAATGGGGTCATGTAGTAAACTCCCACTGTGTCATTTAACACCCAGGTTAGACTGAAAGGTAAATAATGCTAAAATTCTTAAAAAAAAAATTAAAAAAAATCACACTTCCCTTCCCAGGAGGAAGCTGACAGAAGTCCACTCGCACAGCCAACTTATGCTGCTACTAATGTGCCTAACAAAGCTTCTCCAGTTGAGCCTGTTTTGATCTGGAAATAAAAATTTTTGCTCTTCTGATTCACATCAAAGCCCATAGAGAACAAAAAAGAAAAGCTGTTTGGAAACTGGTGACCTTTGGCTGATGCTTCTTACCAGCATTATGGAGATCCAAGATATGGAACAATTGTAAACACTGCATTTACTGGAAAGTTTGCAAGTGTGGGAGAAATTCTTTCTGGTTATGCCCCAGCCAAGATCACATTCACATTGAATCTCTGTCTATCCATGAATCAAGGAAGCTCTTACACCACTGCAGCAGTACGCCAGTTATTCTGCACATGTCCTGACCTTTGTGCTGTTACCTGTAGTCCAGACAAGCAATCCCAAGTGCTGGCTAACACTGCTGATCCTGCTGCCACATGCGAGGACTTGCCACACTGCCTTGCACTTCCAAAGGCTGATGCTAAGTGTGCATTAAGACAGGCTAATCAAGAGGCTCAGTGTCTGCAATGGCCTTTAAGAGAGTTAAAAAAAAAAAAAAAAGGCGTGTCAAATGAGGAATCTATTTAGCTTCAGATATAATGAAATTTGTCTGTAATGGAAGATTGGGCAGAACGAGGCCAGCCAGCCTTTTGGGAATATGGTTAATGTCACCACTGTAATCCAGGCGGTGCGAAGGGCCAACACTATGGCCCTGGACCTCTGCCGGCATGACGCGGAAAGGGGCCTCTGCCCCAAAGGGATGTCAGAAACACGAAAGCCCTTTCGGACCTGAGCATCGCACACCGCAGCCCGGCCACCGCGCGCAGCTGGCTCTGCCGTGCCAGCCCCCGGACACCCGGAGAGGGGTCCCTTCCCCACGGGCGAGGACAACGCCTGGCTGCTGCTCAACTCCGCGGCCCCCGCCAGCCCAGCTCCGTGAGGTGCCGCCGGCACGGCCTTGCGCTACCCCCTCCCGGCCAAGTTCCTCTCCAGAGACCCCGAGAGGGAAGAAAAGTCGTAAGCCCGGCCGCTTCGTTAAGAATCAGACCTGCAAAATGCAGGAGGGTGGAAGTGTCCGGTCACGCCAGGCGGACGCTCCCGGCCCCCGCAGCGCCGCGGGGTCCCTCAAGGCCCCTCGGCCCGGGGGGCTCCGGCTGCCGCTGCGTCCCTCGCTGCGGGGCAGGGGGGGCAGGAACCACCCGGCCGCCGCCCCGGCCCCGCCGCCCTCTCCCGCCGCCGCCGTCGCTGCGGACGCGGCCGTTGCCGGGCGGGGCCCCCGCGGGGCGGGAGGGACACCCGGCCGGGCACGCGCGCGGCTCGAGGGGCGGCTGGTCCCGCCTCAGGCTGAGGAGTTGGCGGTGGATGGGAGCCCTTCTCTTCCAGCGCGGGGAAAATGTGTGAGCTCACCACCATGTCCCTCACGGGGATGCTCCGGCGGTGCTGGAGTGGGGCGGGAGGGGCCGAGGTCCCTGTGGCATCACGGCATCATGGAAAGAATGGAGCAAGGCGTGTGAATGGTTCGGTACCAATAATCAAAGGGCGAATGCTGTTTTTTGCTGCGTGTTTGTAATGCTAAAAGTATGCTGTCAGGGCATGAAACAGGCTTGCTTCAAGGTCTCATATTTCGGGGCTGTTACCCCTGAACGGCAGATCACAGGCAGGTCCGAGGGGGGGAAAAGCAAACTTGAGAACTCCACTGAAGGCAAGATCTTGGTCCATCTGCTGTGTGCCCATCTCTCCTCCTTGATTTGCTCTTTTTTCATTCTGCTGTTAAGCATCCTCTGTAGAGGAGGGGAAAGACCAGAATTCTCATCAAGGCAGTGACTACACACACATAATGCTGTGGAATATAAAGAGTAAACAAAGAGATAAAAACATTCACTTCCTCTTTCCATTCCTCAGATCTAAGCATTTTAGTATTTCCCAGGGGATTTTCAGACTGAAATGTGTCTTTCTTTCTCTTCATCAGAATGCTGATACACTCAGTAGTGGGCACATGAGGAGCACAGCCAGCCTGTGCCCTGTGGGAGCATACATAACACTGGTGCCAGCTCTCATGATTGTCCTGCAAGTCCCATAATAGCTGGCATTTTTAGGAAGCTGTGCTGACTTTCGTATAAAATATACCTCCTGGTCGTGAAAAAGATGTTACAAGCATGATCTGAGAATACCCAAAAGGCCCAGCGACATAACAATAAATGCAAAGAGGCATAGATTAAAAAAGGGATCAAGATTTTGAGGCCTCCTTTGTGAGTTTCAAAGATGGGAAGTTAGGCTTTGGCAGCAATGTACTTCTTTTTCTAGGTGTGGCCTGATTCTGTCACTCAACTCCGCAGAAGACAGTGACACTGCCTGTGAGTCAAGCTGGTGTTTAACACAGTGGGGGTGTCATAAGCCTTGCAAAGCCCTTCAAAAACACTGACCCCACACTGACCATGTTATTCCCGGGAACACATCTTCAGGGCTTTTGAGACCTCGAAAAGGAGAAATGAGAGCAATATAAGACCAGAAATATTTTCTCTTGCACTGATTCCCATGCATGCATTCAGTCAGACTCCTGAATAGCAAACGAGATAGCCAAACGGGAAACAAAGAAATAGCCTCCCTTAGTTGCCTCCACAACAGTGATTGATTTCTGAGCTGAGCCTTCAACAAGCCATCAACTGACATTTTTAGCCCACCTCATGGCTAGCATAATGCAAATGTCATATTTTGGACTTCACAGTCTCATGGAGTCCAGCTGTGTCTGTCCAGTCATTGATTCGCAGAGAAATGGTGCCCAAATATTGCAGTCAGTTGTTGAACTGGATGCAATCTGGTGTTGAATCATATGCTGAAAACAAGGAATGGTAGTCAAAAAAATAGCTGTGTTAACTCTCTATCTGCCTTAACATTTATTTCCATCTCTGTAGGCGTCAGCACCTGTTCCCAGTGGGGTGTGCAGTGGCAGTTCTTTCTCAAGTGCTGTGGAGTAGCTGACTGTGCAGGGCAAAATACCCATATCCATTCCCATTCTCCCTGTTCACATCTGAGGGTGAGGATGAGGGAAGGTGCTGCTTCCTGGCCTTAGTGACTAGAGCATTGTCCTACCAGCAGACCACAGATGCCTTCTGTATCCTTGCAGCTGCCAGGTCTCAGATTTCTCCCAGACAGCACCTATGTTGGCGTTGTGCATTATCAGCTCTGCCAGCTTTGCCTGGAGTTGGAGGACAGCGTAACAGTAGTCAAAACTCATATCACAACAAATAAATAGGACAGGAGCCAGGTCCTGCAGTGCCTTGTGTGGGAGGAACATATCCCACAAGGCATCTTCTGCTGCTAATATGAAGATTCAGGTGCTGTTCTGGAAACAGAGATATGGCTGCAGGGTGACAACCTTTTTTAGTGTCCTAGGCATGATGGAAAAGTAACATGTTATCCTCCCTGGCTTTGCTCAGCCACCAAGATGCCTTGCAGCCAAGCAGCTTCCCTCCTTTCCCCTCCCCTCCCCTCCCCTCCTCTCTCCTCTCTCCTCTCCTCTCCTCTCCTCTGGTACCAGGACCAGCTGTCTCCTCGGGGACTGCAGGAACACATCTGGTGAGGCTTCTGCCCATGGCAAGTGGAAGGCTGTTTGTTTATTCTGGCAGCTGGAGGTAGCAGGAGAGGAAAAGAAAACCCCTCTGTGCAGGTGTCCTCCTACTCAGCTCTGCTGGTACATATTCTGCAGCACCCTGTGTCCTCATACCCCACCATGACAGACAGAAGTCCTCTTGTGTTGCCAGAAGTCACCATACCAGTCCATGATATCATTTATTTGAGTCCTTTACTCCACGTGGGGCAGCTTCTCTAGCTGCTGCCCAGAGCAAGGCTACACCCATCTGTCAGATGTGGTTCATCTCTCCATGGGGAAGAACCACAGGAACAGCTGAAGGTCAGGTTTGAGAGGAGGCTGTTGGTGTTTGATTTCTGCCTGACACTAAAGGGATTTGTTAGGGCAGGAGCCAGCAAGGTTTGTCCTTGGCACTGGTGGAGTCCTCTTTCATGAATGGCTTCTACTCTTTCAATGAAGAGCACAGAAAATTGCCAAAACTGGAAGGGACTCAGCAAATTGAGGATACTGAGGAGCAGGGACTGGCTCCAAAGCCCTGTCTCCAGGCCCTTCTCTGCTGGCTCCCTGCAGCTCTTGCTGGAAAACACTGCTTACAAGCAGCCAGCAGCTCCTGGAGTCCTGGGGGAAGCAGCAAAACAAATGACATCCTGGAAGGAGGAAAAAGACCCCTGCACAGCCAGTGCTCAAGGAATGGGGAGCAGGATGCTCTCTGTGCTGTCACTCTCCCAAAGCTTTCTGGTCTCCCTAGGTCCCAGCAGGAACCATGCAGCTGCTGATAGCTATTAATAGATGGGGAGAATGTGGGCTCTTTTTCCTACTGCTTCCTGGGATGAATGGTAATTACCCTTAATGAGACTGGTTCTACCTCCTACCTTCCAGCCCCCTTGCCTGCTCTGGCAGGGAGAGACCAGCTCATCTGCTGCCTGCACTGGCTCTGTGAGGAGCAGGGCTTGGCAGCAGGAATGGAGGCTTATCTCCCCAGGACATCCTGCAGGCCTTGCCCATGGATGATGGGCACAGGGGCAGAGGCAAAGCCTGCCAGATGACAGGCTGCAGCAGCTCATCTCAGCCTGGTCTTTCCAATGGAGCACAAAGGAGCCCTGTGGGGAGGCAGATAAATGATCCCATCTAACCCTGAGGGTGTGGGTGTGCTCTCTCTTTGAGATTAATTTAAAAAACAAAACAGGGGAAGAAATAATCAGGGAATCTGACCTGTCGTTATGGTTGGCATCCCCATCATAATGAATTGCACCAAGGTCTGTGAAATGGGGCATCCTTCCTCCACTGCTGGTGCAAAACAGCGAAATACACCTGGATTTGGCCCCCATCTCCCACAGGGCACAGCCTAGATGCCATGGGGTTAGTCAGGATATGACCTGCCCAAGGGAGCGATGTTTTTGATCTTATGCCACTGCATCTCTGGCCTGAACTCTGAAGTAGGAAGGTTTCATTCATTCAGTTTACTTCAAAAATACTGCAAAAATAGTGCACGAGGTTTTCTTCATCCACTGAGACTATGCCTCCCAGGAATCACATCCCAAGAAGATGGAGGAAAATGTGGGTGGCTGTTAAATCTTTCGTGAACATCCCAGACTCTGGCTCTGGGGCAGGACACCCTCTGCACCAGTGTTTTCCCAAGATGTTTAGTAAGGTTGCACTTCACTAACCCCACTCAGTCCACCTGAACAGCCACAATGTCTTAATGAATCCTTGCTGTTCCCAAAACTTGGCCTTTTCCCTGCTTGGTTCAGCTTAATAGCTAGTAACACCTTCCACCACAGGAACCCCTTGCTGTCACTGATCCTTGCTGCTTGCACCAGGGTGAGAGCAAAAGGGCAGACGCACTATCCTATCCTACCAAGCTGAACCTCCCTAGGCAAGGCAGTTTATTTGCCTCCTCTTAGTTTTTAATTTCTTTTTTCCCCAGATCATGTGTTTTCTTAACTGATTCTAGAAAACCTTCTTCTGGGCAGAATCTGTGCCCAGGGACCTCCTGGCTCCAGTTTGAAAAACCCCTGTCTCCTTGCTGCTGGAGTCTTCTCTCTTTCCCTGTCTCCAGGATCTCTCCAACGTCAGACCAGAAGATTCAGGTCCCTCTACTGACTCCCACTCAGCCCCTTGTGTTGCATCCAAGTGCCAGATGGCACTCTAGGCTCGGGAAGGAGCTGTGCCAGGCTCCCCTCCCTTTCTCTCCACCCTTCAATCTACAGAAAACAGACAGAGAACCAGCACTGCCAGATTTCAGGCTACCATGTTTGTGCCAACTTCCCCAGCCTTCAGCTCCAGTTGCAGTGGGATTGAATGGGAGGTACTGAAAGTACCCCAGACCAAGGGGTGCCAGAGAAGAGAGGAGCAACTCTGAAGCTCTCCCCTGTGCGCAGCTCTCTGCTATAATTAACAAGCAATGCTGAGGACACAACCACAGCCACTGCTTCCTCCTTGCTCCCCTGGCCCTGCTTCCTTCCTTACTTGTTGGAAAATTTCTTGTTCATCCAGGGTTGCTCACCAACACTGGGTAACTGCCTGCAAAGGTAGTTACAGGTCAGAAGATCTGAAGGCTTAGAAAGCTTCTCTTGTGTAGGACAAGTGCTGAGGTCCCCTATATTGAAAAAAGGAGGAGGGGATAAGCAGAGCTACTGTCATACCAGACAGTGGGTTGCAGAGGCTGTGGGCAGCAGAAACGTTCTATTTGTGAGCCCTGCTGGGAGCATGGGGCTGTGTTTGGACAGCAAAAGGAACCCGGGGAGGATGTGGTCAGATACTTCCAGCCTTTGTGTTTCAGACAGCTGCGTTAGCACAATGCCTGCTGCTTTTGGCTCAGAACTGGCCCCTTGAGCAATCCCTCCTTTCCTGTAGGGATTCTGGCACTTTTTGCCAGCTCTTTTTGATACTCAGGGAGGGGCCTCTCCATTAGCACTGCTTGAGCTCTAGGGTCTCAGCTGTCACTACTGTGTTACAGCAATCCCCACAGATCCCATCCCTGGAGCATGTGTCCTCTCACTGCCAGGTTGCTGTCACTCAGCTCCTCGGAGGGGATCAGGAAGACATCACCTTTAGTAGAGTCCAGGAAGAGACATGCACAGAAACAGGCCTAGCTGCAGCAGTCTGGGTCATGAAGGAGGTATTTGATACAGAAACCCTGGTCACTAAGGTTTTGCTAGCCCTTCTCCTCTCCACCTCAGTTCCTGGGGAATGGGGTGCTGCTGTGTCCTTGCTGAGGGTGCCAGCTGTGGCCAGCTCTCTCAGCTGTGCTGGTCACACTCCACCTTCCCTGTACACCTGGCTGCTGGCTGCAGGGCTCTGCAAGTGGACAGCATCACCTCACTCGATAAACCCGGCAGTGGATGTGTGAGCCAAGCTGGGGTGCCATGTGGGAGAGGAGAGCTGGCTGCATATTTGGTTGGAGGAGGGAAAGCATCTAGTTAGTGACTTCTATTCCTGTCTGGGCTTGTTGCAGACTTCACGACATTCAGAGCAGGTGTGAAGCTTTTCCCTTTCCAGGCTGGGGATGAGCGTTAGTGGGAGGCTGTTTTCCAGCACTCTCATGGTGATGATCCACTGGTTTTGCATAGTCTCTTTTTTCTTCAGGGTGGTCCATGCTTTGCATTTTAGCTTGTGACTCTGTGTCATTCCCTTCACTGCCCCCATTTCCACCTATCCCTGTCGTACTGTGTTTTGATAAACCGAAGTGTGTGCAACAGGATAAGTGCTCTAGAGAGATGTGAAACGGGATCAGATCCTACAGCACAGGCAGAGCACAGGGAGATTTTGAAAATCCTGGGGCAGGCAGTGCAGCATCCTTCCTTCATGCGGGCACCCAAAAGCAGCTCAGAGGTCCATGTCCTTGTTATATTTGAAATGAGGGCATCATCCGTGCTTGCCTTATTTACTTTCAAGACCAGCTTGGCTATGATAACCCTCGCAGAGGGACACCCGATACCCCTTGCATGGGGACACCCCTTCCCTTGAAGGCTGGGGATGCTGCTTGGAGACTGACGGATAGAAGAAGGAGAGGAGTGGGAAGGGGTGAGCTCTTCCAGCATCCCTGGGTCAGCTGGGCTGCATGGGCTGGGGACATGGAGGTACCTGAGGAAGGAGGCACCTTTTCTGTCTCTCAGACCCTTGGTGTCCCCCAGTAGCAGCTCCATATATCTTGTATCAGCAGTTGCAGGGTCTGGTGTAGGGCAACTTGTGGAGGCTGAAGGCGGGCCCTGTCCACCCCATCACAGCAAGGACAATGTTGGGGCAGTCACTGTGGTGGGAGTCGGAGGCTGATGGGATAGGACAGCCTGGGAGATTGCGCGCCAAGGGCTGCTGAGTTGACACTGTCCTTTGGTGCCCTCTCCCCAAACCAGCGGAGCCCAGCACCGGTAGAGCTCGGGAGCTGCCAGCTGCCATCACTGTCCCTCCAGAGCCATGTTCTGTGACAGATCTGCTTCTCACTGCTGCAACACCCAGCTCCCAGGCACTCTCTGGCCTCACAGCAGGGTGTGGGGGCCATGGCAGAGGAACAGGGGCCACAGTAGAGCCACAGTCCCCTTTGTGTTCCCTTTCAGGGCTCAGCTGGTGGAGCAGGGGATCCCAAAGCATCATGCCGTGTGCTGGAGGGAGTTGGGTGCACACTGCCAAATGCCTCTGGCTGCAGCTATTTGCCACTGCTTCCTGAATGTCTCTGCCATGTCCAGCAGCATAGCAGGCCAGCTCAGGGAGAAACACCGGGCTTCCCTCTTGTGCCCCATCACCACATTGGGATTGCACTGGTAAAGGGAGCTGGGCTCAGCCCTGGCATGCTGCAGGCTCTGCTTGCAGCTGCTGAGCCAGGCTGTCTGGAAAACCCACAATTTTTTTGTTTAAGGGTCAGAACTTTCCTGATGCCTGCAGAGAGCTTTTGAACCCGCAAGGAGCAACCTGGAGCATTCCCAAGGACTTCTGTACTGCCAGCAATGTGCCAAGGCCAGCTGCTGCCTCTGTGCCTGGTCTACCCCTGGCTTATGCCCTGTGGTGTGTCCTCTGGACCAGTGTAAAGCTTTCCATTTCTGATTTCTAAATCCAGCTGTACCCCTCTACAGTAAGGCCTCCAGTTCTGCCTGATAGGGCCAACTTATTCTGCTTAGCTGTGCTTTTTGGTTGCACTGCTTGCTGGGTCTCTCCTTCTTCCATCTCCCTGGCTAGATGCCCAGGACTGGGTGCCCAGGGTGATGCTGCTCCCCCAGGGCTGGGAAGCCCTGCTGCAGAGCCTGCACTTACTGTTTTTTCCACAAAAGAAAGCCACTGTGGGAGCTCACTGGCCCTCAGATGTGGACAAGGGGGTCTCTTCTCCCAGAGCCTGACTCTGGTAGGGAGCGGTGGTGCCCATAGCAGGGACACCCTACACATCCTAGCTCATGCTGCTGCTGCAGGGCCATGAGAACTGGCAACTCCTGGGTCACTCTCGGGGCGACAAGCTCCAGCAGGAACTCTCCTGGCTCTCCAAACCTCTGGTCTGTTCCAGGTGGGTGATTCCTGTGTTTCTAATAAGGCAGGGGAAGAAAATTAAAAGCCCAAGTGAGCAAAGCAGCCAGGCTGAGCCACGAAACATCAGAAATGCCTCTGTCAACACTGCAGCCGAGGCAAGCAGGCAGGCAGGCAGCTTTTTAATTATTGATGGTGCTTATAAATAAATGCTGGGGCAGGGAGGAGGTTACAGCAGAGCAGAGGAGCCACTTCTGGGTGGGGGAGGGAGCCTGAGAACTCGCTTGTTTTAAAGGTCATTTAGTTTTGTCTCTCTTTCCCCCTTTTTCTGTAAAACTCGGTGATATTTGAGTTGATGGATTGTCTTCCTTGTGCATCTTCTTGCACCTGCCTAACCTGGCCAGCCAGGAGGATGGAGAAAAGACACCCACAAGTGAGGGCAGTGAGAGAAGGAAGGGGGAGGGAGGGAGGAAACACTGTGTGGAATGTGGGACAAACAGGCAAACGAGGAGACAACAAAATTAGTAGAGCAGCAAATCCCAACCCGAGTGTAAATAATTCTTCACCATGTGAAAAGAAGGTCTACGTAGGCTCAGATTTATCTCCCTGTTCCTGGAGCTCAAGCTCAGGCAACCTCTGATGCAAAGCAAGAAGAAAGTGCGTGACACAAGGCTGGGCAAGGACTAGGAGATGCAGGGATCTTGGTTGGGGACTGGAATAGTAACCCAGTGTCTGCATAGCCTCAGGAACTTCTGCAGCAGGCTCGGGGTGGAGTGTCTCAGAAAAACCAGACTATCTGATGGCAATAGCTTTGGCATTGGGATTCCACAGCCAGCTGAAAACATAGGAAGAGTTTTGAACTGGAGTTGCAGCAGTACTTTGAGGCTGACAGCCCCCATGGGAATCTTAAGTGATTGTGGATGGTAGGACTTCACAACTTAGTCTGAAGCCCTCCAGCTTGCAAAAGTGACACACAGGCACTTTGTGCAATATGGACTCAGAGGAGATGAGTCTAAGCCAGTCTACACCACAGCAGACCCTACAGGGCAGGGTCACCTTCCATTCTTCCTCCAGCTCAAGGGAGCCAGTACAGGTGGTGGGCAGCAGCACTCCAATGCCTGGGGCTGGTCATGAGCATAGCTTTGCTCATCTTCCCACAAGGGCCTGCCATGTTTGCACAATTGCAGGATGAGCAGCTCTGCAGTGGACAACAGATGCAGCAGCATGCAGATCTCTGGATGATGGATCTGGATGCAGCCCAGGTAACACCACAACAGCCTCACTGCATACCCTCTGTGTTGACATCCTGGGACCCCACAGCCATCCTCCAATAGACTGAGACCCAGAATGACATCAATAAATCAAAATTCATCCCTCCATGGAAATGAGGTGTGCCCTTTCAGAAGGGTGGGCTCAGTAGCAGGGTGCTCCTGACAGCAGTTGGGATGGCGGTGGGGAAGATGTAGGGGGAAGCGGAACCCTTTTCCCAGCCCTGTGGGTTTTCCTGGTACTTTCTGGAGGAGAGAGGAGCTTTGGGTTGTAGCTGAGCAAATCATGCCTCTGGGCAAGCAGCACAGAAACGCCAGCTGCAATCCAATCTGAGGAGCTGACTGCAAGGCGCCAGCGCTCTCGCGCAGGGAACTGGCTGGCCGTGAAGGGCATGCAGCAAAGGCAAGCTGTTGGGATTCCCCACAAAATGCCTCTCCTGCCTCCTCAGGCTCTCAGTGTGCTGCTGTGGGCAGTGTTCTGCTGCAGTAGAAACTTCTCTTTCCCAGGAATGCTCCCCAGAAGCTGAGGGCCCAAGACCAGAGGGGTGATTTGGCCACGGGGCTTTCCTGCCCTGCCCACGTGCCCTAACATGCTGCCTGTCCCTCAGCCGAATGCCTCTAGCACAGAGCCATCCACTCCTTTCCCAGGCATCTAGGACACAGAAGGTGAGCAGCAGCACCAGCTCGTGGTGGCTCTGAGCCACTCCTGAGGGATGGGAAGTCCCACCTTGTCACCAGTGCTCTGGGTCCATGGTTCACCACTGCAGCCTTGTCTGTGCTGTGCAGCAGCTGCTCATGTGTGTGGGTGTTGGCTGCTGCAGGAGCAGGGAGCCCACAACACAGGGCAGTGTGATGGTGAAAGCCTGCAAGGGTAATGCAGAAACCCACAGATAGGTGGATGTGTGGGTTCCTGGATGACATGTGTGTACATGTGTGATGTGACTAGCTCGGTGCACACTATCACTATGCATGTAGAATCACAGAATAGTTTGGGTTGGGAAGGACCTTTAAAGGTCACCTCTGATTCCCCACCACTGAGCTGCTTTTCCTCCCTGCAGGGCTTAGCTTGGACATGCTGCATTATGTTCAGTGTCTCTGGGAGATGTTCAGTTCCAGCCGTAAGGGACCAAGCCCCACAGCTTTTGAGCCTGTGGCTCAGCATGCATATGGCATCCTCTGCATGGCTCGGCTCTGCCACCACTACAATCCCAGTACATTCCTGAAATGAGTCCCTCAGGACCCAAGGTGCAGCACCTCAAGTCCCTACAGCAGCCTGCCCCAGGGACTGGGTGGCAGGGGTGCCTAAGGAGAGTGGGCTTCTTGCAGGCACTGCCTCTCATGCTGCAGCCCAGGATACAGAGAGTGAAGCTCCTGGAGCAAAGTGGGTCAGAAGAGACAACCAAGTACTTTCTGCTCCCCTTTTGCTGATGTCAGGTAGTTGCTTGGGGTTGAGGCCAGCAAGCCCTTGCATTGCAGGTGCCCTTAAGAGACCTCAGGGTCCATCTGGCCTTACTGAGGTGTTGCCAACCTGACAGCACCTGATCACAGCAAAAACGCTTTTGTCTTTCAATTAGTTTCCCACTTCCTGCTGTCCCTTCCGTGCATGTGTTCGGAATTGCAAATGTTTGCCCAGAATACTGCTTGGACCTTAGATCCTTGATGGCTGTAAGGGAATGCAGGCTGCTATTTGGGCCAGAGAACTGTATTTCAAAATTGTGTTTCATTCCCTGAAGTCCTCCCACCTGATCATTGCTTGCCCTGGCATGCAGGGCATGCCAGGCAGAAATGTGGCAACTACTGCAGCTGCAGCATGGGATGTGAATGCCTTGTCCCTGTGTGGCAGGGAAAAAAGGAGGACAGGAAGTAAGTATGGGTGCTGGGGGCTCAACAGAACAGGAAATGCTCTCTCCTGAATCAGTGGTGGCCTGGCATGGCTGCAGCACAAATCCCAGCATTTCTACTGCAGCAACCCAATTTATCAGCTTGAGGTGATAGGGGCACCACAGGTGCCTCCACAGAACCACTATTTGGTAGGGTAAGATCCTTTTTCTTCTTTGATTACAGAGCAGTTTTAGTGCGACTGAGCTTATAAGATCTAGTAAGATCACGACTTGGTTATGCTGTGACTTCATTGATCCTTGCAGGCTCAGGAAGGGGAAGGGAAATACAAATTTCATGTTCATAAAAGCCAAGAGCAGCAAAGGAGGAGAAAGAAAATGGGCTCTCCAAGACTGCCCCAGCTGAGGCAGAAGAGCCAGTGCCTTTGCAGCAGGCTGCAGCCCTGCTTGCTGACTAGGTGGTTTTTAAGGTTTATAGGAAGGTGCAGGAGATGCAGCAGCCCTCGGTGCAGTGGGTACTGGAGCTGCTGCAAATACCATAAGAACAGGAAGCCACTTTTCTCATGGGACACAGGAGGGGACAGAGCTGGAGTGCCAAGGCATCAGGCCTTGGCTGCTCACTCTTCACACAGTGCTGAGAGCCTAACAGTTCCTACAGGCGTGATGGACCTCCTTCCAACGGCCCCAAGAGCCACTGCTCCACAGTGCCTCTGTAGCAGCAGCCCTTGGCCCTCCAGGGGAATGACAACAACGGCTCAACTTCTCCATCAGTAAAGGCATTACCTTGAAGGTCAGCACCCAGACCTCTGCCCCTTAAGGGGCTGGACAAAAATCTACGAGGGGTCAGTGGTTTTTAAGCTAACAGTCATGTTAGCTTAAAGAGGGTTAATTACATAAGGCTGCTGCTGGCAAGCTCAAGCTCTGCTTTTGGAGCATCACGCAGGAGCAGCTCAACCCAGCATTCCTTTCCTCCTCCTCACACCTACTTCCCAATACGGAAAGGAGACATCATCTCCTGTAGCAGCTATTAATACAGTAACACAAAATCACTCTGGAAAGCGCTTTCCCTGTAAGACAGAGCACCCCTTCCCCTTCCCACACCTGGTACTGCTGTGGCCCAAGTGAAACACAGGGGCTGTGCAACACTGGGCACTGATGCTGCTTTCAACTGATGGCACGAACCATTCCCTAGGATTCCACAGACACTCTCCAGCACTTAACCAGCCTTGTCACAAGGTCCCCAAAGCCCCAGGCTAGATGTTCCAGCTCTCTCCAGGGCTCAGGTTCCTTGGAGAGATGTTACAAGCACCAAAAGTACCTCTGCATTCAGAAGTGGAAAGAAATTTGAGAAAGCACCAAGCTGCTCTGCTACAGCATAGAGGAAAGCAGATGGGGTCTGGGGTGAACAGCAACCTGCCCCACTGGCAGGGTGATGAGAGAAAGGGGCCTATACACCCCTCTGATGGCTGAAATCGGGGCAGCAAAGGCAATGTCGAGACCTTGGCTCACAGACCCCTTTGCTACAAGCTCTGCTTTAAGCTCCCTGGCTGGAAACAGCATTTACTGAACCAAAGGCTTAAGGTCTGCACTATTGCTGCAGCTGTCAGTGCTTTGGGGGAGCAGGAGAGGACAGTGGGAGCACCAGCAGCCCCTAAAGGGCTTCCTTCTTCTTCCGAGTCCTCACATTTTTATCTGGCACTTATCCAATGCAAAAACAGTTGCTGGCACTTTGCAAAGATGAGTAGGAGCCACATTAAGCCCCATATGAGATTTTGGGCTGGAGAGCCCAAACCTCTGAGATAAGGAAGAAAACCCCTTGTCTGCTAGTGATGCCCCTTAAGTCCACATCACCCCCCCACCGCTCCTGAGATGACCTGTTCATTGAAGAGAGAAGGGAAATGAGGCTCTGCTCACAGCAGCTATTCACCCTCCCTCCCTGAGGCAGACAGCTAAGTGGGAAGTCTCTCATTAGGACACTGGGCCATTCCCCTCTACATCCTCTTCACCAACCCTTATCTGTGTGACAGCCATTGCCTGCTACCCATCCATCAGCATCACATGCTTCTAACCCTGCCCCCTCTCCCCAAAAGCAGGCAGCTACTGCCTCCTCCACCTCCCTTCACAGTGCCAGGCAACCCTACCTGCTGGTGAAATTCATCCCTGTCAGGCTGCTCTTACAGTGAAATCTGCTTGTATCACTATCCCATTGCACCTTTGCCTCAGCTACCGTTTGTGATCTCTATTTAGGTCAAAACTGTATCTCAAATAATGTGCTTTGGCCAGGAGCTCTAGACATCACTCTAACAATGAAGTCTGAAATGTCTTTATGAATTGAATTTGCTGGGTCTGCTACTGCTTGTGAAAAACGATCAGTTTATGAGAGAGACCTGCTCACCTCAAGACTGGGTGTCCTCCTGCAGGGACTTACATGCTGTGACACAGCAACAGTTCTCATTCACACAATTCACCAGATCAGTGGTGATTTTTAGGTAGGAGCTGGTAAGAAACCAGAAGGAAGGAGTTACAAGGAAGAAACAGGGATAGGAACATTCATCCAAAACAAAGAGGTAGAGACTGGGATGATTCTGTTCCCTCCATCCTGAGGACTGGCTTCAGCACCACGCACTGCATAGCCCACAAGCAAGGTGGGATTTCTCTTCCCATTTCTAAATTACAGTAGCATTTTTAATCAGAGGGGTGTCCTGAGTTCTGCAGTAGGAAACACACTTTCTTAGACACAAGTGTCTGCTGATTTCCAGAGCTACAGAGGACCCCTCTGCCAGAAGAGAAAAAAACGGTGCGCTAACAAGAAACATCAGGGGATCAGACACTCTCTACCCTTTAATAGCTTTAGGATAACAGTGTGCCATCTCCCCATGTTCTCACAGAGTCTCTGTGCTGGTCTTGTGGCAAGAACTGCACTGTTCCAAGAGAAGGACCTGCTGTTGCAACTAGAGCTTTCCAAGGTTCTATCCCCATATGCTCACGCTGAAGAACAAGCAGCATCATTCTGTCAGTGGGATCAGGAGCAGGGCCTCTGGTGATCCTGGATGGTCAGAAGTCAAGTGCTCCAATACAGTGGTAGCAGCAATGTTCAGTGTGGGAGCTGGTAAACTTTTCAGACCAGCAGAAGTACATGCTCAATATCAAGTGTACGCATAGCTTGCAGTGGGTGCATACAGCTGTCCTGGCACTAAAGCATCACAGTTTACTGTGAGCAAACTCCAGTGCAGTAGTCAGAGCTCCCTGCATGCCTTTGGCATTTCCACTGCCCTTAGCAACGATGGGAGAGCCTCCTGCCTTGCCTTCCATCTGTGTACACACAGCCACGGCCCAGTCGGCAGCGGAGAATGCAGGGAGGCAGTTCTGGGGAAGAGACACAGAAAAGTCATTTGGACTGTGGAGCACTCTGAAGTGTGAATAAAGAAAGTTAAAAACATCTTCTCCTCACCCAGCCTGGGCACTCACTATCCTGAGGCAGTCATGACTGTGAGGATGACAAAGGCTGAGCTTACATGTTAATGCTGTGTCTTGCCCTTGGGCAAACGTGACCTGGAGGATCCAGGGATATCTGTGCCCAGCAGAGACTGAAAGCACATCTGGTCCCAGTAGGGTCATCTCAGGTCCTGCCCCTGTGTGATTAACCACCAACTCTGGGCAGAATCCCAGGAAAAGCCTCAAGCAGGACCTGCAGACCAGTGGGTCCAATGCCCCTTTGCAGGCAGGTTCCCCGTGTCTCCTCCAGGGTTCTGCTTACCTTGGACACCTGACAGGCACAGAGCACCTCACCAGAAGCCTGAGGGCTGAGCAGCAGGACTGATGTGCCAGGAGACTTGTCACACAGCTGATTTACTACCTTCATTAGGATCTAGGAGAGACAGGGAGAAGGGGGGTCAGGCTACAGCAAAGGAGACTGGCATCCAGCAGAAAATGTGCCCAGCAATTCCCTTTTACTGTTTGCGGTATCTGAGGTACCGCTGGGCCAACAAGGAATGTGGATTACTCACAGAGAGGGAATCAGCTGGGACAGTATCAATGATGACAGGTTGGTTGCAATGTTTTGCTAGCAGGCTTTGTGCCTTCTTTTCAGCCTGGAGGGAGAAATACACAGCATTTTGAAAGGCTACAGGTGGCACAGGGTGGGCTGGATGGGGATATATGCATGCAACAAATATAAAAAGGGAATGCAAGTGCTGCTCTGTGGGACAGAAGGGAGCTGTATGATAGCAGAAATCAGGCCGGCAGACTGAAATCTTCATGTGGAGACCTGTACAGCCCTCCTTCCTTGAAAGCAAGCAGAGATGAACCCCTGGCAAAAGTGGAATAGACAATGACCCATTCAGTCCCCAGCCTCTCCTGGACCTATACACCACCACAGATCTCAGGAAGGCTTCTTTGGCAAGATGCTTCTACTTGTAAGAAAGGGATAGTTCTTGCTGAAATCTCTTAAGTCACCAATAAGCATTTCCAAAGGGCTTTCAATGTAAATTGGCAGAATACAAACACATGTGGGAAGTCACAGCAATATTCACATAGCTGGGAGAAAGGCTCTGTCCTGCCACTGTCTTAGTGTATGACCTCGTTAAGCCCACTGTGACAACCATCTCATCTTTTCCACATATAAACAAGGAAATGATGCCTAACTCCCTGTTGGTGTTGGCCAAAAGTGCTGGTATGGGGCTCTCCATCCTCACAGGTAGAGATGTGGGGATTCTGCAGCTGCTAAAAGCCCAGCCAGTCATTCACTGCATTTTAAGCAACAGCACCAGACAATGCCAGTGAAATCAACCCAACACAGGGCGTGTGGCACTGTGTGTGACTGTACCTGCCTTCTTCTGCTTTCTAGTGGGACTCTACTAACTGAGTGGCTGTGAAGTGTGACAGAGACACCAGGTCCACTGGTGTGTGCCACACAGTGCTATCAGCTGGCTGCAAGTCAGTGTGCTGTTGCCACAATACCTGCTGCAGCTCCAGTTTCTTGATAGCTGTGTTGGCTGTTCGCTGTAGGGCTTTGAGGATGGTCTGTAATTCTTTTCTTTGCCACTGGGGCATTGCAGTGGTGGACACTACCTGCAAGACAATTTCCTGTGTAAGAACATTAAGCTGTACCTCTAGACGTAAACTGCCAGTTCTCTGGGAAGTCAGGCTGGAGCCTGGTCTCTTTTCAGACTCTCCTACAGCCCATGTGATCAGGCCAGCCAGTCACTGTGGTAAGTAGCTTTCTTCTTCAGCTGGCTATCCATAACAGAGGCATCTGGGCACTGGTAAAAATCCTGCAATAGTAAGTAGCAATTTGCCCTTGCTATTGACCATGGTAACACATTAACCTGGTAGGAAAAAAGTCACATGCCTCAAGCGTATAAAGCCCGTGCCAGGATCTTTCTGTATGGGAGTGTAGTCCTTACTTGGGTCAACTGGCCCACTTCTTTGGAGAGGTTCTGCATCTCAGGAATAGAGGTGCTCCTCTGCTTCATTCGTAGGGAGACAGAGTCCACTTCCATAGCCAAGCACTGGCCTACTTCCCGGGCCTGGAGAGGCAGAAAGAATGAAAGCTTGAAATGTAGCAGTAGAAAAAATGACTAGGGATGGAGAAAGTAGGGAGGCAGCAGGGTCATAAAACTGAAGTGTTGCTCAGGATCCAGTGGAAAGACACCTACAGATGTTTTAAGAATGACTGTTCCCACAAGACTCTGAAATAGAACGTTCTGCTCCAGATTTGCAACCAACACTAGATGGTTACACCCCAGAGACCGAGCTGTCAAGCATTTATGTTTCCTCACTATCTTGCACCAAATCATCAGGATTTCATTGAGGAAAAACTGGGGAGCAAATGGCATACTAGAGCTATTAGCAAATGCGATCTTGAAACTACTGACTGAAGAAACAAAATAAACACTAAAACTAAAAGAAACCTTATCAGCTGTTCAAGCATCTTTCCTCAGTTCATCTATCTTGGTGTATTTCTTATTGCTTTCCCCAACAACAATGCTACCATTAATAAAAAAAAAAATAAAAAGCTATTACAGGCTTTTCTCATCAGTGGCAATCCTTATGGTTTGGAGCATTTCCTCCTGCCAGATCTCTGTGTCCATGATGGTCCTGTGAGACTTCAGACCAGGACAGCAGAGAGTACATAAGAAAAGCTGTGGAAACTGTGGACTGCTCTGCCTAGCTAGGGTACACAATCCTTGTTTCAAGTCATTCCCTCATGCCTGCAGTCTCCCTTGTTTCATTAACACATGCACAGAGCTCCTCTTGGAGGCTTCTCCAGGTCAGCATTTCCAGCAAAGCATGCAGATGTGCCCTGCAGCTTTTTGTTCTTCTGCACAAACAAAAGCCTCACTGGGACACAGATGCACAGGGGACAGCCAGCCAAAAAGTAACAGATTTGCAGGGGTGGGCTTTGCCTTTAGTCTTTCCAATTCCACTGACTATGAGTCACTCTCCTCTGACTGCAGCCTTAAAGGAAATGAACAAGCTTGTGGGGCACCCGACACTTCCAGATATTAAAGGACAGAGTGATCTCACGAACACAATAGTAGGTTGCTTACTTTTTATACAGACCCAACCAGACCAGAATCACAGTTTAGCAAGAAAAAGACTAAAGAAAAGAAGCAAAAGGGCTGTAAGAATGAGGTCAAAGCCCTGTAATCATAAAGTGCAAGTCCAACTGTGATAGGCAGGAGGTGAAACTAATGCACAAAGGATCACAGCTTCAAATGTCAACCCAGGGACTGAAATTTATAGACCAGAGACTTTCTGATATTTTGTGCCAAATTTTTTCTCTTGGAAAAGTAGGTCTGGGGGAAGAATGAAGGTCAAGGAGACAGAAGACTAGGATGTGGGTAAAAGAGGTGAATGGTGAGGTACAGCAGCAGAGCTGAGTCCAGGGGTGAAGCAGGAAACCAGATCAAGCACAGCAGGGAGGCTCCAACCAAAGCAGCGGGGAGCTAATCGTCTATGAGGAATCTACAAAGTTTGGTCCTTCTGGCATTGCCTTGACATGGCAGAAATCTCAGTTCCCCCCTTCTTACCTGTTTGGCTTGGCTCCCTGTCACTGCAATGACACGGCTAATCCCTTTAACAAGCTGACGCTCACTGATAATGGTCAGATCTTCCACAGATCCTGTTTGCAGAAGGTGCCTAAAAAGTCAGTAGAGAACAGGAAATAAAACAAGCTGCTCTCTTGAAACAGAAATCATTAAGCCTGCTTTCTTTTTAAAGAAGTCTGAAGTCCAGTAGCCCCTTCCCAATCCCAATAGCTCAAATCCTTTCCCATCCCTAAAATCCTGATGGCACCCTGTCAGGCAAGAGACAGCGGCATTGAGGCTACTTCATAGGAACCTCTGTGCTACCTGCCCAGCAGGGTTCTGTCAATGATGCATAATAGCCAAGTTCTGCCTTCCTTTCCTCACCTTTCCCTCAGCAGTGGGATAAATTGGGATTTTTCTCTTCTACTCAGCTGCTACTAAATCTTGTAGAAAGTAATCTTATGCTCCAACTCCACCACTCTCTTGTCAGGCCAGCTCACAGCCTGGCCAGTAGACTCCAGTCACAGGATAGTTGTGCAGTTTCAGGGCTCTGACAACTTCCCCTTTCCTTCTTGGTTGTTTAACATTGGATATGAAAACTATGGTGTCTCAGGTTCTGTTACCACAAGTAATCATTTCAGACAGCTTCACAAGAATTGATCATCTCTACTCCCATGCAGTTTCTTGTCCCACTACTCCCACAAGAATGATCTCATGGCTAGAAAATTGCTCATTTTCAGCTCTATCTGCTCAAAGGCCAATTTGTTCCTGATTTTTCTTTTTTTTTTGTCAGCACTGTCCTAAGATTAACGTTTCTTCTACTCCCATTACTGCTAAAAGCAAAAGAGAGTGAAGATAATTAATTAAAATAATCTGAGCAGTCTCAAATTTGCACAATGATCTTGGAGTCTCCAGCTGGGTCCCCAGCCCTCCTTCATCCCCAAAGGCAAAGCACTGGTGTGACAGGCCACACACACCTTTCCCATACCCTGTTGGTGACCTGTGACTTCTAGGTTGGTTTCAGACTTTCAAGTAAGGAAAACACTTTGCATTTCATTAAAGTTTGCTCAACCTGGGACTTCCAAAGCTTCACAACTAGCCAATCTTGTCCTCACAATATCTTCCCAGTGAGGAAACTTAATTTCACAAGGATGGGAGTTAAGCTCGCAATGACATCTCTAACTTCAGCCACCAGTGCCCAAAAACATGCCTTCTCACTGCAAATAAAAGTCACTTACGTCCCACAGCAGAGCTCCACAGAGGTCTGCATTGCAGCCTCGGAGTCACAGGTCAGCACACTCTCCACAGGGACCCCCAGAGACACTATCCTCACTGGATCTGGATACCCCTGACAGAGGAGACAGGGATCAGCAGCTAACAACATGGTCCTTCAGGGGCACTTACAGACTAACTACATGGCTTCAGGTGTCGGCCTCATTTTTCCCCTATTCTAGAATAGCCCCAGAGTCAGGGGCAGCAACTACTTCTCCCCCATCACCAGCCACCACGGGGAGAAAGAAACAGTTGGGTGACACTACAGGCTTTTGGTCCAAAGGGATGAGCAGAAAGCCTATGCATCACCAGCCTCCATGTTTTACAACACAGTGTCCTGAGATCTCATCTCTGTCCTATTTTCCTTTCTCGGTTTTGGGAGTCAATTCCCTCGCAGAAACACATTGCGTCAACATCTCGTGTCCCAGATGATTCCTGCTGAAGGAGAAGGCTCATGAAGATGTGTGCTGCTATCCAGTCATACCTCATCCACTGCACGGAGTCCCTGAACTCTTTTTGCCAGTGTGAGGGGGACCTCAGCCATGTGCACAAGCTCATTTCTTTTGATCATATCCTGGACCACTTGCTCCACTTGCTGCAGCTGCTCCACAGTCACAGGGCCCTGAGGAAGTAAATCACCCACTTTGAGGAGAAGCCTCCTGAGAGGAACAGAATGAAGGAGGAGAAGTGGGGCAGGGCCACTGGGCAATTCAGCTTGGGCACACCACTATTCCCGTGTCTCATCTTCTCTACTTGTAAAAGGGAACTGTGAGCATCATGGCCCTCCCATCCCCTCCTCCCATGAGAGATTAAGGATTTTTGATGAAGAGCATCAGCCAAAGCCTTCAGGAGAGATACTGCAACGAGTGACAGGTTACCAGGGCCAGCACTCAGCCTGACCAGACAGCTTTCAGTTCCCAAATACTCTTACCTGGATGTCCACACCAGGTATGTGTCACAGCCGAGCACCATCTCTCAAAGACCCCTTTACACTATTTAATGTCAGTCCCATGACCACTGGCCTTGCTAAGCGTTTTCCTTCTGATGCCCATTCATCCCCTCAGCAAGCCCTGCTCAGGGTCAGGTCAATGCAAAGCAGACCCCATCACATCCAGAGGGCCAAGCTTCATTGCTCAGATAAAATGTGACCCATCTCCAAGGAGTGATTATGGTGAGAGGAGAAAAATCCCTGGAGATAAGGCCAGTACTGGAATGTTGGTACTGCTGAGAGCAAGGAAACTGAAGTTCAGAGTCACCTTGGTATCAAAGTCGAAGCGCAGCCGCTCTGCTGTCACATGGGACCCACGCTGCTCTGTGCTGTCACCCAGGACGTGACGGAGCGCGAAATTCAGCAGGTGGGTAGCGGTGTGGTTGGTCATGCAGGCCAGACGCTGTGCCTGAAAGCACAGACAGGAGGTTGGCAGGGAATGCTGGTTCTCCATAGCTCAGGGGAGTAGGGGATGGCATGAAGAGGTAAGGGAAAGGCTGCACGTGAAGGGATGGGAGAAGATGGGGGAAGAACAATGGATAGTACAGCCGTCAGATTAAATATGTTGCAGGGAAGATCTAAATTCTTTTCCTATGGGATCACCTCTGCAAAAAAGCAAAGGGTAGGCTGGATACTTTTGGACAGACCAGTGGCTCACAGAAAATTAGAGAGTCACTTGTAATGTTTCCTTCCCACTGCACATTACAATGAGGAACAGTCTCAAGAATACAAGGGACAAAGATCTGCTGTGCGCAGGCTACTCAGGACATCACAAGGAAAAGGTTAAGGGCAGTGAGTTATCACCTCATCCACAAAGAGCTGCACTTGGTCACCAACATGCAGGGTTTCCACAGCAGTGACCTCATGGATTACGTAGCCACCACAGAGATGAACTGACTCTACAGGGAAGAGTACATCCTGAGCAAAGAGACAGAAAGATGAATTAGGACACAGGGAATATCCAAATACCTGTGCTAGGTACCTGCTTGATCCGACCAGGAAACACAATACCCACTGATCCCTAAAAGACAGGGATTGGGTGGAAAAAGCAGAGAGAAGCTTGCTGCAAATGTAACCAGAGTGCCTCAGACCTTCCCTGCACCCAGCCACTCTTTGCACAACATGCTGAGGCTGCCAGCTTGCAATGGAGGGGCAGTAACACCACCCATGCTGATGAATTTTCCTAACAAGGATGCTTGTTCATGAGAAAATGGACAGCGTTTGCCAAGGCACTTGTCTCAGGCATCCAAGGTGCCAATTCTGCCTCTCTGGGCTGGCAACAGAAACTGGATCCCCACTTCAGCCTGGGGAGAAGTGCTGAGCAAGGCACTATCACATTCTGCAAGGCTAAAAAGGCAGAATCAATGCCCAGGAGTGATTATCAAGAGCTGGAATGTGGGAAGCAGAAAAAGCTGCACCTGTGTAACTTTCCATGAGAGGGTCAAAGCTCTCCCTCTGGCAAGGTTGAAGGAACATGCTGCAGAAGTGGAGGTCCTTCTTGATGTTCTCGGGAGGGATAAGAGATTTTCCACTGGGTCTCAGATTGGGGACTGCTTGCAGTCATCCAGGACTGGCCAGAGACAAGTTACTCAGCTCATGGACTCTCTGATCACTGATTCCCTCTCTCAGTATTACACTCCCAGCAGGCAAAAATACAGCACATTGAAGGGAGACCTAAGAAGACTACAGTCTTCCCTAGCAAGATGAAATTGCACTGAAGAGACAACCAGAGCAGCAAGTACACCTCTGTAAAGTTACTGCTGCTTCTGCTTCACCATACCAACCCCGATGCAAAGCCAAGGGAACTGTCAAGAATCAGCATCTTGCAAATTTACACAGTAAAAGAGCTCATCACTTGGGGAATTCTGCCTGGCCTCAGTACCCATGGCGGCCTTGGGTTAGGCAGCAAAGGGCCTTACCTGCTGTCCTAAATGTACCATGTAGCCTTGGTCAGAGTCTTGCCCGCCCTGCTCTGCATAGAAGTTAGTCCTGTCCAAGATGACACCGCAGCGTTGCCCTGCCCCAACCTCTTTCTGGAGACACTGATCTCTGTACAGCATCAGGACAGTGGCCTGGCATGGGCTGAACTCTGTCAGAGGGAAGAAGATAGAAACAATTAGTGCATACACCCTGTTAGATTGCAACAGGAAAGGAGGCATCACTTCCCCATGCCAACCCTGCCAATATCCAGGCTATACTGAAAGCTGGCACTTTGCCTTGGTAGGAGAGGAACAGCTACTGGCAGAAAGGACGAAAGATCTGTTAACTGGAACTAAGTCACCCCTCACTTAACTAATGACAGAACTGCTGAGTAGCAGCTACATAGGCAGGGACACCCAATCTGGCTCCACGTGAACCTGATAGAAGAAAATGTGGCACAGACATCTGCATCCTGCTATATGGCAAGCTTGGCAAACCTGCCTGATTTTTATGAAGAGATGACAGACATGGTGGACAAGGGACAGCACAGATGTTACTTTCCTTGATGCAGCAAGCTTCTAATATACTCTCCTGTAGGTTCCTTCGAGCCAAATTTGGGCAATATGGACTGGAGAGGTGGACCATAAGGTGGATGTGTAACTGGCTGGGCAGCTGGCCCCACAGAGAATTGCTCAGTAGTTCAATGTTCAACTGATATTCAGTTACTAGTAGAGCTACCTCGTGGCTTATATTAGGGTCAACACCATTTAACATCTTCCTTAATAACTATCCATGACAAGGTGAGATGTACCCATATCCCACTTGTGTATGGCAATGACTTGGCAGGCACTGGTTGATACACTGAAAAACTGGGCTGCTCTTCTAAGGCATCTCAGCAGGCTACAGAAATGGACTGACAGAAATCTTGGGGTCCTCGGGAGCAAGCTGGGCACAAACCAGCAGGGTGCCCTTTCAGCAAGGAAGACTGCCTGCCTGCTGGGCTGTCTGAACACAAACATATCCAGCAGGTCAAAGAAAGAAATTATTCATCCCTATTTAGCATTTTTGAGACTATGTTTAGAGTACAGGAAATTCTGGCTGTACGTAAAGAAAAAAACTTTTCACACTAAGAGTGATAAAGAACAGGGAACAGAGAGGCTGTGGGATCTCTGTCCTTAAAGATACTGAAAACTTAAATGGACAAGGCTCTGAGCAACCTGATCTGACTGTGAAGCTGACGTTCCTTTTATCAAGAAATTGGACCTCTAGAGATCCCCTTCAACCTGAATTATTACATGATTTAGAGGCTGAGGAGGTGAGACAGTTCTAGCCTGGAGATTTCAGCCAATGTCACTGCTGGGTTTTTTCCTCCATTGTGCTCTTGCTGTATTATATATAGCTTGAATTGCCTCACTTTCTGCTTAGTATGGGCTGCCACCAGCACATTAGGTAAGAGGGAGCTGGTTGTGCACGGCTATCTCTAATTGTCTGTGACAGCCACACCACCTCTTGCTCTCTGTGGTTTATCTTCATGCTTTCCCTAGAGCATCAGCAATCTCAGTTAACCTAAATAATAAAGAGCCTGTGCTGGCATCTAGTGGTCTGCCACGGAAATAGCAAAGGCATTGTTTCAGACAACTACTTAACCCCTTTGTGTAACTATCCTTTATTCTCCGGAGCACACACACCCACAAGCCTAATTGTTGGAGACAGATTCATCTCTAGAAGAAATCAACAGTCCCTTCTTCACCACTGCATGCAGTGGTGCCAACCCAGAGCTCACAGCCTTGACACCAGCCCAAAGGCTTCCTAGAGACTCAGCACCAAGAAAAGCACCTACTTTGGGATGAGGTACAGGGGCAGGGATAAGATGCGCCAGCAAGGTGAACAGGTTTGGACCACAATGGACACGTTCTGCATGCACGAGGGTCAAGCAGTAAAAGCAGGCTTGTGAGGGACTCCAGTGCCCTCAGGCAGAACCTGCCTTACTGGTCACTTACCATACTGCCCGTGCTGCCCAAGCGTGTAGGCGTACTTCGGGGAGTCATCGGTGGCAGGCACGTTGCTGCTCCGCAGCTGAGCCAGCGAGTGCACATCAAGGTGTGTGTTTGTGTTCTCTGGCTGTGCTGCCTGTGGGCCACCAGCCTTCCGCTGCAGCAGAGCACAGGCACAGTTAGATAGGAGACATTGGGGGGCACACACACCAGTAAGCGGTGCTATAGTCTAGGAACAACTTCTTCCCCCTTTGTGAAAAAGGCTTGTTTAGATCCAGGCTGATGGAGCCTACTGCTAAACCAACTCCATTCCTTCAAACCTCACAAGCACTCAATGCCACTCTGTGCTGGCCTTGAGCCAGGCCATAAGCAACAGCTAACACAACCTCCCTGGCACAGCTTGCTGTGTAGCTGCGAAACTTCCAGGCCATTAAAGCTCAGGAGAGCAAGGCCTTGAACCAATTACTGCACAGGTGGGGTGGGCAGCACAAGTCTTCCAGCACTACAGAGGCCAAGGAGATTTTGTAAACTCTTCATAAATATTGCTGCTTGGGCTCTCTAAGCTGGCTCTGCTTTGTGAGAGAAGCTGGACTACATGTAGACTCACACGGCACTCTCCTTATCTACGTAATTCTCTTATAACCTTCACTCCAGCATAATAAAACACTTCTACCAACCTGAAGAAAATCACCAGCCAACACTTCTCAGTCCCACACTCACAAGCAAAGGCATTGTGATGACACTGCTATTTCAGACCCCTTCAGGGAGAAGCCATGTGGCCCTATGGTGCATTCAAAGAGACTCAGCAGTGAAAAGGATTCTACTTCCATGCTCACAGGAGAGAGAGAAAGCTTTGAATTCTTCTGATACAGTGAGTCTCCCTCTTACCTTTGCATCTTCCAGAGCAAGTTTGTTAAAGGCAGCTGAATCCAAACTGATTCCCTTTTCTTCAAGCATCAAGTCAATCAGATCCAGAGGGAATCCTAAATTCCCATAGAGAGACCAGGCTACTTCAACTGTAAGACAAAAAGGACAGGAACTCTGTGTGAATACAGAAAGCAAAGGCATCTCAAGATTTGGATGGGACCAGTCTAGGGTGTGCCATCTGTGTTGTGTGCAGCTGCACCGCCAATGGGAAAGAGACACCATGCTGTTCTTGTATGGGACTGAATATTAATGATGCTCCACAGCCCCATTCCTGCTAAAATTCAGTGCAGCACATCTAGACAGGCAACCACACTGGTTGGGTTCTGCGCTGCTCCTTTCAGCTGTGTCTTGTAAGGACCTAGTTCAGTTAATAAAGCAGCAAGGGAATGCTTCTAACTTTCCTGGTGCCCAGTCTGTTGTGAGAACAAAGTACTAGAAAACAACTGCAATGTGGAGAAAGAAGCAACATCTGCTCCTCTGCCTGGGGCTATAAGGTCACAAAAGACATGTGGGGGAGGCAGACATCCACCAGTTTTGACTGCAGTGCTTGTGAGGATCAGGATCTGGAGCAAAGTGTCTCTAAATGCAGCTTGTCAGAGGGAGACTGACCTGGGAAATTCGTGGAGGGCTCCATCTGCTGCACTGTCCGCTCGATGATGTGCCTCCCACGCTCGAGGGAGGACAGAAACGCGGCCTCATTCTCATTGATGATATCCATGATCTGCCCAAGGATCAGAAGAAGGGTTAGCCACAACACTTCAGGGAGTTCTCCTGCTCAGCTCAGCCCTGCTCAGTCAGCTCAAAGCAAATCAACCAGACTTTTTGTTCTGCAAGTATCCATCACAACATGTCTCCAATGCACTATTAAACAGTGCCAAAGTCATTGTGCGTCCTGTCACCACTCCTGTCAAGGAAATATTGGCCATACACCTGGGTAAAGCTTTAAGTTGACAAATGGTCTCTGTCAGACATTCATGTCTGTGACCCAATTACAACTGTATGTCTGGAACAGCCAGAGAAGTTGCTTGTCATAGCTGCTGTCAGCAGAAGCAACTCAGTTCTAGCCTTAAATCACCAATCCACTTTAAACAAAGGGCACCCAGGCTAGGACAGGCTGTCCTTGCACTCAATAAAAGAACTCCTGTAGCTTTTTTAGAGCAACAGCTGCCTTACACCAGGACACGAAGTCCCTGGTAAGGATCTAGTTGAGCTCCCACACAAAAATCTGCCACAGATACTTCTTGTGCCCGGCACATTTCAGCCCACCCACAAGAACATGGTTATGGAGGAGGCTATGCAAACTCCTCCAGCTAAGTCCCAAGGAAGGGCTGACTGCTGCTGCTGAGAGCACTGCCTCACAAAGACAGTGAGATGGAGGTTTCTCTCCAGGGGATTCCACATTGCTCACCTGGTCTGTATTCTTCGTCAGCTCTGGATAAGCATCTCCCTGTGGAGCGAACCTCAGTTAGTGATAACATTCTCAGCATCATCCTCAGGGAATCTCGGAGTATGCCACAAACATTATAGAGGTTTCTCAGGCAGGTGCATGTGAAGGGAGCCCCAGCGCACAGCTCCAGGGTCAGCAGTGCAGAGCAAGAATCATGCTTGGACCATCTCCTGCCTGTCTCCCTGTGACTGGCCTCTGCTAGACCCTGCACAGCATCCCTTGGCCAACACATCCGTTCACAACAGGAAAAAAGGATTGTCTTTGAAGATGCTGTTAGTACTAACAGAGACCAATTTCAGATGGCTTTCTCCAGATACAACACCTTGGAAGTCACTGCCCTTAGAAACAGCAACGTGCACTTGCATACACTTACATGTGCTTGGACTGACTGTACCAAAGGTCACACTAGGCCCCTCCCTCCCATCACAAATGATCAGGGGACAAAAGATTTTTACTGCTGCAATGCATAGCATCAAGTACACATCTTCCTGGAGCTCCTTCACATCCAATATTGTCTCCTGACAGTATGCAGGAAAGGGACATGGGGCTGAAAGGGACACGTGTGATACTCTTTTTTCCCCAAGGCAGCAGTTTTACTCACCAGCACTTCCACTACAGTAGGCACCAGGGAGGCCAGGAGCCCAGGTGGAGCCCGAAGGACTTCAGAGCAAAAGCGGACAGCCCTGCGCAGGATACGGCGCAGCACCAGTCTGAAAACGGGGCAGGATTCGTCAGGCAGGCATGTGAGCGTCCCTGCCCAGCTCCCACAACCAGCATCCCCCGGATCCTCTGGTCTGATTCATCAACACAGGACAGCTGCTCCCCACACTCTACACCCAGCCAAGGATGAGTCTGCAGATTGGAACCCTTTACATTTTCTCACCTTCCTGCCTTCCCAAAGCTCATGCACTCCCTATCTTGGGCCCACATCAGAACCTTTCCCCTGGCTGTCCATATTCCTTTCTAGACCTCACTCCTTCCACCCTATGCCATTTCCTTATGTCCTTACTCTGCTCCAGAGAAGCCTGGGTAGATGCCATCAGTGATGCACACACACAAGGTGCGCACGTGATCTGCCACCACACGGTAGGCCATGTTCACACGCCCAACGTCAGCATCCCCGACCAGACCCTGGTATCTGGGCGCCCCGCAGCTCTAAAAGAGAAAGTAGGAATATAAATTAGCAGAAACTAATGGCTGCAGAACAAGTTTCAATACAAGAGGCAGCCACTCACACTTGACGTCATGTTTCTCAACTACCTCTGAACCTCATGCATCTAGATGTACTCATTAAATCCTTCTATAGCATTACAAACCAACACGTCCGTACCTAACACAGGTCAGCCAATGCCCTAGCACTGAGAAATTTAAGAAATTTTGGAGGAAAAATGGATCACCAATGCCAATAATCCAGCAGATTTCCAACCTGAAATTCTCCCCAGTTTTTCTAAAATGTTGCTCTGGACCTGGCCAGACATAATCTCCTCTCAAGACATAACCATCTCAAAATGTGCATGTAGAGAAGGCTGTACTATGGTACCAGGCAAGCAGTCTGCATTCAAGGATCTTCTGCTGAGCTGTGATTCTGAGCAGAAGCACCATCACCTTGTGAATGGCATCCAAGATGGGAGTGAAGAGATCTGTGTCATAGTTGGAGCGTTTGTTCTGCAGAACTGTCACCAGCCTTTCCAGACCCATTCCTGTATCCACATGGTGCTGTGGCAAGGGAAGCAGACTCCCCTCCACCTCTCTGTCAGCCAGGCAGGAAAAATAAATGGCAAAAGAGAAGAAAGGGTCAGTTCATGCACAAAAAACAAAAGGAGCATGTAAATCAAAGTGAATAGGAGAGTGACAGGGGATGGAAACAGTGGGAGACCAAGCAAAAGGAAGCTCAAGGGACAAGACTAACAGCAGCCTGCCTTGGCACTGTCAAACAGCCAGGATCTGACCATCAGACAGTCAGGATAGGCTGTAATGTAAGGAAAAAGGTCTTCCCTGACAGGGCCAAAGGCCTTCTCCTCCTTCTGCAGGTTTCTCTGGGCTGCTGCAAACCTCAAGAGACCTCTGAAATGCAGCAGTAAGGGAGAACAGACAGCAAAGGTTGAAGGAGGACAGGGCAAATAAAGTGAAGCAGACCAATAACTACACTGGAACATCCTCCCAGCTTCCCTCTTGCTTCTGGAAAGCAGTGGGATGTCAGAGTATACGCATATGATTTTGGAGTCAGACAAGAGGGAAAGGCTTTGGAGTTCAGACAAGACACCTGGTACCTGCTGTACTGCATGAAGACCAAGTTCCAGATCTCCACTACATCAGGGCTGCCCTGGTTCACCAGTGCTGCAGCATTTCTGCCACCGCCCACATGGTCATAGTGTATTTCTGTGCATGGACCACAGGGACCTGTGTCCCCCATCTCCCAGAAGTTGTCCTTCAAGGGGAAAGGAAGCACGTGACTGGCAGGCACCCTGGAAAGGCAAACAACAGAGGTGGCAGCACTGAGGCATACGCACAAAGCACACAGTAGCCTAGATCACACAGAAAGTTGGAAGGGAGGAATACTTTCTTCCCACTGTAGACTCAATAAGCAAACATTGGAATTCCTCTGCTTCTGTTCACACAAAATTACTCTTCTTAGCAAGAACAAGCTGGGCTAAACCAGACAGGATCCCACTCTGCCTAGAACAACTGGCAAACACAGCCTGGCCCCTGCTGAGGGAGACATGCTCTCCACTGGGTCTGTGGAGCACCTTCCTCCTTGGAGCAGAGGCAAGACCTAATCACAACAGAAAAGACTGTACACCATCAGTAGCACAGAGCTGGCTGCCTTGGGTTCAAAGCCCACACAGAGCCTGGAACAAGCTTCCAAAGCACAGCACTGTTCTGCAATGGCTTCACTCTCTCACTAGCAATCGCTAGCTTTAGGAGAACATGCTCTCCACAGCTCATGATGGAGAGAAAGCAAAGAATTGAAGACAGTTCACACACTTCATCCAGGCCAGCCAGTGTCAGGCACATAGTTCCCCTAGTGATACCACCTAAGAATGAGCTTAAAGGTCAAGTGCCCTAGTCAGAGCCCAGCTGACTTTTACCAGCCCAAACAAACCAGAAACAAAATAAGTTTAAACCATAACTTTTGGCCTCCACATCAACTAAGAATTAGATGGGAAACTGTGGAGATGGAAATGTCAGCACCTGCTGATCAGAACCTTTCTCTAACACACTTACCCCAGGCGGAGCCACACATCCCTGCACTCCTCGTCCGCACTCAGCCCCAAGGTAGAGTCTCCACCAAAATAGGTGACGTAGAGACGATCTTTGGGGATCTCGTAGACCTCTGTCAGGAGCTCCCAGGCCATGCTACATGCCTCCTCCTGAGCAGGTAGGGAACAAAAATGAAGCACTGTAAGCCAGGATGCATAGTGATGCAGGAAGGCTCTTTAGAATGGGAGTGAAACACCAAAGAAGTTAATTTCAGCTGCTCTCTCCCTTTCCAATCTTAAGGCTCACTTCAAAGAGCAGGATGAGGATCAGGAGAGTGAGACAGCTCTCTGCTGCCTGTGAAAAGCTGGCATTCCTAAATTGCTAAATTGTTGTAAATCACAGCATGATTTACTTCTGTGTGTTTAACAGCAGAGTTCCATGGATTATTTTCTTTCCAAGGGAAAAATATACTCACTAACAAAAAGTAGCATCCTTTATCCTTCTTCCCTTTTCAAACTTCCTAGTAATAAGCATCAAATGAACTGCTAACCTCTTTTCACCATATTAAATGGTCTACACTGGCATTCTCACAAAGAACTTTAATTTGTGTGTGTTGTTCACAGCTTTGACAGGCTTCAAGGGCATGTTTAATGACAGAGCCCACCAGCTGACCACTTCTGCTCCAGGCCACAGAGCTCCCAAGGAGTAATAAGGAGCTTACCAAAATGTCTTCTGCTGACAGTCCTATGGCACTACAGCACAGCTCTGAAAGAAAGGCCACGTTTTCCCCTGGAGAGGGTTTGCTCCTATCACCTCACCTTAAAGTAATCTCCAAAGGACCAGTTCCCCAACATCTCGAAGAACGTGTGATGGTAGGTATCTCGGCCCACATCCTCCAGATCGTTGTGCTTCCCTCCTGCACGCACGCACTTCTGGCTGTTCACTACCCGTTGGTACTGCGCCAGCTCGCTCCGGGGGTGCACCGTGCCCAGGAAAATGGGCTTGAACTGGAAACGAGAGACACCTGCTATTGCTAGATGCCACCCAGAGCAGGGGGACAATGCCTGGGGCTCTTGAAACACAGACACAGAATGGGTCATGACCACCGTGGGTCATCTGATACAACCTCCCTGTTTAAACACGGTCGCCCTAGAGCACGTGGCACAGGACTGTGTCCTGACAGTTCTTGAATATCCCCAGCAAGGGAGACTCCAGCGGCACTTTGGCACTGCGAGAGGCGACCGGGAGGGCAGCGGCGCGGTCAGGCCAGAGCACTGCCGGACACCTCCGTGACAGGACGCTGGCGGAGGCGGGCCGCGCTCCTCTGGAGACACTCAGGGAGCCGGAGACGGGGACGTGCGGGAGCGGGACGCGGCGGAAGCACCTGGTTCATGCCCGCATTGACGAAGAGGAGCCGCGGGTCGCCGCGGGGCCGCACGGGAGCCGAGGGCACGCAGCGGTGGCCGTGGCGCTCCTGGAAGAAGCGCAGGAAGGCGGCGCGGATCTGCCCCGCCGGCGGGCAGCCGGCAGTGCCGCGGCGGGGGCTGCAGGGCCAGCGCCACGGCACCATCAGCAGCAGCCGCCGCCGCAGCCGACCGGCCGCAGCCATAGCGCCTGAGGCCGGACAGCGGCGCCGGGGCGCCCGGAAGGGGCGGTGCGGGGGCCGTGCCGGGGCCGGAGAGGCGGGACACGGAAGAGCGCGGCGGGACTGCGGGGAAGCACCGTGGGATAATGGGATAGCGCCAGCGGCCCGGAGGGCTCCTGCGGCGCACGCGCGGGGCCGGGCAGCGGGGCGGTGCCTCGTGTTCCGCCCCGCGCGAGGCTGCCCCGTCACTGCCGCCGCCGCCGCCGCCGCAGCCATCCCTCCGGGGGCAGCCATCCCTCCGGGGGCAGCCATGGCCGTGCGCGGGGTGCCGCGCCTGGCCTGGTGCCTCCGCCGAGTCGGGGCCAGCTGCGACTGGCTCCTGCTGGAGGCCGGCACGCAGGTGAGCCGGGCCGGGCTGGGCTGGTTTCCCCGCGGGCCCCTTGGAGGGGGCGGGGGGTGGCCGAGGCGCGGCCCTCGGAGCCGGCCCCCAGTGCCGGCAGCCAGTGCCGGCCCCGCTTAGGCTGAGCTCTGCCGCGGCCGGCTCCGCCCTGGGCAGCGGGCGAGCGGCCCTCGGAGAGCTTTGTTTCGGGAGCTTCGTTGTTCCTTATGGCGCTTCCCAGGAGGAGGAAGCCCCGTTTAACGAGCAGCCGCCGCTCGTGGCCGTTCGGAGGGGCCCCCCGTGCGCCCCAGCGCTGCCCCGGCCTCCCCGCGGGGCGGCCCGGGCGGGCGCGTTGCAGCCCCGGTGACGCGGAGGGAGCGCAGGGCGGGTCCGGGCGCTGCAGTCGAGTCTTAGGTTGTTATTATCTTTAAAAGTCTTAAGTCGTATTTAGATAGGAGTTGTTTGTGTGACAGTAACCTAAGTGCGGATGGGGGAGGGAGCCCATAGCCTAATTAACAAGCCGGTGTTTTGGCGAGGTTAAATAAGGCACTGCGCTTGTGTGGTTTAAGGTGTTCAGGTGTAAACGAGGTCACGTTTTAAATATGTTTTGGTTGTGTTTTGGTGCGGTGCAGGAATCGTGATTTTATTTGAAAAGGCCAAACGGGCCCTTGTATTCTTTCCCTTAAACTCAGCAGGCAAAGATGTGTGGTGAGGTTGAGGCAATGTAGGAGGAGTTGCTGTTCTGGTGGTCAAAACCAGGTGAGTAGTTAGGTGGTGTGGATGATGCTGTAGCCAACTCCTTTGTGTTAACGCACTGCAGAAGGTGCCCCTTCAAACTCACTTTTCAGTACTACTCAAGTCTTTAAGCAAATGTATAGTTTTCTTACTCTCCCATCGTGGATTTGAAGCCCTGAGGTGTGCAAGTATGCTTAGTGAAGGACTGGAGCTCATACATCTGCAGAACTTGCAGCCAGAGCTCCACTAATTGTGCAGAGAATGCCATTCGGGATGTTGTTGCTCCAGTTGTCTGCATGGCACTTCTCACAGGCAGCAAGACGGCTGACAGCATCCTGGTGCTACAGGTGTGCCAGGCCACAGAGCACAAACCAGTTTTACTGGGATTTAAATCAGAATATTAGAATATCATGAGTTGGAAAGGATCCATGAGAATCATTAAGTCCAACTCCTGGCCCTGCACAGGACAGCCCCAAAAATCACACCATATGCCTGAGAGCATTGTCCGGATGCTTCTTGAACTCTGTCAGGCTTGGTGCTGTGACCACTTCAGTGCCAAGGCATGGGGATGTGCTGTGGTGTGCTGGTACTGCTGTGGACAGCACTGAACTCTGGCAGGCAAGTGGTAACATGTCTTGGACCCCTGTTTGCTAAATGAACTTGACCAAGGGGAAGTTTTGTGGCTGGCCCCACTTGGTCTCGCTCATATTTGTGTGTGAGGCCTTGCAGATGGGTGTGCCTGGGCCATAAGAATCATTCAGGTGGCTTAGGCACTTCTCTTGCTGCTGCAGGGACAAGTGCAAAGCTGATTTTATGTTTGAGTCCACATGAAGTGGGGACTCTTTATCCACCTGAGTTTCTGTATCTCTTGAAGATGCAATCCATATTGACAGAACCTTAATGTATATGAAGTATTTAAGAAGACGGGAACAATGCGGTTAAGTTTGCTTTAGTCATCTTAGTTTGCTTCCTTGCATTTAGTTATGACATCGGAGTCTGAGTTCTGGCTTTAAACTCAAGGTGAGACCTGCTCAGGTAATGTGCAATGCACAGATGAATAAGAAAAGTGTGCAGAAGAGGCAGTGGAGGGAGGTAGAGCAGAGACGTGCTTTAAATGGCAATCTGCAATTAGATGGGATTTAATAAGATACTGTGAAATGTTACAATTAAATTGTGTCCCTTCTTCCAGAAGATACTACTAGAGTGTAATTACATTATTTAGATCACTTTCACTACTGGTTATGAGCTGCATGTAGCTTAGATTCTGAGCCATAAGATTGATGGTATGATTTACAAAAGTAAACATTTAGGGCAATGTTGTGTGTACACTTTTTTGTGGCAGTTTTCTGGGCTATTTTTCCTGCAGCTTTCTTGTTCACAGACAGTTGAACAGATGCAGCCACCAAAAGAAGAGGGTAAGAAATAATATTCAGACCCACAAACAATAGTGCTGGTTTGGAGAAATGGTGTTTAGTTAGGTAATGACTATACTGGAACACG
Organism: Pseudopipra pipra; assembly: GCF_036250125.1. Classification (NCBI taxonomy): domain Eukaryota; kingdom Metazoa; phylum Chordata; class Aves; order Passeriformes; family Pipridae; genus Pseudopipra; species Pseudopipra pipra. Next base: position 31,647,315 of record NC_087551.1, on the reverse strand, counting down.
GATGGATTGAGAGTGGCTTTGAGCAGCTTTGCTGCTGAAGGAAGATGTCCATGAAACCGTGAAGTCCATGAGGCTGTAATGTGCCTCAGAGAAATCAAATTTTCCTCAATGGGAGAGAAAGATAATACTTCAAAATTTGTAGGTTTCCATTTTCTATGTACTCTTGAATTTAAATGCAAAAAACCCCCCATCATGTTATGCCAGGCTCTTTGGAAATACCTATAAGATGCTAGAGTTTTGCTGTACTTAAATTTAAATGACATAAACTGAATTTACCATGTTAATGATTGCAGTTACTAAACTACTTTATTTTTAGGTGACTATAGGCCGAGGATTAGATATCACGTACCAGCTGGTGTCAAAAACCTGTCCCTTGATGATCTCTCGTAAGCACTGTATTTTCCAGCAGAATGCAGAAGGGCAGTGGACTGTCAAGGATAACAAGGTACAGAGACTTATTGAAGACCTTGTGCTCTTGAGATTGATTGAAAAGAATGCCTTGTTGGGATCAAGCAATGTATGGGCCATGATATAGTGTAATGTAAGTGTGATAGAAGGTTCATGGGAATGTGTCTTGCCTGTTGTGCACTCCCTTCAGGAAGATTCAGTCTGCTGCAATTTGGATGCAAATGGTACTACTTTCTGTATGTAGATTCACCTTTTGGTTTAGCATTTTTCAGACCATTGTGGCCTTGCCAAGGGCACTTTGCAGTCTGTGAACCTGTTTTGTGTTGCTTTCTATTAAAAAAATCCTATGAATTTTGGCGTAGGATTTTATCCTTTCAAAAGGATAGTGTTCTTGTAGTGCAAATGAAAGAATAAGCTGGAACTCCTTATTGTAGTGACACAGGTGCTTTAATTATTATCAACTGCAATAAGAATCTGTTGTTAGAAAAGACATGCTTCATGTTCAAACAAGTTTCTCCTGGAAGTCCTTCTCAGCTAATTAGAATAAAATGTTGAGAGTCATCACTCAGGGCTCTCTTTGACTTCAGTGATCTGTTTTTTGAACTGTGATCTTGCCGCATTCTCATTTGGACTGAAAACTGTAAAATCAGTAATTTGCTTTAAAACAGCACTGGTAGAAGAAAAATGTCCAACAAGCTTTTGTGCTGTTTTTTCCCTTCAGACTTCCTTCTTTTTCTTCTGCACTAGCGTGCATGTTAAAATGTTGTTCTTAGTGCTTGTACACTAAATCTATATTGCAAGAATAAGGCACAGTAAATCATGCAATGTAGCAAATAATAAACAGAACACCCAGCCAATAACTTGGATATTGTAAGGTTTATTTAAAGAGGTGCCTTATTCTTATTGGAGCACTGAAGAGGTTGGATATGTTTACAGTTGCCAGAAATAACCTGGAGAGGAGTTTGTAACTACATATTAAATTTTGCTGATTCTGTGTTTCTTGGCAGAGTCTAAATGGAGTCTGGCTTAACAAGCAGCGCCTGGATCCATCAAAAGTCTATCCTATTGCTGAAGGAGACCGTATCCAGTTGGGAGTGCCTTTGGAAAACAGAGAGACTGCTGAATATGAGTATGAAGTAATTAAAGAGGAATGGGAGAAAATTAGGCCCTTTTTAGCCCAAAGAAGTGACCTGGGGAAAGCTAAGAGTTCAAGAACTAAACGTAAATTTAGTTCGGAGGAATTAGAGACATCTGGATCAGAAGGCCCTTCGAACTCCAGATGCAAAAGAGACAGAGTGTCCTGTGACAATGAACCTTTGGATAAATCATGGGAACGGGTAGAAGAGGCCAAACGGCTAACAGAGAAGATGGATATCAAACTGCCTGCTCCTGGACCAAGTGAGGGGGATAGCGGTCCAGTGCATACTAGCCCTTTTCACTCCGAGAAAGCTGTGTCTGTCCCCCATAAGGACCAGAAAGGCTCTGGTCTTACAGAGTCATGGACTGGCTTGAAAATGCTGAGGAAAACTCTCGTAGATGTAATGAAATTAAAGGTCAAAGTGCAGGAGAAGCAGACAGCAGTTCTGAATGTGAAGCAGAGGCGTAGAAAGTGTGCTCAGAAGGAGATCCTGGTAATGGAGCAGGAGCTGCAGGAGTTGCAGGACCAGCTGTGCATGGAACAAGAACATCAGCAGCAGCAGGTGGAAGAGCTGGAGAGGACATTTTGTAAAGAGCAGCAGAAGCTAGAGGTATAATGGTGGTAATCATTTTTGCCTGTCTTCATTTTTATGGAATCCAAAATAGCTCTGAAACTATAGAGTAACGCAAATAGTGTTTGTGTGAATTACCCCTGTTAAATTTTCATGGATGTACTTAAGTTGTACCAAAAGAAAGTGCAGAGATGGAAGAGATTTGGCTGTATGGGGAATTAGGAAAAAGGTGGAAAGTAAAGCATTTCAGTTGGTAAAGAAGCTTGCTTTTTAATAAAAACTGAAAAGTCTCTGCGGGATCTCCTGTGGTTACAGAGAGGACAAGTTGAAAAGTATTTACTTTGAGTGTGAATTTCTCTTGGTATATGGCTGAAATAATGTCCAGTTTGCATGGCAAATCCACTCTCTTTCCAAGCAATTAATTATTGCATACCTTAATCCTTGGAGGGATGGAGATTTTTTATTTTCCTGCTTTCAAAGAAACCTTTCTTGCAATCCGTATCTTCAAGCAGTACATGTATGCTGATAAATAGCCTTTTAGATAACAAACTGAAACTGCTCAAACTTGAGACTTCTCAAAAATAGTTTAAAAAAAGTAAGGATTCATCTTGGAGCGAGTTTAATAATTTATCAGTTACTTCCTCTAAAGTCTGCTGCTAAAGGCAAGATACCAGTATCAGAAGTACAGAAAGTCTGGAGTTCTGTCCTTAGGCACAGTGTGAAGTTCAGCTTTAGGTATGTTTGACCTCTTTGGATGTGCTCAAAGATAAGAGTTGCAGCTTTTAAGCTGTTGCTGACCTCTTTGCTTCTATGAACATGCTGGTGCCTTTAAGAGCTAGAATACTGTGGAGGTGTTCCAAAAATGTAATTGCAAATGATATATCCATTTTAATTCTTCACAGTAAATGATAGCTCTAATTTCTGTGGTACACTAGAGTGGGACATGTCAGAGTTTTTTGAAAACCAGTGTTCTTTCTTTAAGCATATCCTCTAAAGCGAGGGTGCAGAATAGTAATTTTCTGTTTCTTGCTTTCTTCAAGTCTTTTTTTTTTTTTGTCTCACTTCTTACCCCACCTAGGGAGAAAAGTGGCAACATGGGGAAGAGAATCTGAAGGAGCAGCTGGCCCAGGTCCTGCAAGAGGCAAGTGGTTATGAGTCCAGGTTTGGTCTAACTTTTTGACTCGAATGTTTAAATCTTTCTTGCTGCTGTGGCCTCTTAGTAGAAGATGAGAACTTTGCCTTAGCTGACTGTGTAAGACTCCAGCCCCAGGAGCTGCCAGCTCCTGGGCTTAGCTAGGAGTTTAATATATAGATACAGTGTTCTTTAATACTTTGAGATAGCGTGAAGAGAATAAGTCACGGTCTTGTTCCAAAGGGATTTCTTTATTAATTTAGGGGAGCAAATAAGGGAACTTGGCTGAAGTTCAGAAGCACACCACACAAGCTACACAAAAATGTTCCACCACAATACTGACTCAGCATATACTGTTAATCCACAACACTTAAGATCCAATCCCTCCAGCTCCAAGCCACCCAAAACATCAAGAAAGGAGCAAAGAAAGAGAAGCAGAGAGAGCAAAAGGAGAAAAGGAGGAAGAAGGAGAGACATTATATAGCTACCACTGGAACCTTTTGGAAGACCAGCTCTCACACGTCCAAGTGGCAGGGCCATGACACGAGGCAAACACATGGTTTATCTACTCTAGTCCCTATGGCCAACCCCTCCAGGCAGCATCTCTGACTCACCAGCCACTCTGGGGTTCCAGCCTCGAGTGAGGGGCAGTGTTCTCACTGTCTCTGCCAGTCTGAGCCTGGTTTAGGGGCTCCAAGAGGTGTGGTGTGTTATAGTTTTCCCAGGCTGTTTGTGGCTGACAGCTACTCTGGGGCTTTCCCATGTGGGGTCCAGGGGCCTGCCATCAGGGATACAGATCCACCTCACCTCTGTGAAGTTTGACCCATCCCTTCCCCCTCCACGCACACACACTCCCCACAAGGTGGTTTGGACCAAATAATCGCTGATCTGGTGTCTAACAGACTGTAAAACCTAACTGAAATGAAAGAGTACTTGGGAGAGGGAATGCAAAGTGCAGCGACACTGGGAAGGTCATAAATAACTGTCAGTACATTCCAGTTTTAAGCTAAGGATAAACTGCTCAACTCATATATACATATGAGTTTGGCAATGGCAATATTGCTCTTTTAGGAGGAGATTAGGAGAAATGAGTATGCTGAAACTTATGACTATGACCATGTATATATTTAATAGGATAGTTTATAAGGCCACTCAGAACTTCTGGGATGGTATTGTTACAGCATCATGCTTTGATGGAAGAGCTGAGCCGTAGCAAAAAAGACTTTGAGGAGATAATTCGAGCCAAGAATAAAGAACTGGAAGAAACAAAGGTAAGGAATAAGTGAATTCTCAGTTTTATTCATAAGTGGAAAACGATATGCTGCAGCAGAGAAAATAGTTTATTTTACATTTGTCTTAGTTCTGCCTGGCCTCCCATAGTGCAAAAATTTCTGTGTTTTGAGGTGGCAGCTGACTCTGGTTCCAGGACTGGGCAAGGATGCACCTTGCCCTGTTCATAAACTACTGTTGAACAGTTGTTACTAGATCTTTCTCAGTCATAAAGAAAGCCAAGAGCAGCAGAACTGCGCATTGTGCAGGAGAAATGGGCCTATTCTACTCTTTCCTTAAAAACAAAAAAACAGACCAACACCAACAGAAAAACACCCAGAGATGTTTGAAAAGTGAGGTGTTTCATTTTCAGTTAAAGTGCATATAAGTAAAACTGTAGTGTGACAGCAGTTGTATAAAGGAGTGTAAGACTAAAGCAACATGGAATTTGAATAATGAATGAGATAAGCCATATTTCTTCCTGCTCATGACACAAGGTGGTGAGTGGGAAATAATTAAGGAGATTCGTTCTGTGTCTTACTCTTGGAAATTATCATAATATCTACCTCTGGCAGTTTGCTTTCGTTTTTTTTTATGTTGTCTTTGGAACTCTGCTGCTGTTTCAAGTATAGCTTCAACTGGAAGAATTTCTCTGTTATTTTTAGAAGATAAAGCAGGTACCTAGCCTAATCAGCCTAATTTAACACCAAACAACAAAAAAAGATTATTGGGCTGTTAAATGCAAGTAAATGTTTTAAACTTTTACGCTTCATTTTTTTAACATTTGAGGTGTTTTGTCTGTTGGGTGTTATGCTTTTTATATCACACATCAAAAGAACTGTTGACTTAAGCTAAACTCATGCCAGGAATGGGCTGGAAAAGATTCTGAAAAAGTGATCCAGCTGGTAGTTTCTTAGGGCTGAAGGGAATTTTGGTAGCGGCTGCTGTTCTTCCATCTAAGTTCTCTGCAGTGCATGGGAATATTCTCAATACTGCTGTGACTACAAAGAGGAGGGAAGTTACATAGCTGGGTATTATAATAGGCACAGACTTGACATGTGGAGACTTGCAGTATGATTTTCTATTTGTACTACCTTCTCCTGCACACGTGCTTCCTGCCAATGTTATATTGAGTAAAATCTTGTTCTTTGTTGACACATGACTGTATGTACTATTCCACTAGGAGGAGAAGGAAAAGGTGAGAGCCCAAAAAGAAGAGGTGCTGAATCAGATGAATGATGTGTTGGAGAATGAGTTGCAATGCACAATCTGTTCTGAGCACTTTATTGAGGTATGTGTAAACCCGTATGGGTTTGCCAGTAAAGAAGAGACTTGAGTAGCTTTTCCTAGTTCTGTTAAAGCAATAGTTAAGCCTGTTTCTTTACTTCACTAGTTTAACAGTCCCAACAGACCTGCAGTGCGTTGTTATGGGAAAGGGTTGATCCAGAAATCCATTCTGTTTGCCCTGACTCTTCTGGACAGAAAATTCAACTTTATTGTCTCCACCTGCATAGACATGCTTAATCCTAAGATGCATATAAGCTCGGAGCACTTGTGCAGGTTTTTGAACTGGTGCTCTGAGTCGCTGCTGATGGCCGTCTTGGGGAGGAATCATTTTGTAGTGGACCTTGCTTTAAGTTGGCTGGATTTGGACTGTTTCAGGTTTAGATATATGGAGAGGTTAGATCAATCAAATCCTGAACCGTTTATATTGTTCAGATAAACACTTTCTTTGAGAAATTGGCCTATTTTTATTTGATTCTAGATTTGATAGGATATGTCTGACTGTTAGTTTTGTTCATGTTTTGCTGGACCTTCAGTTGCATTACATTAATTTCTACTATGGGGAAAACTGATGTTTTAGTCTTGCTATAACGGCTTAAGAGCTAGCTCAAATTTTAATTTCTGGTTTCTCAGTAATTTAAAATACTAATCTGCAGTATCTGAGCTTTTTCATAATTTATCCTTTTCATATTAGGGAAACTTAGAATTAATTCATTTTGTCTGTTTCTGCCTTGCTGTGACTTACAGTGACTCCATTAACTTGCTTGTAAAACTGGCCTGCCCTCTGGCATGGGAAAGTTTGTGTGTGTAACCCCTTTAAAGCTAAAGAAAAGGGGCTTTAGGCTCTCCCCTCTCTTTCCTTATAGGAAGTGTCCATCTAATATTTCTCTGTCTTCAGTATGTTTTTTCTTTACAATGCCTGTATGGGCATGCTGTGACCAGTGTCATTTGATTGAATTCCACAGGCTGTCACTCTGAACTGTGCACACAGCTTCTGCTCCTACTGTATCGATGAGTGGACGAAACGTAAAGTGGAGTGCCCCATCTGCAGGCAGGAGATCAAATCAAAGACACGCTCTCTTGTGCTGGATAACTGCATTGACAGGATGGTAGAAAAACTGGATGTGGAAATGAAAGAGCATCGCCTGACCCTTATCAGAAAGCGGAAAGGTGAGAGGTGGGTGGATGTGGCATGATCAGTACAATCTTTTATTCCATCTATTTTGTACAACTTTCTTTGGCACCTATATACCAAGAAGATGCTCGGGGACTGCAGCAGAAACACTAGAAAAGTAATCCTGAGATCTCTCGAGTAACTAGCTTTACTGCACAGTAAAATAAAATTAATAAAAAGTTTGGAAAAAGTCTTAAGTATGAATTGCACAGTCTAGCAGGGTATCTTAATTTAATCATGCTAAAGGTTACGCTGTTTCAAAGAGATCACTAAATAAAAACAAAACTATATAGAATGGTCCTTGAATAATTGCCAGGCACTTCTAATTAAACTGTTGAGTACACAATTTCAAAAACTCAACAGGGCAGTGCCAGATAAGAAGCTCTGAATTCTCTTCCATGTGCTAGATTTATATAGGAAATCTCTGAAAGGGACATTGGTATATCATGTAAGTGTATGGCTGAACTGGCAGTTGCTCTGCCATGTTTATTTTTGTGGAATTAAAGTCACTGTGGCCTAAAGACATAACATCTTGCCTAGTTGTAGCTAAAAGACAGTGCATGGTGTAGATAGCTTTAAGAAAAATTCTGGTGTGGGCTATTCCTACTCTTGCTTCCTTCTTCCAGGTTTGTTTCTAGAGCACTTGACACTGGTATCTAGGTGCTAAAATGCAGACATCTTTTCCTGCTGCTGTTTAACAAATTTCTGTTGCTCTGTTCCCTTAAGTAATTGTCTTCATTTCGCTTCGTAGAGGTCAGTGCATGATCCTTCATTTCGCAGTCTGTCAAGCCTTTTACCTAATGAAAGAAAGGTGCTTTTGAAATGTTTCAGGTGCTCCATGGTGACATGGAATGACATCACTAAGCAGTGCTAGTTCAAGCCTGAAATTAGAACCTATGTAACCATCTCAGCCCGATTCCCTCAGGAAATGCTGCACTGCTCAGAGAGTGCCTGGCTCAGCTTCATGAATTGCTTTCACCTCTGCAGAACTGACATATGTGCATGTAGGCAGAGTACGCCATAGCTCCTGAAGTGTCTCATCAGGTAGCTAATGAGGACTGGCTGCAGTGGTGCCTTCATTGGAGCCCTCTGCATGCTAAACCAATGGTCTTCATCCTTGGTTGAAAAAAAAGGAAATAAGTTCATAGTCTACCTTCATAAATGACTATCTGTAAGGAAATCATTTAACTTAACCGTGACACACTTCAGGAGGAAGGTTAAATGGTTTCTCTGCCATCTTTTTATTCAGTGATGGAAACATTTTGATTGACATGAGGATAACCATGTGTCTATTTGAAATTAATTCCTAAGAAATAAACCCACTGAAAGAAGAATAATGATGAAAGTGGCACTTGAGAAGCTGTCAGAGCTTCCCAAGAAACTTTTCCAAGAGCCTTAGTAGAATGGGCACCAGAAGGACAGCTTGCAGTCTTAAATGTATGAAGGTTTTGATGGGCCTGTAAGTGTCCTGAGCAACTATTATTTGTGTGAGAGCTTCTTACCATGTTTTGTTCCTTCTTCTTTCTTACCTGTAATAGTTAGCCAAGGCACTGTAATAGTTGTTGGCCATTTCCATTGCCAGTTGTGTGCCTGTGAAGGGATGGAGAATATCTCCTCCTCATCTCTGTTATCTTAACAGGAAAAGACAGAGAGAACACTTAAGAAAACAAATAAACAAAAAACTCCCAACTCTTTGTTCTTTTAATACTGAAAACTGAAAAGAAAAAGGCCCATGCCCTGCAGCTTGAAAGACATATATCAATCTTCAGTGAGAGGCTATAATATAGTTTCAGACAACTGGTAATTAACACTTGTGGGTACTGCAGTCACAGCTAACTTTTGTATCTGTGTGTTTTGAATGCAGAGAAACAGAATGTGATGGTGAAACCAGCCACAGACAATGACAACAATGTCACTTCCTCCACCTACTCCATCTTGTCAATAAGCAGTTGTGACAGTGAGGAGTCTGAGGAGGATTCTTACTATAATGAAAGCTATTACATTATCTGAACACTGTTACTGCGGACTTGTTTGCCTGTGTGCTGCCCAGAACCAACCTAATGGTGTTTGGTTGAGTGCTGCTGGAGGAGCGGACTGGACACCTGGAAGCAGAGACTCTATGAAGAGGCTGGAGCTCAGAACTAGCAGCATTTCGAAGAAGTACCTTGTTTTTTCAATGAATATACAGAACCTTGATCTCTAAAACAAAATTGGGGTCGGAGAGAACAAACTGCTGTTATGCTAGCTAGTTGACCTACAAACCCTAAGCTTCCATGATAGCTTGTGACCCGCTTGGTGTAATGTAATAGTTTGTATTGCATCATTGCCCTTTTCCTCAGTGAATGACATGTTTAAATGTGTACATCAGCTTCCCTTGTTTCAGGCAGCAGAGGGAATGGCCCAAGGTATTGGAGAACTTGGCCATCCCCACCAGCAGGCAGGAAATTCGTATGTCAGGAAAAAGTGCCAGGGTGGGTTTTCCCCTTGAATTTCATACGGCAGCTAGAGTCATCCCAGGCCTCGGGCAGTAAAGGTAATAAAGGGTGGGTTATGGACCCTGTCAGCCGTAAGTGCATTGTGAGCTGAGCTACTGGTCATCAGCTCTCTTTTTATGTAAATTATTTTCCATTAGATAGGGATGAAGGAGATTATATCTTCCAGAATTCCTTAGCTAGTGCTCTTTTCATGTAGTGTCTTTGGATTGCTCCCTCTTCAGGCTTTTGCATAAAGGGTTTTAGAATTGGGAAGCAGCAAATCCAGAAATTATTAGCAGTGACTTCAGAAACATTTAGTCAGCAGCGGAGAGGAACCTCTGCCTCTTCAGAAGTGCTGCTCTCCAAATTATTGAAATGTCCTGTTGGCAGGGTAGGAAAGCAGGATCTGTAGGCAACCACAAGGCACAGAATGAAGCACTTCATTTTATTGTTTACAAAACATCACTGTTGAGCTGTGGGTTATACTACTCTCACAGAAAATCACTCGTCCCTAACAGACTGAGCAAGTCTTGCCTCATCCTATCATGTATTTGTCTATCAAGTTCCATTTTCCAGTGGCTTATGCTTTTGACTTAGCTGTTACGTGGAAAGGACTCATAGAAGATGGGGAAGCCCTTCTCATCTGTAGTATGTCTTCGGCTATTTGTATGTGCTCTTTTGTTTCTATGTTTATTTTGTTTAAGAACGAAAATATAAATCCATTTCTGCATTAGTCTTCCTTTGTGCAGCCACTGAGATGAATGTCTTTCTCCTAGTCATCTTTAGATTTATTTTTTATTTTTTTTTTTGAGAAAAGAGAGGCCATCTCATTTAATGACTTTGCTTCATGTTTTGACTGCTGTAAGCAGTGTGGGTACGTAAAGTTACTTGAAAGACTCTTGTATTGAGGCACTGATAAAAGACTGTGACTACCCTAATACTAATTTAGTAGCTACAAATCATACCTCTTACCTTCTTCCACAGGAAGAAAGATCCCATTAAAAAGGTGATGCTGTCCTTAGGAAGTTAGTGCATTCTGACATTTGATTGGTAGGACTTAAACTGGGGCGGGGGGGGCTGATCTGAGGGCCAGGCAACTTGCTTAAAATTTTAGTGTAAGATTTCTTTTGTGAAGGAGACATTATGTCTTGCACATTCTTCTTTCTCTTTTAATATTCACTTGCTGTATGTGCTTTTGAAAGTTTCTTTTGTGAATATGTGCTTTCTAGGATGTGCAAAAGAATGTTCCTCAAAATGCTCATGAAATAGGCTGATGTAAAACAGGCATTCTCAATGAAGAGGAGTAGAAGGAAAATACTCTGATTACCTAGGACTGCAAATTCTTCTACTATGTATCTCTTCCATGTTTTTTTTTGCTCATTTCATTTTGTGAAATATATATATATTTTATTATATTGGTGTTGCAGAGAAGGAGAACGCTTGCCCGGGTAACAGAATGGTAATCTTTGGTGCAATTTCTGAGTGTATCCTCTTTTCACTAGAACATGAAGAATGTAAGTGGTATACCAAACCATTTCCACTCTTATTGGTAGGTGCATAATGTGTAAAGGTCCACAGAGAGAGGTGAAGTAATAATACTGTTCACTTGCAAAAGCTTTTCACTGACAAAACCAGGTCTGTGTTTCTAGCAGTGTGCTCTCCTTTGGTCTAAGTTCTGGATCCTTTCTTCTACTTGGTTGTACATCTAAGTGTCCCCTTGGAGACGTTATATCCTGAACATAACATTCCTGTCTTGGGATGGCATCAAGCGCTTCCAGAATTCAGGTTACAGCTGAGCTAGTCACAGCTGGTGCACAGCAGTCTTGATGCAGGTTCAAGACTTGCTGCTTTCCACTGGAAGACAGCTGTCAAGCAGTGTGTTAATCAAATAATTTCAGAGGAATACATTGTCTAGCAGCATCAGAGAAATAGTTGGGAAGGAGTGCTAATGGATTATGGAAGGGGATCATCACGTCACAGGGGAATGTTTAACTCATGGAGACTTACAGAGCCCAAGATGAATCTGACAATCACATGTGCAAGAAAAATCTACCATCTTAGTATTTGGTGAGCCTGTCACAGGCAGAATGGGAGCTTCAGACAAAAGTTTATTAAGAAGGCCTCCCGTTGAGTCACGAGGTGCAGAAAGGGCACCCTTGCTTTATAAACTCCTCTGAGAGCAGCCTGGCTGGATCCAGCCTTAGCCCCAGGCTTTGTCAACAGTTTAAGTGTAAAGGATTATATAGGTGTAATTGAACCTTTATACAGCTGTGTCCCATGGAATGGCAAACCAGATATATTTATATATATATATATCTCATTTATTATGACAATAATCAGACAAAAATATCTTAATTGGAATTATTTACTACACACTATAGGAGCTATAACAACTATTGTAGTGCACTATGAAGTAGTATTGAAGCAATTATATTAAAGCAATTGTATTAAAGCTAGCAAAACCCAATTATTAAGTAGAGATTGATGTTACTCAACCCATACCAATGACCAAATCTCTTTTGCTCAGCCTCGAGGAGTAACCTTGAAGGGTGTCTCCCCCCAAGGCAGGAATCTCCACACATACACTCCAAGAAGGGGTATGTCAGAAGACCCTGCCCGTTAAATTTGGGACTGGGCTTTTATAGTATAAAGTGACTGACTGTCAGTCATATGTCTCCAGGCCAGCTGTGTCAGCTCAGCAGCTTTAGGTATGTTATCAGTAGTATCACTTGTTTATTCCTTTATCTGGATACTTCACTAGGTTTATCACATATTCATCTCGCTATCAGGATGTTTAACTGGTGTTAAGAAGTCAGACTGGATTCAGCATTAGTCAACACCAAAAGCGGCATGATGACCCCTTCTTCATTTACCACTGATAGCTTTGCAAATTGTTTTCCCGTTCCAGGCAGAGCATCCTGCTACAGATTGTTGCAGAGCCTTACCAACAACTGTCATTTAACTTTGCAGGACATGTAACAGGCAATTTTAATACTCCAGCTGTGCCCCTCTCCCCCCAGGTGAAGTCTGGGTTTTCTTTTCCAAAGGTGTATTCTGACTAGTCAATGTTTTATTTCCTCCTTGTCCTTCCCTCCTCCTGGTCCCTTTTGCCATAACTTGACCTAATCAAACACAACAAACAGCAACAGCAACACAAACAGCAACTAGATAATCTTGAACTACACTTCTCAAGTAGGATCCTCCTATCCCTTGGTGTTACCATGTTTGCTTTCGTTTTTGAGACTAAGCATTCAGGCCTATGTGCTGAGCTGTATGTCCCCAGGTTTACAGCTTAATGCAAAGTACAAGGCAGCTTACAGAATCACATAATCAGTCTGGTTGGAAAAGACCTCTGAGATCATCGAGTCCAACCTTTGACCTAACACCACCCTGCCAAGCAGACCATAGCACTGAGTGCCATGAACAGCCTTTCCTTAAACACCTCCAGGGGCAGTGACTCCACCACCTCCCTGGGCAGTCCGTTTCAATGTCCAATCACCCTTTCTGTGAAGAAATTTCTCCTGATGCCCAACCTAAACCTCCCCTGGCGCAGGTCGAGGCCATGTCCTCTTGTCCTGTCTCTAGGTGCCGGGGAGGAGAGGCCGACCTCACCTGGCTACAACCTCCTTTCAGGGAGTTGTAAAGAGTGACGAGGTCACCCCTGGACCTCCTCCAGGATGAACAACCCCAGCTCCGGATACGACACACGATAGACACACGTTTACCCGTCCAACATATTAAAAAAAAAAAAAAAAAAAAAAGAATATCTGGCACTTTGCATCGCATCCCGCTCCCTTCACACCCCCTCCCGGGACTGCCCCCGGCCGCCTGCGGGATCGGGCGGTGCGTCACTGCCGCGCGCCGCCGGGCCGGGCAGGCCCCGCGCGAGGGGCGGGACGGAGGCGGGGCCGGCGCCGCGTCCGAGCGGGGAAACGAAAGCGACGGCGGCGCAGGAGCGGCGGCCTCCCGTCCTCCCCCCGCCGCCTTCTACCAGCCGGAGCCCTCCGGAGCCCACCCCGGCCGGTGCTGCCGGCACTGCCGCCCGCTCCAGCGCAGCGCTGCCCGCGGGCCCCGGCCGTGTGCGAGTCAGCGTGGGGCGCGGCCGCCAGCGGTTCCCGCGGGCTCCCTTCCCCCGGGCGGCTCCGCGGCTCGGCCCCGGCAGCGGGGGCTGCGGTGCGGGCGGTGCGGTGAGGGTCCGGAGAAGAGCAGCAGAACTGGTGAAGGGTCTGGAGGGTAAGTGATGTGAGGAGTGGCTGGGGGAGCTGGGGGTGTTCAGTCTGGAGAAAAGGAGGCTCGGGGGGACTTTATTGCTGTCTACGACTACCTGAGAGAAGGTTGTAGCCAGGGGGGGTCGGCCTCTTCTCCCGGCCAACAGGCGACAGGAGGAGAGGACATGGCCTCAGGGTGCACCAGCGGAGGTTTAGGTTGGACATCAGGAGGAGTCCCTTACCAGAAAGGATGATGTGACATTGGAATGGGCTGCCCAGGGAAGTGCTGGAGTCGCATTCCCTGGAGGTGTTTAAGGAAAGACTGGATGTGGCACCTGTTGCTGTGGTTTAGTTCACACGGTGCTGTTCGGCCATAGGTTGGACTCGATGATCTCAGAGGTCTTTTCCAACCTAATTGATTCTGTGGTTCTGTGCGAGGCCGGCTGGGAGCGCCCCGCGGGCACATCGGTGGTGCAGCGGAGGGCCTCCCGACGGACGAGCGGGGTGTCCCTGACTTTGCCCTTAATTTTTCTTGGTTTGAAATCTGTCAGGAAGGCAGATGCGGTGAGCGACCCTTAGTGGGGTTCTCTAGAGGGAGCTGTCGGGGATAAACTAAGAGCATGTTAGCCTAATAAGAGACTATCTCAGGAAAAATAGAAAATGGCCAGTTTGTTAGAAGCAGGGGAAAAAGCAAAACCCTAAATTGAGGCAAGAGCAGATAAAGGTGACTTATCTGTAACAGAATTTCTTGTAGAGTGGAAAAGATTTTCTAGCCATAGTGCAGTGAGGTTATGGGATCGTTTTGCAGTCAGGATTGTGGGGATGAATAAAGCTTTTGGCCTTAAACTGCCCTGTATGTGCTTGCGGAAATAGGATAACAGAGGGTTTGAATTGGTGACCTGGGGCACCGTTTCTAGCCCAGCGTTCCTATGTAGAATAATAAACACCAATAGGGGTTTAATTGTTTGTTGGTTTTTTTTTTTTTTGTTCAATAACAGAGAGGTTTTAGCTAATGTGCTAAGTGTTTCTGCCTTTTAATTTTCACCTGCTTACCTGCTTCTTGGTTCTTGTACTCTGCAGGCCTTCCCAACTGGCTTCTATTAACTCCTTCTTAAGTGTTCGTCTTTTCTCTGGGTTTATGTGAAATTTATCAGTCACACTTAGAAGCTTCTTATCTCGCCAGTGATTTCCGGTGAAAAACACACCCCCACCCCCAACTGGAGCACACGTGTTTAATAATGTTCTGTTACAAAAGTCATGTAGGAAAGCTCCTTTATTAATTAACATTTCCAGAGGTGAGGTCAGACTTGTTCAGAGTCTTTTGTGAGAAACTGGTTCCACCTTGCACATTCTCCATTAGATTGATCTTTTGTTTTACTCAACCACACCAAAAAATGTGTCTTTGATTCAGTAGTAGTAATAATCAACTGCCATGTATTTAAGTTATCTAAATAAATTTGAGAAGCATAACAGCGAACAGTCCATAAAATGATCTATGTCACTATGCTGCTGTACCTTACAGAAAGTTAATTTGCTTAATGTTTACCAAGTGTGATTATCTTCTTTCAGCATTTCAGCAAAAAAATGAAGAGAAGGACAGAACCCGAGTTTAGCAGCCCACAAAATAAGCAGAAGAAGAGGCTGGAAGATTTGGGATTAACCCTCAGTTCTACTTCAGATGATGAAAATCAATTTAGTAATCATACTACTCAAGGTAAGACTGGAGATTTGGTATATGTTGCTGCAGGGAATCTAAGTAATAACTAGGAGTTAAACCTACATCTCTTAAATCCTAATTGATAGCCAGAACTTCAAGAGGATGCTCTCTCTTTAGAAAAAAACAACATTATTTCTTTTCACAGCCTTGAATTGGTGTGATTTTTTTTTTTAAGCTTTTTTAAAATCTCATGTAAACATTTTGATCTGGGAATTGTATGAATTCAGACGTAGAAAATCGAGTTTGAGGTAGATGACGTGTGCATCATCCAAAGCTATAAAGATTCTTGTAATATATGAGCAGCATTGATCTTTTAAGTCCCAGCAGCTATTTCTGGTTTGGAGACTCTCGGTAGTGAGGAGTTATGGATGTTGTACCATAAAGAACCATTGCAATCTTAATTTTGTTTAAAAAATAGAAAGAAGTTGTTAATCTTACCGTATTTTTGCAGATGGGAGAAACTGAGATGAACACAAAGGGGCAGGTTGATTTAGGCTCCTACATTGTAGCACCATTTCTTTTGCTGGCTCAGTGTGATTTTTTTTGGGGAAAGAGGGGAATTGTGAGAGCTCACAGGTTTTTCATTTCAGAAAGAAAATCTGTTTCAGAGTTAACTAATTGCCTGCTTTTTGTTGGAGTGTGCTTTCGCACCTGGAGCTTGGGGTATACCAAAGATGAGGCGAGTGCTCCACACAATTGGTATCGCTGTTGCAGGATGCTTTAAACTCTCTCAGGATGGTACTTCAGGTTACCTCCCAGTCATGCCTGCTGCTTCTGAGTCTTGGGATTTCTTGTGGTATTGAAGTGTTAGTGAGGAAGGGCCTGAACACATGAAGAAGCCTTCCTCTGGTGAAAATGGAAAGGGATGCGTATGGGAGATAAGTGGGTCGGTCTGTGAGTAGCTGCAGTTGCAGGGTATTGTGTGTGTACCTGATTGGCAAGGCCCCAGGTGAGTGAGGAGGTCAGAGGTGCAGGTTGTGAGAGCTGGGGTAGGGAATGCTCGGTGCACTCAGGGCTGAGCTAAACAACTCAAACCAAAGTTTTTTTTAATTTTTTCCCCCCTTTTGATTAATGAGTTCATAAATGGGTCAAAACAGGCTGTGACCCCTAGTGTTTAAGAAACAAGTTGATACAGTTCTAGAACAAGGTTTTAGATAGCATAAAGTGTTTAATAGCCCATTACACCCATTGTGGTTTCCGGGTAAAGAAGGGAATTCAGGGGAAAGAACTGATTTGAGATCTGATCTCAGCTGAGCACGGCCTAGCAAATATTAAAAACAAGAAGAGTTGTGAACAGACTTCCTTAAGACTTATGTAGTGGCTATTGTGTTTAAGGCACATTATGGATCTCTGGAAAATAAGACACAGCTCAAAAGCAGGTAGCAAAGTTAATTGAAGCTGTGTGTTGAAGAAGCAGAATGCTGTAACTGACCCCAGAGCAAAAGTCCTTTGTGAGCCTGTTCTTAGCTATGAACTTTGTGAAGGAAAGAGAAATGTAGCGTGTGTGACAGATGTTTGAAAATGAAGATGGGTATAGAATGTTGCAAATGCAAGTTGAATTGTAGCCTTCCTTCTCTGAACTGGAAGCCTCTAAGGCTGATACTGTAAAACTCTAGTGTAGTAGTTATGTGGGGACACAAGTCCTGACTCTTAAAAACTGATAGTTCAGCAACAAGTTCTGAGGATGTATTGAAAGGATTTTTTAACTACAGTCATATATTTCACGGTGGTATCATTCATTTTCACTTCATTTTTTTTGTAATGGCCTTTTTTTGCTAATTTTTCAGCTATTTCCTGTTACTTCACTGATGCTCAGTTTTCCAGAACAGGAAAATAGGGAGATCTGTGAGTTGAGAGAGAAATAGTCTGATTTTTCTTAAATTAGACAAACGTAAGAGAAGTTCAGTCCTTTTTAGGTGATTATAATGTCTCTTTTTTTTAACACATCTGTGAAGCTAAATAATTCCCTTTTAAGTGATACACAGAAAAAGATCAACTCTTCTAACAATTTTCTACTTTGTCTCTGGGCAGCTTTTGTAGATCAACTTCTCCTAGTTGTACAAAGTAACACAGAATGATTTCTAGTGCTTGGCTAACAAGGGAGGCTCAAGAGGCACAGATCCAGTGCAGAGTGTGGCTGTACTTGCTGTGGATTGCTGCTCCTGTGGTCTGTATGGTCAGTCCCACAGCATTAGCTGTAGTATGACTGATGAGGTGCTAGGCAAATTTCAGAAGGAAACTTGTGCCATTGCTTCATCCTCATAGTGATATTACCACAAGAGAAATGGAAGGACTCACTGGGTTTTAGGACCTCCCTTGTCACCCACCTGGTGCAGTGCAGGCTGAGAGAAATGATGACACTACCATGATTTCTGCTCAGATCTCAGTTACGTCCAGCCCAAAGCAAATAGGTTTGGGCATCTCACAACTATAGAGCTCAGCGAGGACTGTACAGTTCATGCAGACCGAGGTTCCTCCTGACTAGATCCAAAGGTGAAAATGGGCATAGACAGAGCTTCATTGTCTAGTGCCCATGAAGGCTCTGACACATCAGTTTCAGGTGACTTTCAGGTGACAAAAGTTTATTTTGAGTGTATGGTGGTACTTATTACCTTGTTTGAACCACTGACTTGGTTGTGTTCCCACCCATGGCAGTGGGGGTGGGACTAGATGTTCTTTAAGGTCCCTTCCAACCCCTTGATGTGATTTTATTCAGTTCGTCCTCAAACCTTTGTCAGAATATTTTAAAAAAGATTGATGTCTTCTGACCTTTTCTTTTCCTTGAGTTTGTATGTATTGGTAAACTCTAGAGGTGAAAAGCTGTCTCAGTTGCTGTAGTGAACTTGTGGATCCTTGCTACTGAAGTGGGTAGTGGGGCTCAAAGTTTAAATTTCTCTTCTTTCTGTGGTGTTGGCCATTTTGTAGATGCCTGGGTACTGGATGCAGATTTTTAGTTAAGTTAGGGATGCATTTACACTTGTAGTTAGATAGGATACAGAGGAAAATTCAGCATGTTTCATCAAGGTGTAACTGTTATTATTCTTGGGAGAGAATCCGTGAGGACCTTCTCAATTTCTCGGGATCATTGCAAAGGTCAGGCACACCACAGTACTATCATGGTTATGCAGTGGCTGCTCTACTGCTGTGATGGGGTTTGCCCAGCCCTTTGTGGGGCCTGGAATCCTTTGGCTCAGAGAGGCTATGTGGGTCCTTGAGACAAAGGGGCAGATAACCAGGTGTTGGCTCCACAGGGTATTTTATATTACACCTGTGTGCTTCCCATAGCACATTTGAGATACTGAAATGTCCTCCAAGTGTGTGTTGAGAGGATTTAATGAGTCACACTGTATTTTAATGTAGTTACTGAGGTGTCTGTCTGCCATTTTATTTTTATTTTCATTCTCACTTTTCTCACTTTTTCATTTTTTTTCAGAGTCTTCCAGTAGCAGCAGTGGATCTGACAGCGAGAGCGATGAAAAAAGACCAGTCTTCAGCAATGAGTTCAAACAAGACTCTCTTGTGGAGGGTACTTCATCTCGCTACTCGATGTATAACAGTGTCTCCCAAAAGCTCATGGTAGGTCAACATAGTTTTGGACTGAACTATAAGGAACTGATGAGTGCAAAGTGAAAGGATCACTTTGTTATAAGATATTTTGATTCTGATCCTCTTCATAGCACAGTTCTCTGCATCTTTGAGCCATCTACTAGCAGCAGGTGGGGGAGGCTGAGAGAGCTTGGTTTAAGAGGATCTGTTAAAAAAGAAAGTTGATTCATGTTCAAGTCCTTAGAGCAGGGAGGTGAATGAGAAGGGAAGGATCGCTGGGTCAGGCAGTTTGCTGAACTTCAAAAAGAAGTCCTACCATGTGTTATTTTGCAATGCTTCAGCTAAAAAATGCCTTGTAAGAAAGGCCCTAGCAAATTCTGTGGTTGACATTAATTTGTTTGGTCTTGAAGGCTGGCTGGTATACTCTTGTATTATTACCTTAATAATTAAGTTATTTCTTTTTCTTTCAAGTCATACCACTCTGCTTTATGTAGGGCTGGAAATTTCTCAGAAAGGCAGGGAACTATGAAAGGTAATAACTGTGACAACTAAACTTTGACAGTGATCAGCCACCCCTTGATTACACAGTGTTAGCGTGGAAGAAGAAAATGCTTTTAGAAAGTTCTAAGAAATGGTAGCCTATCTCTGTCTCATGGTAGTCCTAAATCTGGCAACTTGTTCCTGAGTTTAAGGCAATAGTGGGCTGTAAAGGAGTGGAGTCTCCTGATGCATGCTTATTTCCTGATGCAAACTTAGTCACGATCGTGTCGCGAGTATCTCATAATCATGAAAGAACAGAGAAAGAAAAATGTTGATTTCCAAGGGCAGCAGAGAAGATGAGATGTGTAGTTGTATGTTACTTCAAACACGACAGAAAGTTTGGGACTCACTGGGGGCCTAAATGTGGGTTTCCCTTTGTTCTGTGCTGGTGCTGTACTCAGTCTTTCTGTGGTGGTAGATCAGCTTGTACCTGCCTTTGCCAAGTTACAAGTTCAGTGTTCTGCTAGAAGCTGGGAAGAGCTAGCTGCTACTAGGGGTGGGAACAGGGAGATACTGCTTCTCAAGGAGGTGGAATGCTGCTGATGAGCAGGATCATAGCTCTACATGAAAAAAGAACTTTCTTGCTGAATTCAAAACTCAGTGGGATCCAGAGGCTGAGAGTTGCTGGTTGTGCCTCTCTGTAGTTAAATTGTGTTGTTGGTCATTCGGACTCTGTCCATGTGCATTTTTGGCACTGGGCAGCAGTTTGCTGATTCTAGAGCAAGACTGTCTTTGGAGAGTTCTCTCCTGAGCCAATTAAGAAGTGTGCTTTCAGTTGCCATAATACAGGAGCTTTTACTACTAAATCTGGGAGGCTTTTGTTTGTAAGGCCTCATAAATTTGAATATAAAGATTGATATCAAGTGATACCAAGTGTGGTTGAATGATTTGGCAGCATTAGGTAAGTAAAAGTAAAATGGTCCTTAGCTGCTAGATTTTCAAAATTCTGTCCTCAGAAAACTGGTATAACAGATTTGGTGACTGTGACATTTGGTGTACAAAATTCAAGGCCTGATTCAGAGACAGGTAGCAAAGGCAATGGGAAAACACCATGGCAGATATTCTTGTGTTGTTTCTCATACAGATTGGTAATAAACAATGTTTTTGTTGCTTCTCACAGGAAGGAGTATATGGATAGCATTCAAAGTGAAACAGTCATTAAGTCTTCTATTTACTTATTGTCTTGTAGATGCATACTGGAAGATGTGAAATTGAATGCATCCATGCTTTTTGTTCTTATTCTCTTTTTGCTATAATTTACTAAGAGAAAAACCAGAAACACTAGCAGTTAATGAACATAGTTCTTTTAACCTGAGAGATGGGGATGTGTTTCGGGAGCAGTGTGTCTTGCATCCCTCCTCTGACCATTAGGTGAAGTTTTAGCTGATGCTTGAAATGTGTGTGAGTGTATGTTCACAAAAAAAAATATCATCACAACATGAATTTTTTCCTGCACCAGCATCTTTTTTTTTTTACGAGCCTTCCATGCTTACTGAACACTGTGATGAATGGCTCCAGACTCCTCACTACTTTCTCCCTCTGAGCAGGCTGTTGCCGCATTACTGAACCTTTTGTAATTTGCTGTCATCATTCTTCAGATCTAGTTTTTTTGTGTCCTGCCCCAGTGAAGTGAACTCACTATTAAGTCCTGAAAGCCACAACTGAGATTAAAAATGCTCAATGCCTTCAAGTCACTTCCTGTCTGACCTCAGTCGTAGTGCATAAACTCGAATCCACTTGCTTCACTGTGTTGTTCCCTTTGGTTTCTTTATAGGCCAAGATGGGCTTCCGGGAAGGAGAAGGTCTGGGAAAATATGGCCAAGGCAGGAAGGATATTGTTGAGGCCTCCAATCAGAAGGGAAGGAGAGGCTTTGGGCTGACCCTCAAAGGATTTGATGGGGAGCTCAATATTGATTGGCAGGATGAGCCAGAGGTATGTACTTTTTGTTTTGTTCTGTTTCCCATTTATGTTGCTGCGTTCAGCAAGAACTGGGATAAAGGATGTGTAAAGCAAGTGTGGGGGTTTTTTGGCAACTGTCTCTTTTCCAGTGTCTCTCAACTCTACTTTGAGAGTATTAGACTCTTGCTTTGTCTTGATTGTCAGACTCGGGGGTTTTTTTGTGGTGGAGGTGTTTGTTTTTGTTTTTGTTTTTTAATTTTAAAAATAAACAAGTAAGACACATTTTAGTCTAGGAGGAGAAAACTATGGTCGGCCCTAAAATCATGGCATAACCCTTTATGCTAAGATTGGGAGGCAAACTTTTGGGGGGCAATTTGTTTTTATATTTTGCTTGTGAAAACATCTTTGTCTCTTCCCACAACTTGTGGTTGCAGCCTAGTGCTTACGAGAAGGTGGACTGGTGTCCCGAGTGTACCACGGAGATCCCAGATGCCCGGGAGCTGAAGGAGTGGATGACTGTGGGGAAGGTAATTCTTTTATATCTTGGTAGTTACCAGCCTAAGACAAAGCAAGGCTACCCAGCCTGAAACAATTGCCATGTCAAATAGTTCCAGAATAGCCCAGGTTGGGAGCAATCGCATGAGACTGCTAGTGCAGCTTCCTGCTTAAAGCAGAGCCAACTAAGTCAGGTTGCTGAAAGCCTTGTTTAGTTGAGTTCTGAGTATCTCCAAGGATGAAAACTTCACAACCTGTTTGAGCATCTGTTTCAGTGTGTGATAACTCAGTCAACAAAAAAAAATTTCTGTATGGCTAACTGATATTTTTTATGTGGCTCCTGCCCATTGTTTCTTGTCCTATTGCTGTACATCTCTAGGAGTCTACGTTAGTCTTTTCTGTTTCCTGCCATTAAGTACAGCAGTAGGATCTCCCTTTCTCTGTTCTGAACAAACTGTTCTCTCAATCTCTTCTTGTACAGCAGGTGCTTCTGCACCCTTTTCATCTTTGGTGGTCCTTGTCCTGGTTTTGCCTCAGTATGTCTGTGTTGTACTAGGGAATGCTGAACTGAATGCAGTATTCCACATGTGGCCTTAAGATGTGTAAGAGAGGAGAATAATTCCTCAGCCTGATTGCCAGACTTTTGCTAATACAGCCTAGTATGTGGTTGGCAGCCTTCATGCATTGCTGATACATGCTGCATTCTGAGCTGACTGATACCATGTTTGCTAATTGCTATCTGTGTTCTTGTCCTGTTCCAGAGGAAGATGGTGATTGAAGATGAAACAGAGTTCTGTAATGAAGAGCTTTTACGTAGTGTTCTGCAGTGCAAGGTGAGTCCCCTTTTTAGAGAGGAACTGAAGTTTTGGGGAAGTAAGTGCAGTAAATAATTGAAGAGGATTGAGTAGTTAACTTAGGTGATTGGCTAGTGCTCAGAACATCCTCTTTCACCTTCATGTCACTGGTTTGACATCCTGTTTTTTACTGTGTCTTTAGCAATCTGTTTTGAACCTCAGCATTCTAAGAGACTGTCTTGGTTTAACTCCAGTTGGCAGCTAAACCTCGTGCAGCTGCTCAGTCGCTCCCTCACCAGCAGGATCAGGGAGAAAATCAGAAGGGTAAAAGTGAGAAGAACTTTTGGGTTGAGATAAAGACAGTTTAACAAGTAAAGCAAAAGCTACTCAATGCAAGGAAAGCAAAACAAGGAATTAATTTACTACTTCCCACGGGCAGGCAGGTGTTCAGCCATCTCCAGGAGAGCAGGGCCCCATTAGATGTAACGGTTACTTGGGAAGACAGAAGTCATAACTCTGAATGTCCCTCCTTTCTCCTTCTTCCCCCTGCCTTATATACTGAGCATGATGCCATATGGTATAGAATATCTATTTGGACAGTTGGGGTCACCTGTCCTGGCTGTGGTCCCCTCCAAACTCCACAAAAGTGCACCCCCAACCCACTCGTTGATAGGGCAGTAGGAGAAGCAGAAAAGGCCTTGATGCTGTTTGAATACTGCTCAACAATAGCAAAACCACCTCTATTATCAACATTGTTTCCATCACAAATCTAAAATATATCTCCATACTAGCTACTGTGAAGGAAATTATCCCAGCCAAAACCAGCACAGGAATGATTGAAAATAGTCCAACTGAAAGGCTGAAGGCTTGAATAAGCTGAGGAAATAAGCTCCCTTTCTTGTGTGTTCCATCTTCCATCCTAGATTTTATCATGCCCTTGTGAATTGTGGTAGAGTGTGAGTGTGTGTATATGTGTGAAAGAATACTTTAGGTTGGGACTGCTTTTGAGGTGGCTAACCACATTATCAGGCTCTGGAGCTGTCAATACAGAATTCTTCAGAGTTGCTAAATTTGCATAAGAGCTGAGGTGGCTTAGAAGAAGAGCAAATATTATTATGTGATGGAAAATGTTTTGTATTGGTGAACCAAACCCTGCATGGAGTTTGCTGTCTAAGGAGAGGATATGAGGATAGGAAATACTCATGCCTACCTATCCCTCCAGCCTGTGCCAAGTCCAGCTGTTGCCGTGGGAGTTAGGTGCTGAAAAAATCTCCTGGAGCAGTTAATTAGGGGTGAGATAAGAAAAGGTTTATTATGCCAAGGCAAAGATGTTACAAGACGCGTGTACTGGTGCCTGAGATGTTACATTTTATACCATCCATCCAATCCCAGATGTGTCCACCCTGTGGCCTTTACTCTGGACCACCCCGGGTACACCCCCTGAAAATGGGTCTGGGGTGTATTTCAGGACCCTCTGTTCATCCCATCTTCATCAGAGCACAAAGGGTACATAGTTACCTAGTTTTTGACCGTGTTCTGTGGTTTAGGCCAAGATACAAGCATTCTCCAAACAATCTAGGCCTTGCCTTGACCAAAGACTAAACATTTCTGCTGTATTCGGGGGTAGGAGTGATATTGGGAGCATAGAATGGGGTAAGAGGGTTAAGGAATGTGTAAACTAAGGGTGCTAGAGGGAAAGGGACAAGGGATGAAGGGTTGCTGCTTTTAAAATCTACTTATAAAACTTATAAGGCTTACCAATATTAGAAAAATAAAAAAACCATTAGGGGCTTAAGGCATCAAGCTGAACTTTGTTTCTGTTTGTGCAGAGTGTATTTGATGAGCTGGATGGAGAAGAAATGCGTCGAGCTCGAACAAGGTCTAACCCCTATGAGATGATCCGTGGAGCTTTCTTTCTGAACAGGTTTGTAGAACATTTGGTAGTGTAGTCCCTTTCCCATTTATGTCCACTGTCAGCTGTGGGAGCCAAGGATGAAACTTACAGGGGCCATACTATTTATATGTTCGCAGGGCTGCAATGAAGATGGCAAATATGGACCATGTCTTTGACTACATGTTTACAAACCCTAAGGACTACAATGGGGTGAGTGCCTCTGACTTTCAAACAGCAGTGCTTTCTCAGAGAATTTAGAAGGTGGGAACAAAGGAGAATCTGTAGGATACTAGCTGGCAAAACAGGTGCTCGAAAGACTTCTCTGAGTAGTGCAGTTTATGGTGTATCTGTTATGGGTTGGTAGAATTTCCTCAATTTCCTCTTGCAGGTGCCTTTGATAAAGGAGTATGATGCAGAGCTGCTCTACTTTGCTGATGTGTGTGCTGGTCCTGGAGGCTTCTCTGAATATGTCTTATGGAGGCGGAAGTGGCATGCAAAAGGATTTGGCATGACCTTGAAAGGACCTAATGATTTTAAACTGGAGGATTTTTATTCTGCTTCCAGTGAGCTCTTTGAACCTTATTATGGTATGTAGTGTGTCCATTAGTGTTATCTGATGTTTTTGCTTATACTGCAAAAATCTGATGTTTTTGCTTATACTCTGCATTAGTAGCAGGTCTGGTATTGATACCAGCATGGGGACCTAGGAGAAGTCTAGGGAACAAGTTTGCAAAGTAGAAGGGGGGGGCATCAGGGAAAGGGGTTGAAATTGGTGAACTTGCATAGCAAGTCATATTTTTGCACTTATTTCCCTTTCCCTACTTGCTTTATAAACTTGTTCACAGGTTTTTTTTGTGGTTGCTTTTTTAAAGTCCAGATTATATTGTGTTTGGAAATGAGTATTGTGTTTGTTTGGAATGATTGGACTTTTTATTAGAAGGTTGCAAATGCACAAGGTAAATAATTTTATATCTGTAATAACATGTTTTTAATA
The DNA here is from genome assembly GCF_036250125.1 of Pseudopipra pipra. Lineage (NCBI taxonomy): Eukaryota > Metazoa > Chordata > Aves > Passeriformes > Pipridae > Pseudopipra > Pseudopipra pipra. The sequence continues at coordinate 31,621,777 of NC_087551.1, read as the reverse complement.
GGTGAGCAGTGTAGTGAGGTTGAATCTTACATATTTAGTAGGTTCAGCTATGTGTCTTTCGTACTTGGATGAGAATATTATGTTGCCTTGAGGCTAATGTACTACTCATCATTTGAGCATGGTTATTATATGGCTTCGTTTTGGCCTGACCACACAATCTGAATAATTTTTGTAAATTAAAAAGCATCTTTGGTTGAAAACAAGGGAATGTGTTAATGCTTATTGGCCTATCAGGGTTTTGTAATTTCTGACTAAATGTTGCCTGAGTACAGTAGATCATCTGCGCATACTGATCTTCAGTTTGTGCTTGCAAACATGTTAGTGATCATCTCCTTTTTCCCCTTAGGAGAGGGAGGGATTGATGGAGATGGAGACATCACTCGATCAGAGAACATTACTGCTTTCCAGAATTTTGTTTTGGACAACACTGATCACAAGGGAGTGCATTTCTTAATGGCTGATGGGGTTGGTCAATTTCTTTTTCTTCCTGCACTAAGGACCAAAACTGATACCTCAGTCTGCATATAGTAGGGTATTTGACATGTATCTGTATCTACGATGTGAAATACTTCAAGGTTTGCCATTAAAATTCCTGGTAGCAGTTCTTTTACCTTGAAGAAACAGAAGTTATCATGATTCCATGATTTATCTCTGCAGAATCCTTTGCTTGACCAGCAGATTTGTGGAGATACTAATTGCATGCTATGTGCTTTGCAGGGTTTCTCGGTGGAGGGTCAGGAGAATCTGCAAGAAATCCTAAGCAAACAGCTCATGCTTTGCCAGTTCCTTACAGCACTGTCCATTGTCCGGACAGGTATGTTTTATCCATTAATCTTTTCCTCCTTCTCTAAGGTGTGGGTGGCACTGTGGAAGGTTGCTGTACAATTTTTATTAATGTGCCTTGAAGTCTGCTCTGCAGTGAGGCTAAGTTGCACAGAATTGAATGTGTATACATACATCCTGAGATGGTTGTCACAAAGCTAAGAGAACTGGTCAGAAAAATAAGATTTTCTGTGTTTATTTTGCTTTTAATTAAAAGCATGAGGTAAAATGCATTAATTTAAACCTCTTAATTTGTTAGGTTATGTACCTGTCTTGGGCTCAGGCCACCAGTGTGATAACTGGAGAGTATATCTGAGTTTTATGGCACTAGCTGGACTAGGTGCTTCCTGAATATGCCAGCTGATTAGAACAGTCTTTATCCAGTTCATCCTTTTCTCTAACTTGTGGCTCTTCTCCTTTAAATTTGCCATCTGTGTGATCAGAACAAGATAATGTCTCACCTTGTCTTAGCTGTACCTCATTGTTGCTAAATGATAGACATTACAGCTGTATCTGATTTGGATGGCTCCTCTCTTCCAGTGAGTTTAGTTAGCCTTTGGCACTGATGCAGGAGACAAATGGTAACATAATGATCATTTTTATTTTGTGCCCTGTGTGTAGAAGTACCTGAGGCAACGATCTGCTTAGCAGTAGTCTCAAATGTGATATGGTAAAAGGGGCAGCCTTTCAGTCTTTCCTACCTGGGTAGATAATAGTTTTGTAAAACTGCCTGCGTTTTGCTTGGGGAAATTGGGAATCTTGTTTGAAGGTGAGGGGCAACATAGACTCTTTTTGTCTCTAGATGGCAAGTTATTCTGTTTAGGTAACATCTTAGTCTTTTCCTCCAGCCTGAGGTTCCTTGTTGCACATACCAGAGCCCCTCTTTCATTAAGGGCCCTGGCATAGCATGCTGCCATGCCACAGGGCACAACTTGTGCCTGGAAGGGAAGTATGGGGGTAGATAGAAGGTTTGCTTGTGAGACAGCCTACATATCGATTTGATTCTGGTCAAGGGAATGCTTTTCTCTCTTTGCTTCAGAGACGTGGGGAAGATGTTTCAATAAGCCTTGCTGGTGCACTTCATAAATGTGTTCTAGATGCTGTTTAGTCCTACAGAAACACTATTAGTAGTTCTGCAGAAGAGAAGGTTTTTGAGGTGCCTGGTATCTTCTTGTTTTCTTATAATCTGCTAGTTTTGATGTACTTCCTCTTTGTTTTCCAGGAGGACATTTTGTCTGCAAAACCTTTGACCTGTTTACTCCATTCAGTGTGGGACTTGTTTATCTGCTGTATTGTTGCTTTGAGAAAGTGTGCATCTTTAAACCTGTGACAAGCCGCCCTGCTAACTCGGAGAGGTAAGATTCTTGAGCATGAGGGACTACTAAAGAAACTATCCTCTAAATACGGTGATAAATGGATTCGGGTAAGCCTAGTGGAAGCTTTGTGATGTGCCTCAATTGGCAACTGCCTTGGAGAAGGAAGCATTTTAGATGTTCAGCAAATTATGACAAGGTAAAAATGATATTGCCCTTATGGAAAGAAAGCTGTGGTAGTGGATATATAACAAATTCTGTTTTGTGTGAAACAACTACGGTTTCAGTGAAGCCAGAGTGTATATGAGAGGCTGGATGTGAGCTGACAACATATGCTCACAGCCCAGAAAGCCAATGGTATGCTGGGCTGCATCAAAAGCAGTGTGGCCAACAGGTCCAGGGAGGTGATTCTGCCCCCCTACTCTGCTCTTGTGAGACCCCACCTGGAGCAGTACATCCAACTCTGGGGTCCTCAGCACAGGAGGGACATTAACCTTGGATGCTGGAGTGAGTCCAGAGGAGGGCCACCAAGATGATTAGAGGGATGGAGTACCACCTCTCCTACAAGGAAAGGCTGAGAGAATTGGGATTGTTCAGCCTGGAAAAGAGACAGCTTAGGGACCTAACTGGGGCCTCTCAGTACCTCAAGGGAGCCTAGAAGAAAGGTGGAGAGGGATGTTTTACAAGGACATGTAGTGATATGACAAAGCGTAATGGATTCGAAGTAAAAGAGAGTAGGTTTAAGTTAGATGCTAGAAGGAAGCTCTTTGCTATGAGGGTGGTGAGGCACTGAACAGGTTGCCCAGAGTTGTTGATTCCCCATCCCTGGAGCTGTTCAAGGCCAGGTTGGATGGGGCTTTAAGCAGCCTGATCTAGTGAAAGGTGTCCCTACCCATGGCAGTGGGGTTGGAACTCGGTGATCTTTAAGGTGCCTTCCAACGCAAACCATTCTATGATATATGTATTTTTCTTTGTACCTGTCAAGTTTAGCAGAATTGATTTACTACTTTAGGGAGATCTGTGGGTGTTGTGCATAAGGTTGCATTTCCCAGTCTTTCCAGTGCATAGAAAACATCGTGATTTTGTGATAGGTGAGATTGCACCTTCCTGGGGATATCCAGGAGGAAGGAATTCCTGGAATTTGGGAAACTGTCCTTATAACGGGAGCGTGGCAGAAAAGTTGGCTCTGTGAAAGAACTGAACCCACATGATGTCGCTGCCTTGCTCTGCAGGTATGTGATTTGCAAAGGATTGAAGTCAGGGATTGATGACGTGCGGGACTACCTCTTCACAGTGAACATCAGGCTCAACCAGCTGCGCAACTCTGACGTGGATGTGAATCTTATTGTCCCACTGAAAGTGATCAAAGACAACCAGGATTTCTACAATTACATCGTCCAGTCCAATGAAAAGTGAGTGCCTGTGGGTGATGAGAGCTGCTGGCTCTAGGCAGGTTAACCGGCATGGCTTTCAGCTGTAACTTCTTGTGCTCATGGAGATACTTGTTGATGCTGCCGCACTGCTCTGCTTTAGCTCCCTGAGGGGCTGAGCAGAGCAGAGGGACTCTGTGCAGACAGAAATGCTGTATTAATGTTAGTGACTGTTTGGCCTCTGAGTACTCTGTAGAAAAGAAGGAAGGGTAGTGCCTAATTCGTTCCAGTGATCTTCCTGTCAGTTTGAATCACATTGGTAAAGATCCCTCACTGCTCTGAGGATCAGACTGGCTTCCCCCTATTGTCCCAGCACTCTTTCTTGTTTTGAACAGTAGAACAATCTTGGTGGTGATAACTTGCTCTCTGACTGAAACTTTTCTTCTCTTTTAGCCACTGCAAAGTTCAGATAAAGGCACTAGCCAAAATTCGTGCTTTTGTTCAAGACACGTGAGTATATTCCTCTGGCTTTTTGCGAGGATGGAATTAACCCACTATAAACTAATTGCTTGGCCCTTCTTTAATATGCTCTTGATTTGAGCTGCTACTTGTCTTGGTCTTTGGAGCCAGGAAAGTGCATAGTGCTTTTAGGTAGCTCAGTTTGTGTCTCTGCCTGAGTTATTTGCAGAAACGTGTGGGTGGCTGGAGGAGTCCTGAAAATTGATGGTCTGTTATCACCCTTGTTGAGAAGGCTTCTTCTATGCATTGCATGATTTCCAGTTACCATAAGTGAGCTTGCTTCTTAGCAGGAGTGTAAAAGCAGAAAAGTAACTCCCAGCTGGTATGTTCAATTCAGCAGTAGCCATCTAAGTTGGGTGTGGTTCATAGCTGTTCATTTTCCAGGGGCAATTGAAAGCATTCAACTTACATACCTAGAATTACTTAAAGTTTACGAAGTCAATTTCTTGCATAAAACTAAAGCCATTGCAGTGTTTTCCTGCCATGACTTTTCTGTTCCGGTTATTGAGAGATAATATATGGTAGAAAGTTGAGTGAGTTTGGTAATTAGGAGTTATCCAAGAGTTAATCCTAACATTGACACTGTTTTCTGTGTGGCCTTTAGCAGGTTTTCACTGCTATTCTTAAGTAGGGCTGTATACCCAGCTCTTAGAGATTCACATAAGTTCATACTAATACATAACTTCTTGAAAATATTTATACCCAGTGGTACTTTCATGGAACGGAGTGGTAGCTGCTAATCAGCAGTGCAGGCCATGAAATAAAGCTAAGCACAGGGACTGGAAGAGGGTGGAGGGTGGGGAAGGAAGGCATCATTCCTCTTTTGTATAATTTGTTGTAGAGCAGTGCATGTTTGTCATTCCCAAGCCAGAGGCTGAAAGATCCAAGTGCTATAGGGCTGGGATATGTAAGGCTGCAAGATCAAGGAGGTTTTGCCATCTCAACAGTCTGCTGTCTTTCTTTAGGACACTGATTGAGCCACGGCAGGCTGAAATACGGAAGGAGTGTCTCCAGCTATGGGGGGTAAGTGAGCTGCCAGGCAGGGCACTTGTGCAAGTGCCCTTGCTGTGGTGAAACAGGAGTGGAGCTGCAGTACAGACAGGACTTTTAGCCAGAGGTTTAATATATTGTCTTGTAGGAAAGTCGGAGGCCATTCCAAGCTGTTTATGTAATGAAACAGGATGTCCCTGATTTATTGTGTATGGCTTAACCAGGCAGGCTCCTTTGCTGCAGTTCAGAATATTTCATTGTACATGGAACGAACTCAGCACCTGGATCTCAAGCAGCAGTGCTCTCCAAAAGGTCTTGTTTTATGAGTCTGCAGTTTCTGTTTCCCGAGCTGTTGACTGTGGTGGAGCCAGTTTCACAGGCTAATTGTATGTCTTCAGTGAAAGTGTATTTCATCAAAACATGCATGAAATCAAAGGTTTAGGCTATATCTTTCTGAACTTGCCTGTTGGTTTCTGGGAGATGTGGTATGCCTACATTAAATTTGCAAACAGGAGACCTTTTAGATGCCATATGATGTCTCTTCAACTGGAACCTCAAGAGCAGGAGTTTTGGGGGCTGGATGTTCTGTCATGTATTGAAACAAGAAATGTTCCTATGAATGTGCCAAAGAATAACGCTTACCATCAGTTGTTTGGATTTGCTTTCAGATTCCTGATAAGGCTCGTGTTGCTCCTTCATCTTCAGATCCCAAGTCCAAGTTCTTTGAGCTGATCCAGGTGAGACCTTGCCCATAAGCTAGTTTCGAGTCCTTTCATACTAATCTAACTTCTTTCCCATTGGAATTAAGCGATGAAGAAGCTGGTTCTGGATTATCGTTTCATGTAGAAGTTGTGTTGACCTACCTGTTGATGTAATATATCTAATTTACCTTTTCCATACTTCGTTCTTTAGGGCACAGACATTGATACCTTCAGTTACAAACCCACTCCTCTGAATTCCAGCACACTGGAGAAAATTCGCCAAGTGTTAGATTACCGGTGTATGGTATCTGGAAGCGAGCAGAAGTTCCTCTTGGGCTTAGGGGTAAGTGCTAAGGACAGTCTGGAAGTTTTGCTGGTTCATTTAAATGGTATTATTCTGCCTTGCAGTTTCAGCCCAACCTTTCCTGTGCTCAGATGCTTAAAAGAATCCCCATCAGCAGCGTCTGAGACTGCCAGTTATATTTCTTTCTCCTGACATCACTGCTTTTCACACTTATTAACTCTGTTTTTGTAATCTCAGCCTACACAGAGACCTGCACTCCTGCTAGTGTCTCTAATTATCTTCGCTGTTCTTTTAAAGGTTTTCTATTTCTGGTTCTTTATGCAGGTATGAAAAGTCACTGGCAGATTAGAATCAGTGTTTTTGTTCCTTTGCTGTAGAGATTAAAGTTCTTCCTTAAAACTTCTGACAAAGAAACTGCCTGTGACAGCTTAGGACAAAAAGATTCTCTGAGGGCTGCTCTGCAGTTAACCAGAGGTCTCTCCTCCACCCCTGCCCTCAAGAAGCTTTGGCTGAGTTTGACTCTGCCTTCTACACACAGAAATCACAGATCTACACCTGGGGTGGTCGCCAGTCAGATCGCTGGACAAAGCTGGATTTGAAAACTGAGCTGCCACGAGATACTCTTCTGTCTGTGGAGATTGTTCATGAGCTGAAAGGAGAGGTAGGAGCCTATTCTCTCGCTTACCAAGTGGCTGCAAATACAAAGAGGAGTTTTGCCTATTCTCTGTAAGATACTGCAGAGTAATTGTTCCATCTGTGCCGGGTCCAAAGTTTTTTTTGGTATATGATCTTTAGAGTAACTATATTGGATGAAGTTTCTTCTTTCTGTCCAGTGCTAGAGATACGAACTTTTAACATTGTTTTGCAAACACTTTGGACCTGACGTTGCTGTTCCATGTAGAGCAGCATATGGCATTGACAACATGACTTCTTGTTTCTGTGGCTCTTTGGGTACATAACTGCTCAGTAGTGATTGCAGGCTGTGAGGAAAAGATTCTTGTGGTATGTTCACAGTGTAAGGCGAAAACTCTCAGCTGCCTGGGACTTTGCCTGTCCTCTGGTACCTCAGATGAGGATGCTATAGTGCACTGGGCTTTGTGGGTACCTGATAAGCACAGAGAGCTGGTGATGGCAGCTGTGGTACTGCCCTCTCTCCCTCCCCTTAGACTGAACTGGGTATTTGAGATATACCAGTTCTTGGAGGATGGCATGGTACTGTATAATGGGCAGCAGGGAATTTGTGTGCTTCTAATATCTGGGAACGGTGCTTTCTTGATAGAAAAGAGTGATTTCCTATCAAAAACTGAGCTATATATCAAAGCTGAAATATCACCAGTCTGAGTAGTAAATCTCTGTATTGCCCTCCTTAGGGGAAAGCCCAGCGAAAAATCAGTGCCATCCACATCCTTGATGTCTTGGTGCTGAACGGCAATGATGTTCGAACACAGCATTTCAACCAGAGGTATGTGGGATCTGGAGAAGCTTTTTTTTTTTTGTACCTGAGTAGGAGTGACTGGGAAACAGTGTTCACCCAAAAAGCAAAATGCTGAGCACAGGGAGACAAGTGCATTCAGCTGAAACAGTGCTATAAAGATGAACTGTGAATGAAGCTGCTCTGACGTGAAGTGCTTATAGCCTTTTCCAGCTGTATCTTCTCTGTGTATGAGGGCAGGTCTAGCTCCTTCCTTAGTCTGGGTTGAGCCAGCCACAGCTGGGGTAAACTGAGCATTCTGGGAATATGAATGAGCATAGCTGATAACTGGCTGAGGGAGAAGGAACAAGCCCCTCTGTTTCCTTAGGGACATGATGTCTCTGCTAGTCCTACTATCCTGCTGATGTATCAATGCATTCAACAGTGTGTGGGCCTGTGGAGTAAACTATGGTGACTCATTCCTAATGGATAATAGCCAGTATCACTGGGCACTGAACTGGGAGTGTGGGGTGAAAAAAGTCTTGCTCAGACCCATTTGGCTGGCAGTGGAGGCAGTCTGCATGTGTCTAGTCAGTTATTCTGCTGAAAAACTGTTACCTATCCACTGTGCCAAAGATCTCATTAAATTGCTGGGTTCTCCTTCCATTTTCATTCAGGATTCGGCTGGCGGAGAAGTTTGTTAAAGCTGTTTCTAAACCAAGTCGACCAGATATGAACCCCATCCGGTGAGTGATGACTCCTTACCTCAACCTGGCATGCTTTGGTGTCAGTGTGTTGGAGGACGAAGATAAGGAGCTGAAGGGGAGTTAAATTTCAAACTGACATTCATAGTTCTGTTTATGTTCTTTGGAAAGAGGCTAAAAGCTCTTTAAATATCTAAGGTAAATATTGTTAGAGGAGAAGTTGTGCCCTCATTTCAAATGTCGAACAGTCATATTTTCCTTGTAGGTGGATTGGCTGGTGCTGATTTCAGATATGTGCAATAGTAGGTCTAGCTTAGTTGTTGCAAAGAATTCTATGCTGACTGCTAGTAGATGAAGTACTGACCAGCATTTAGCAGGACAAGACTTTAGTTACAACCCCAAGAAAGTTCCTGACAATGGGCTTCAGCTTTGATTGTCTCCTGACCTTCCATTTCATTGATTCTGCTGTGGTAGAGCATAAGAGCATTGCTGGGCTGGGCATCAGATAGGTATTATAGACAAAACAGCTTCTCTTTCAGAAGCTAGGAGTGCAGCAATATTAGGAAAGAATCTGGAGGCAGGGAAAGAGAATGTTCTTTTTGGTAGCTTAATGAAAGATGATGAGTGGGGTCTCAGACTCAAGACAGACATTTGTAGTATTTGGAGGAGCTTAAAGTGTTGGGGAGGGCTGAAAGTGAAGTGAGAAGGAGAGCTGTGGAAATAGATTGTAGAGGGGTCCTTTGCTGTTCTTGTGAAAGGTGTTAAAGGTGTTCCAGCTATGCTCTTCAAAGCCTGATGCTTGTAGCAGTATATGGGAAATGGGTGGTTGGGGTGTCAGATTAGAGGCAGTGCTTTTGAAGCTTAATGATTGTTTTTCTGTATCTCAGAATGACAAAACCAGTTTGTAATGATGGAATGATGACTCAAAATCATCTTTACTGATTTAAAAAAAAAAAGGCAAACCAAAACTGTTTTTACCTCATGGTAATTAAGGAGTCCATGGCATCCTTGAGGATAATAACAGTGAAGATCAGGTTGTTTAATACTGTGAGACCAGAAGCTGCCTGAGACTGATTTTGGTGAATTTATCTGATGGGAAAATAAAAGCACCTGACTTTCACTATTCTAACTCTTCTTTATACTCAACCTGAAGTACAAACGCACAGCTTCCTTAGAAGCAAGGATGCTCATATGTTGCTTATAGCAACCCAACCATGAGCATGCAGGTGTCAGGTTTTCTCAAGCCAGGAAAAATTAGCCACTGAAGCGTAAGATTGAGGAGAAGGGTGAACCTCAGTCGTGCCTGACTACCTCATGCTATACAAAATCAACCATTTGTCTGCTCCCTGTAGCTGGAACAGGAAAAAAAATGTTAATTTTTTTTTTTTTAAATCATGCTTTTGTCTTTTTCTCTCAGGGTGAAGGAAGTGTACAGATTGGAGGAAATGGAGAAGATTTTTGTGAGGTAAGCAACTGGTGCAAATGAAACTAAGGTTATCAGCCAGTGGTGCACAGGAATTGAAGGGACGTGCTCATCTGCGCTAGAGGAGTCCTGGACCAAGAGCTGTTAGAGCTCATTCAGCTGGTAGCTGCTGTTCCTGAGATGCTGTTGCCTCAGAGCATCATTCTGCTGCATTCTAATGCTGTAGATGTGACCAGGGCACTTTAAAACAGCTGGGGTAGCAACAGTGCTGGAGTTTGTGTGCAGCAGTATCAGTGGATTCTCACTGACTTGAAAGATCAAGAGTTCATACCTGAATTGGGAACCGTATTTGGATTAATTATGGTAGTTCATCACAAATTCTTCATCCCAACACTCAATTTACAACCTGACCTAGGCAGATCTGGCTGATTTCTCTAGCCCTGTGTGGGAAAGCAAGAGACAGAATTCTCCAGGGTGTGATGATTTGGTCCTGTCCTCTGCAGTGCTGTCAGTTCACACTGTGACTCTCTAGAGAGGGTGTGCAAGTGGTGCATTGTGTGCAAGAGAGTGGTAAAGGAAGAAACAGGCAACCTCTATCACTGCCTTCTCTCCACATTTAGGTTAGAGATGAAAGTCATCAAGAGTTCAGGGGGAATGCCCCGGCTGTCCTACACTGGCCGAGATGACCGGCACTTTGTGCCCACAGGACTCTACATCGTACGGACTATGAATGGTAGGAAGAGACAGTCCTCACTCTTACTCAGCTTTTCTTTCCTTCTCCAACTAAAAAGTATTCACCAGGCTTGTTCCTGTTGTAACTTGGTAGAAAATTAATGGGACTATTCCAATGGCTAGAGATTACTGTTTGCATGTAATGAGGGTAGCTTGGATTTGGATAAGGGTTAGGGTATATTTATATGATAGGTTTTTCTGTTGTGGGTTGATTAGCTATTGTGTGGGTAATTCCATTTATTTACATGACTGATTATTTTTTTCATGAGAGAATTTTTCATCAAGATGTTTTCTAGAGTCATGGTACATGGAAATATCCAATTTGGAACGTCAACTTTTAAATGCAGGGAGAAGGGATTTTTTTCAGTGAATAGAGAACAGCTTGGGAAGCAGGACACCCTGGGGGAAGGAAAGGAAAAAGGAGTAACAGAAAGATCACAATTATTCTTATAGATTCTTCCTTCTTGCTGGTCTGTATGTGTATTTATACTGTGCTTTTTTCCTCCCTTTCGTTTTCTGTCTGATCCCTGTGACTTTTACTAGATCCCTGGACAATGGCATATAGCAAAAACTTCAAGAGGAAATTCTTTTTCAACAAAATGACCAATGTAGCAACATACAGCCTCCCTTCTGAAGCCATTGCACCCTTTCAGTGAGTATGAGCCAGAGCTGAGGCTGTGGAAGGAAAGCTGAGTGTCTCTGTGTGTGTGTGTGGGTGTGTGCCTGGGTATTTGGAAGGGAATTCAGGAGTGCTGTGTTCTTGCAGTGCAAGTGCAGCTTGGTCACCAGCAGGGTGTGCTGCAGGAGCTGACATCTTCTCAGACTTTCAGGAAACTGCCGATCTGGAATCCTGGATTTTGTGATTAATGGCTATGAATAACAAACGTCTCACAACTTTGTTTTCCTGTCTGCAGCAGAGTACAGGTTACTGAGCCTCCTGCACACAGGGAAGTAGAAATTGAGCCCAGCAACTGTAGTTTGCTGTATCTCTGTATTTTAACGTGCTTGATTGGAAGTTGCTAATTTAAAAGTAAATCCCAGTTCATTTAGCCCAGGCTCTGGAATAAGCTGTGGGAAACTGGGAGCTTTCTTAAGGTGGGGTGAGAGAGAGAGAGGGAGAGAAAAGCAGTAGCTCCTTGGGAAAGGATGGAGTAGCTTGCCATGGGACATTAACACTGGCTCTTGAACCCCATCTGACTACTAGGCTAAGGCCATTACTTAAATACAGCAAATCTGTCTGTGACACCTCAGACACTCCACATGAGTGGAGATGTTCTGTACACCCTGCCCTCAGGTAGTCTCAAGAGATGCTCTCTACCACAGTTACCCAAGAATGTGCCTCTGAGCAAGAGCTTGGTGTGAAATAGGACTCCTGATTTACTCCCTATGAATCTCCTTACCTACCTTACAGCAGTGGTCTCAAGAATCCTGAAGCTTTCCTTAGTGGGGTGAATGGAAAACAGGCTTAAAAAGCAGAGGCACATGATGCCTTTTCCCTCTATGTGTCAGGATGGGTTTAGTTCTGCCTTTGTACTGGAAATAGACCAGCAGGAACCTGCAGGAATGGCTGAAGAGGTGGAGGGAGTGCTTGTGTGGGACTCTGGAAGGGATGTGTTGTGTTTGTGTTGTGGTTAGTGAGTACTAATGTCTATAATTAGCCATTGACATGTGCTCTTGTCGCTGTGCTAGTACTGCTTTGTTAGAACAGAAGCACTAAATAAGCTATGAATATTAAGTGTCAGTAATTGTACAAATCTAAAGGCTGCTGTGTTGGCAGTAATTAGCAGCTCTGATTTCATTATGGCTGGGACTATGTTGATGCAGTGAGGAAGGGCTGTGCTTGATGGGTGGAGTGGGAGATGGCTGTAGGACTAGAACTGTCAGCAGCCAAGCTGAACTCTGTTATTTCACACGAGGGGGAAGAGGGGATGATCCTAGCTGCTTTCGCTAAAGTGGGAAGTGCTGTTTGTTTGCAAAGCTCCATAGGACAGCTATTACTGATTATAGTAGGTTTGTGGTGAGTGATTAGCTTGCTGCTCCTGGCAGGCTTTCTAAATTCTTCATTAAGGCCTTTCCATTGCCTGCAATGACAGTTTCATTCTCTGAAAAACATTGGGGGAGGTAGGTTTTTTTCCCTAATGTCCTGACTCCTTCCAGCAAATACTGAACTGAATTCAAGTGAAGCTAAAATTAAGAAGTTTGTTTTTGTGGAAATCTTTCAGGCTTGGCAGTTGCTGTACTTTGGGAGCTGTAGAGTTTGTAAGGTGAATGAATGCACCAGTCTTTTCTAAGGCACTTGTTAAGAGTATTTATCTGTGGCTCCCATTGTAAGGGCAGCTGTTTCTGGATAGGATGAAAGTGTTTTCCTTTCCCTCCCCTGCCAAACTAATCTTTCTCTCCTCTCTGCCCACAGCATCTGCCATTACAGCCGCCTCTTCTGGGAGTGGGGGGAAGGTGTCAAAGTGCACGACTCTCAGAAAAGACAAGATCCAGAGAAGCTGTCAAAAGAGACTGTCCTGTCTTTCATCCAAGCGCACTACCCCTAACCCTGCTCCCTTGAGGGTGCAGGGGGAGTCTGAGCCCAGCTTGGATTCTTCAGGGACTGATGAGACTGGGGAGGCTCCACAACTTCTATCCTGGTCTTCTCCAGAGCTGATTTCCTGGAGGTGATCGAACAAGGGTGTGGTATGCAGAAGGCACAGGATGAGGCCCTACCTTGGCAGTGTATATAGAGTACAGCCCAGGTAGCACCTGCTGCTGGAGTACCCACGGTGACTCCTGGAGCCAAGGCCTAATGCCCTTTTGTCCTGCCCTACTGCATGCATGAGGCCAAGGGGCTGGCAGCTTTCTTTGCTCCTGCTCAAACATTCAGCAAGGTTTGTGGAGCTCTGCGTGTGCCAGAACTTTCCAAGCTTGTGCTTCTCTGGCAGTATGGGAAGGAGCAGAGATGTTTTGATGGCAGAGCTTGGCAACTGCACGTTGAAGCAGCCCTGCATTGTTCCTGGCAGCTATGTCTCCTTGGCCTTGTCAAAGGCCTACACTACCCACTGGAGGGTGTTAACTCCTTGGGGAATGCTAGCTGCGGGACACAAGTTATGTATCCTTGTTGTCTCCAACACTTCTGTTTATCAAGGCACTCAGTTGGCCTGGCAATTCTTACATGATGGTATCCTGTTGGACAAATGCCAGTGCAGATGATGAGTAGAGCTCCTGGCACAGATCTGAAGTGCTCAGTGCCAGGGCTTTCTCAGACCTCTAGAACCTGCTGTGACAAGGATTTCCCCTCTCTAGGTTAGTGACTGATCCCAAATCAGCAGCCTAGGGTTAATTTGTGAACATGTACCATGGTTGGCGTATGTGCCTCATGGTACTTCTGAGACCAAGGTGCTTTGGTTCTGGGTACTCAACACCATTACCCAAATCTTCAGGGAGAAAAGCTGATGTGGGAGGGAAGACACTGGAAGGCTGGGATGCTGGAGTCTTTGGAAGAAATTATGGGGATGCCTGACTTAATTAAAAAGACCCAGGGCTTCAGTGAAAAGGGATCTTGACTTTGACCATGTTGGTTAATTGGAAGAAATCCTGTCCCCTGACTGTACCCCCTGGCAAGGTAACCAGACTTTCCTTTTTAAATGTCAAAGTGGCTTTGAAACCCTTTGTATCTCATTTGGCTGTGGAACTGCATCTGGGGTGAAGGCATAGAGCTGTGAAACTCTCAGCATGGTATTTGTGTCCAGACTTCTCCATGCACTTCTGCGCCAGGCTCAAAGTTGGCTTCTGTTGCATGTTTTACCTTCACTTCTGGCTTCCATGGCACTTCGCCAGGTCTTCCACGTAAATCAGAAGATAACACATAATTGAATGCTTTTGACCAAGCAGCAAAATTGCCCTTTTTGTTTGGTGTTTTGTTTTGTTTCTTTTTTTTTGTTTTGTTTGTTCTTGTTTTTAAACAGAGATTGGCAGTAGGGAGAAAACTGATTTAGGTCTGAAGTGTGCCTTAAGGAAAGCTATAGTTCTAGAATCTATAGCAGTTTTATTAGATAGGTTTTTTTCTCCACAAGCATACATATGATTTGAACAAGCTTGTGTAGCAAAACAGAAATTTTCACTTAGATACAGGTCTATCAAAGCAGTTGAAGGACTGTGGGCTGTTAATGCTTCTTCTTGCTGACCTGGAGACCCCCTCTGCTCTCAAACATCAGTAAAACATGTATCAAGCAAGTGGTGGCCCTTCCTCCAGAAGAACAAAAGTGTTTCACTGGTACCTTTTGTCTTGGCACAAGCACTTCCACAAGGAAAAAGGAGGAATCTCTCCCACTGGGCAGTGAAGCACCTCCAACTGTGTGGTGTCCGGGCCTGTGTACAGTTGGCTTTTTAAAGCAACCAGTAATTGAGTTCTGGCACTTGTGCAGACTGCCTTGAGGCTGTTCCAGTGCCAGCACAGCATGCTGCTCCCTCTGCCAGGCTCCTTCCCTGAGTGTTGTACCCTCCACTCAGGGCTTTGACTTCTGTGGGCTGGCAGACAGAGGGGTGACTAAGAGGGACACTAGGGTGAGTGTAGGCCTCTGAGGGTACAAGAATGCCTGGTCAGCCTGCAGGCTGGCTTTTATGAACAGATACTTTTTTTACTCAGTTGTCTCCAGCTCCTCATTTAAATTTGCTTTTAATTTTATTTTTGATGCACTGAACCTTGATTCCAAATCTCCCTTCAAGAAGGCAAGCTTGAGCCACCGTGCTACTTGCTTCCCTGCTGAGGGATTATGTTGGGAAGGGGTGGGTGAGTAAGGTCTTGCTGAAGGGAATGTTATGTATGTTAATTGCACAATGTATTATTAGGCTTTGTATCATTTTGTGTTGATTTCTCTGCTTTCATTGTTTCTATTACCAATACAGCCCCTTTAGTTCACAGGAGTGCTTGTTTACTTTGCTTCCCCACAAAATTCTGGCCAGCAGTGTGTGTCAGTGTGGCGACAGAGATATGCCTTGCAGAGTTAGATTTTCAAGGCAGTCCCTTCTAAAGGCTTTCTGCCAAGTTAGAGCATGCTGAGGGCTACTTACTGTATGTCCCTGCATAAGAATGAGGGGACTACAGGGGACAGTCTCCAGTGCTCCTCTGTAGCATGCTAGGCTGCTTTTCCTCTCAAAGGAAGTAGATTCCAGGCTGCAACGGGCCAGTAACCACTGTTGAAACCTCACTAACCAGGGATGCTAAGTGCCTAACCCAGTCTAGGCTTATTATGTGTAATGTGTGCCAGCAGGGAGAGGGTAGGATGGGAATAAAGCACTGCCTGAGAAACAGGACAAAATGAGAAATTAAAAAAAATCACAGAACAGGAAATTACAAGGTTGGATTATTTTATTTAAAACCCTACAGAAGCACTTCCATTTCTGGCAGTTACTAGTAAATTCTCTTCTGCAAGTGCTGATTCTCAAAGGCACAAAATGGCTACCAAGCTCTGATGCATTGGAGAGGCAGGCAGATCTTCTCAAAGCCCAAGCACCCAGATCTGAAGTTGTATGCTACTTGCTTGCAGAAAAAGAGATACCTATGTACCTATGGTTTTGTGGAGGTAGGGTTCCTTTGGTCCTGTAAGTCAGGGTGGAGGAGGAAACATCTTTAGTGCAGCTCTGTAAACACATAAAATCTTAAGGTCACAATTCCTCAAGATTACTCTTCAGTTGAGGTTGGTGTCCCTTCATCTTATGGCTGAGTGACAGGAGCCAAGAAAGTGGCATGTCTGCAACCACAGGGGTCCTCTTCTAAAGGAGAACAAACTGTCTTCCTGCATCAGGCTGGGTGATCTTGACTGTGTTTTGGGTAAGATGGCACCACCTTGAGCTCTGTTTGACCTGATTTTCAAGTGCAAGTGTGCTGTGATTTCTGGTTTGTCTCCTGTCCCCCTCAATTTGCAGAGAAAAATCTTCCCTACAATGAGGCTTGGAGACAGTAAACAAGAACAACATTTTGAAATGCTGATCCTCACTCTTGGAGGCACAGTGGTGAGAGGAGGAAGCACTTCTTGCAGGGGAGTCATTTGGTCAGCAGGGAGAATTCTTGACTGCAATCACATCGTCCAGCAGGCGTAAATAAGAGCAATCAGCAACGCCATGGCCACAGCAAGGGCAGCATTCTTGCGATTTTCCTTGCGAAGCGCACTCAGTTCTTTCTCTGGGAAACAAACAAAAGCCTTGCCTGTGAAGGTTCATCATGTTGCAGCCGCATCCACTTTCAAAACTCTCTTAAAAGCACAAAGCTACCTTGGCCATGGGCAACATTTTGGGACCGGTATGCAAAGCTGCCAATTATAGGATGTGCCAAACAGGAAGTAAACTAGCGGGAACCCTTTCATTTGCTAACTCCCATCCTGACACTTGTGCTTGGGAATACTTCAGTGCCGGACCAGTTTCTGTTTGCAAATGACATTGCTGTAGGCCTCTACTAAGGACAGAGTTTGTCATTAGAATAATTGTTTGTTCCCTAAAAGAATGAAGGAGACAGAGGGCTAAGAGCTATTTCTAATATCTTCTAGAGGTAACAGCCTGGTAGCTTTTTCTAGCGTTAAAATTTACTTAATTGTGGCCACCTTTGAATGTTGCAGAATGTGGGTTTCCTTGTGCTTCAGAAGGATGAGTGTGGAACAGGTCTAAGCGTAGACACTCATTCTGTTGGGGTCTGAAGCTTTTTAGAGACAGGTTGCTATTCCTTGCCCTGGTTTACAGAACCACCACAGACACACAGAGATGAAGGAAGTGGCTACTGCAAGTATGGAGCCTTGTGATCTCCATTTCATTTGTTTCCTTTACAAAAGATGACAACTCCAGTCTGGCTAGTTTGGTTCCACAAAACTTTGCTGGGTGGTACAGGCAAGCAGTGAGGCCTACAGCACTAAACACTGCATGGTCGAACAGCAGTAATTGTTTGGGAGGGCACGGTTGGGTGGGGCCTGTCTCCAGAGTCGGACTGCTTTTGCTGCTGAGTTCACCTGCAGTAACTGCACAAGTTACTGCCTCTACAGTTTGCACAAGCAGCCTCCAGCAGTTCCTAAACTGGTATTGTTATCAAAAGAGACTCTTAGCTGTTCTTTCTGCCCCCATTCTTCATGTAATGCAAGCGTTCTCATGCAACTGCAGAGCAACCTGCTTAAATCTGCAAAGCCCCAGAGGAGGTGACACGGGCAGGAGGTCACATAACCTCATACACAGCAGTGCCAGCCTGAAGTGATGGAGCAATGCCATCGTCAGCAGCTGCAGTTCATGACCTCAAGTGTGTCAGTTGGAATAAGTAAAGATTTAATCAGAGGCCATAGCAGTGATCTAAAAAGACTCTGTGCACATGCACTGTGTGTTCTGTTCCAGAAGGAGCAGCCATCACCATTAGGTGAGGCTGTTGCTGCTGTCTGAGCTGCTGTCAGACTACTTTGCTGCCAGTGCTGGCTGACTGCTGGCTGGTGAAAGAGTGGCAGTGATGTGTAGAGTCTTCTGCTGTCTCTAGTGGTAGCTCCTCAGGGAACAGCTTTCAATCTATTTAAAGTAATGGCTACTGTTCTGGAAACAGTCCTTTAACAGGAGTTATAATTAAAAAGTTGCTGGCTTTCCACTCTCCAGGCCTTAAAGTACTGTCAAGCAGGTAACACACTGATCAACACTAGGAGTCTGAAGATGTGCAAAGCAGCATTCCTGGTGGAATGGACATGCTGTCAAGTTGTGGTAGCTCGGAGGGACTCTCATTTTAATTGTCTACAGCAGGACTTGCAGCAAGGAAAGACCCTGGCTCTCTAGAACTGCACACACATCAGTGTGAATCCCTATGGTCCTGTGCTGAGTGGCCCCAGAAACTGATGCAGTAAGAACCTTCCCCAAGGAAGGTATACTTTGCAACACTCCTGATAGCACTTGCCAGCTTGCTTAGCAAGCTTCAATTAAAAAAAAAAAAAGAAAA
The DNA here is from genome assembly GCF_036250125.1 of Pseudopipra pipra. Classification (NCBI taxonomy): domain Eukaryota; kingdom Metazoa; phylum Chordata; class Aves; order Passeriformes; family Pipridae; genus Pseudopipra; species Pseudopipra pipra. The sequence continues at coordinate 31,603,549 of NC_087551.1, read as the reverse complement.
AAAAAATTAAAAAGGGGGGGAAGAAATGTTAAAAGCTACTCAAGCTGATCTGTTAGCTATGATTATCTAAAGACTAGTAATTTGGGGTATGTGAAAGGGACATTTTCCCCCCTTCATTAGCTGATGCTTATTTTTTTTCCCCTATGGTAGCACAGCTCAAGCAGGAGGATACAGACTCATAATATGCTGACTACATTTCCCTCAGTCTAGCTCCCTTTGGCTGAACTTAAATTCAAAGGCAGAAGTCAGAGGTGGCAGGAGCTTGAAGACAAAGCTAAGCTGCAGCAGTGATCCCATCCAGCCCAGAGGGACCATTTTTAATGAAGCTCTTACCATAGTTGTCAGCTTTGGTCATTAGTAAGTTTCTCTCTCTCTCCAGTGACTTTCTGTAATGAGAAGAGGAGTTCATTACCTGCGAGGCACAACACAGCCTATTTCTTTGCTTACATGATGGAAGAGAGACTGTCCCACTGCTGGGGATATCTGCTCACAGAATGAGCCCCTCACCCTTCACTGTGGAGTGATGACAATTTAGAAACACCCAGTTGCGCAAGAGAAGAGATGCAGCATTTTAGATTATTTTTGCCTTCCCTGAAACTGCTTCCTGTCTCTTCTTTCAGGACAGTGTCAGTGTTCCTGAAGCAGCTACAAAGGGGTCTGTGTGTCAGAGAGCCCCTACTCTAGTTCCCCCAGGTGGGGTAGGAAGTTCTGACATAGGGCAGGATCCCCAAGTGCTCTCTGCAGCACCTCCAGCACACTGGCATAGTGCTGCAACAGTAATTCTTCTCACTGATAGAAGCCACGATCCCTGTGTTGGGAGGTATCCAATTTACACAAACTGGTAAACTCAAGGAAACAAGCTGAATCCAAGCTCAGTAGCAACCAGTTAAGCAACCTGTTATTATGCTGAAAACTCATGATAATAACAGGCCAACCCAGCCCTTGTCTTAAACTGCACAAGATGATTAATTAATACACAGTTTAAAATATAAATGCAAAACAAAATTCCTGAAAGCAGCAGCATTTCCATTCTGGCAGTGCAGACACAGTCACTCCTTTCAGACTATGAACATCAATACACATGCACTAACAAATTATCTCCTGGTTCAGAGAAGGCAGTAAGTGTAACAGAGTTTGTTGTTCCCCTTGGGGCAGAGCAAGAACTTGTAGGAGGAAAGAAATCCAAATCTATTTGTACAGCTAGTTAAGTAAGGGATGGCAAGAAAGCAAACTACAGCAGAGCAGCAGGAAAGGAAAGGGCTCTTAAATAGAGCTGGGGAAAGGCAAGGGGGAGAGCAGCCAGGAGGAAGTGAGAAGACATTTACCAACATGACTGAGCTGCTACTTAGAAACTTGCCTTGTGAAGAGAGTCAAGGGAAGAAGCTTTGAGAATGAGACATGAAGAAACCATGACAACTGAACTTCAAAGTGGGAAAGCAGAGCTCTCCTTTGTGTACTGTGCACCGAATCAATAATTTTCGTCACAGTATGTACCTTCCTTCAGGGTTTTTCAAATGGTCTGGAATAGGGCAACTGAAGTTCTGTTTCTATCTCCATACAAGCTGTAAAACTCAGAAAAGGCCCCAGGAATCTCTATTTCTAATTCTTTGCTCTAGGCCCTATATTTCAGAAAGAAACCATCATCTTTTCCATCCTGTGAAGTTATCACAACTGTAGGTTTGGTTGTTGGCCATCTAAGTACCAGATAAAGAATACACACAGTAAACAAGAAGAATTTACGCCTAGAAAAGGACTGATGAGATGAAGAGCTGAAGAGATGAGGGACAGGACCCTGTCTAAATATGGATGGGGATCCAAAACCCCAGTAAAGGAGCAGGGAGGGGAGAGTGCAAATGAGAGTTTAACAAAGAAGTTAAACTGAGGCTGATAAATATCAGGGTATGGAGACATCACCACTGCTAGGATCATTTCTAATGGGTTCTGTTGGACAGCATTGGAGACCAAACACCAGGATCAACAGAACCACTCCCTGGGTCTATAACTGAGCTTCCTGGCCTTTTTTGCTATGAGCAGAGCAGTAGGATGCTGGTCACAGAGTCACAAAATATTCCGAATTAGAAGGAACCGACAAGGATCATCAAGTCCAACTCTTAAGGGAATGGCCCCTATGGGGATCAAACCCATGACCCTGGTGTTAACAGCTCCAAGCTCTGACCAACTGAGCTAATCTCAGGTGACTGAAAGAATATCCTCAAACTGAGAGATTTGAGAATCAGCTGGAAGACTTAGAATCTCTTGCTTCACACTCAAGAGAAAGCAGGTTGTGCCTCTGTCTGCTACAAAATCCAGGCCAAAGTCCTTGCTTGAATCCCAGCTCTAGAAGCCAACAGTTGCTACCTCTACGGCAGTAACAGATTTCAGGGGGATTGTCCCTCTTAGCTTTCCCAAGAAAAGCCAGTGTGTCAATGCATCCCTACATCCAGACACACGTGCAACACAGGCACAGGAAATCCCCCTCAGCCCCTTCTGCAGTTGCATCCCAGCCTGGTCTGGCCCTCAGTAGTAGCTGCTGCACATCTCCCCTGATTGAACTCATGCAGCTTTGGCAAGGCTTGAGCAACAGCATGCAGCAAACCTTTGCCAGACTCATAGAGCTGTCTCCTAGCAGGCCAGGAGTCAGATCTGCAAATTAAGTGGCAAGTTTTGGGCACTGCTTGTCTGGTTGTGGTGCAGGTTGGAGTCAGGCTGTTAACAAGATAAAGCTCTCTCCATATATCACTGAACTTCTCACACAGCAAGTTCCCCAAGTAAGCTCCAAGCTGGGGGAAGAGAGTCTTGTCATGGGGAACCACAGACTCCCATCCTTTCAAGAGCCCTTGCTCAGTACTTCAGCAGGATGACAGGTAGCTGAAGTGCACAGCCACACCCGTGGAAGGAGGTGGTCATCACTACCTTCCTTCAGGGCTGAGCTTCTCCCTGCGCAGCTTAAGATCCACCTCTTCCATGCTCTGTCTGCAGCGTGCCAGCTTCTCCTCCAGTCCATCGATCTGAAAAACATCACACCAGTCACCATCATTTCCTGCTTCAGCTAACACCGATCCATTCCCACGCAGATGAGAAGGGTGGCAGCTCAGCTACTCCACCTTTTTCCGGCCCTAATCAAGGGAGGAGCCCCAGCTCTGTGCAGAGCTCGCAGCACAGAAAGCCCTTCACCTCCCAGATCAGCCTGTATTATACCCCAGGCAACTATGACATCGTAATGCCAGACACAGCCAAGCCAGCCCTGATGCTGCCAGTTGTGTGGCTGGCCAGCACCTTTCTGCTAGGATCTGGTCCTGTTCCAGTCTGTTCTAGTTTCTTTGCATGTGGGTCCATAAGCAAAGATGTGATCTAAGGCATCTTTAGGCAATTAAGAAGAAAAAAAAGAGACTGGCCTAGGCCAAAGCCTGAGGGACAAGGTCTTGATTTAGAATTGTGAATGGATGCAGAAGTTCATGGGATGTGCCTACGAAGCACCCTCAGCTGTCTGGTTGGGTGAAAAGGGGGAAAAAGGGGAAAGAAACACTGATACCTACCATCTTTTACCCAACTAAATCTACAACAGCAACAGTGGTCTGCAGAGTATGCTCAAGAGAGCATTCAACCCTGCCTCCACACCTTCCACTTGCACCAGATTTTGGCAGCAACATGTTCCCATGCAGAAGAACACTGGTCATCTCCTTGTGTCTCCTCATCAAGCATCCTAACAGCTACCCTCCTCCTCTGTCTTCCTGTGGAGGGGAGTAACTGTGGCTAAGCACAGGAGGGGTTGATCTACTTGTGTGCAAAGGGACTGCCCAGGAGGGAATCCTACCATGGGCAACAGTTCTGGGAATCATTCCTCTCTTCTGCCTGGCAACCAGAGCATAGACATCTTTAGGAAAACTTTCTTTCAAGCTTGCTGCCAGCAAAGAAACAGTGGGACTAATCAGATAATATGAACACAACAACCTAGCCTGAAAGCAAACAGCCTTGGTGCCCTGAGATAGCAATGACCTCTCTTTTTAGCTACTTAGCACAACACTCCTGCTGTGCCTGGTTCTCCAGGGAAGGCCAGGGCTGGCTAGATGGAAGGCAGCACAGCCTCTCTGTGGTGGGAGCCTTAACACACTAGAGACTGAGAGGCAGCACAGTCCCAGGAAAAGTACTGAGGTGGAATAAGCTGCCTGGACATAAGCTGCTCTAAGGTGGCTCAGAGCACAAACACTCCCATGAACAGTGATAAGGGAAACAAAATCAAAGGTAGTGATCCCTAATTATTGTTGCTTTGGGGATCAGCTCTGTCCAGAGCTCATTAGCAATTCACACCTTCTGCTCAGGAAAGGCAGGCAAGCATCATAAATAAGCAGGACGTGAGAAGAGGCTTGACGCAAAACGGGGAACAAAACAGACCATAAAAAGAAGTTTAGCCAGTCAGCTGAATAGTCTCACTGCAAGGAGCACAGCAGAGCTGGGCAGGAGGACACATATAACAAGGCTCAAGTAAGTCTTTTATTTACCAGATAGCAATTTCGAAGTCCTGTGTTATTAGGCAACTCTGCTAGGGCCGTTGAGATGCCAAGCTCCCCAGAGGCACCTGCACAGCTTCCCCTGAGCCCAAGGGGAGCACCAAAGCACATCACCTGATCCAGAGCACATGGAACGGCACTGCTGTGTTTGGCAATGCTTGGGTTTGCCTGGATGGGGAAATGGATATTTTTGAATCATGTTAGCTGAAAATGCATTTGGTCAGGGCAAAGATAACTGTTCTCCTCCATTTCCAGCTGTGCCAGTTAGGAATGTTAATTCCAGCTGCTCATCAGTATGTCATCCACTACAGGTCAGTCAGCATGATGCTTCAGGGCCAAGTAAGGGCTTTGTCCAGGTCAACTCTGACCACAGTTATCAGCAAGTTAATTTAATGGCAGAGTGCAGCAGAGTAGAGGTGGGGTGTCCATCCAGTCCAGTTTAAGAACTACCATCACCTTCACCAGCTCCTACCATTTAAAAATGACTGTCTCTGCTCCCTTAGATATTGGAAACCCTCACATGCACACACAGCAAGGGATGCTCCAGTATGTGTTATTTGGCTACTCCTTAGCCAGTAAACTTATTACAATGCACCATGCCTTCCTGGGAAATACATTTAAAAATAATGTTAAATAATAACAATTTAATGAGAGCTTTAGTCAGCTGCCAACCCCACCACTAAATTAATCCATGCCACTGCACTCCTCTCCTCCAGAACTGCTCCTCCTGGGCAGTCTGCAGTTGCTCTCACTAGGACATTCTCTGCCCATACTTCCCTCATTTCATGAGACTCAGCAAGAGGATACTCCACCCAACTCTGTCAACGCTTTTACTTTCTGCTGAATAAAAATCTTCAGAGTCCACATAATACTTTAAAAGTTTCAACTGGTGTTACTGCTCTTAAATCAAAACCAAAGTTTGGGTCCCCTGCTGGAGAGCAATAATTTGCTAATAAACCACATGCCCTAGAACTGCACCATCAGCTTTGCTGAGCTGAGGGCACAAGGGACAGAAAATAATCACAAAAAAATAAAAAGAAGTAAGGAAGGAGAAACAGACTGCTGAATGAACAAAATACTTTTCCTTCAGAATCTCTCTATTTCTGCTCTTCCAGCTAGTCTAGGGAATTAGGGGTTGTAAGAAAGGACAGAGTGAGGATTCACAGATGTTATCCATTCACCATGCCTCAGTTTCCCCACTTATAAACTGGGACAATACCATCTGCCTCCTGAAGGTAGCTCATTTGCACTAGAAGCCTCAGACAATGCCGCTACCTCACTTGGGATTTGGGATCAGTTCCTGCAAGCCAGGAGTCTCTCGGCAGCTCAGTCATCCAAATAATTCTTCACTGCAGGACAAAGGAAAGGCAGAAATAGAAAATAAGCACAGGGAAAAATCAGACTAATGCCTGGGATTTACTGATTACTCTCTGGGCTGCTCAGGAAACTCCCAGGGGAGCATAGTCTGTAAAACGGTAGCACAAGAAAATCTGTTGAGCTTTGGCATAATTCCCTATGCAGCTCTCCAGGAGAGCAATCCTAAAAGCAGGGGCTCACCTGAGCTAGCTGTGGATGGAAAGCTTTCCCTCCTACTAACTAATACAGGAGAAGGTTAGTTGGGGTATGTACCTAGGCATACTGGAAGCCCACAGGAAAAGAAAGAGCCAAGCTCGCTTAGCTGACCCATCCCTGCACTTCACACCGCCTTATCATTTTAGTGGCAAGCTCAGCACAGTGTCTCATAAGTTGCAACGATGAAGCCTTCCTCCCTGTAGCTCTCCTTTCCACGAAGGGAATCCTCTGGGACAGAGCTGAAATGCAGCACTCAGAAAGCTCACATGACAACTCATCATGGTTCACAGCCGGTAGCAGGGACACAGGACTTCACTCACAGCAACATCTATAAGTAGTGCCAGTTAAAAGAGGTGAGTGAAATGGGTGCTTCACATCCAGGCAGCAGCTCAGAGCATGCAGAGCTGCCCTTCTGAAGCTCATCATTAGACACTCCACAAAGTCAGGTCCCAGCAGCTTTGGATGCACACAGAGATCTAAGACCAGATGCCTCCTTTGCTCCACAGGTATGACAAGGCATTGGGCTATTTTTGTTGAATTCTGGCAATACTCACTCACAATCTGGAGACCTTTTTAAGCCAGAGGGACCTGGAATGGATTTCAATCCAAACTGACTTATATGCTGATTACAAATATCATTTGCGGGGACCATCTTGGGCAGGGAGCCCAAAATGGCTCACATAAAGGCAAAGAGAGAAGAGAAAAAGAAGCAGCTTTGCTTACAGAGTTGAGCTGGATCCCATTTAATACATTTTGTAATGAATTAATAAAATCTTTCCAGCAGAAAGGCTAAAAGCGCTTTTCAAGAACTGGCATCCACCCTCTGCTTTTATGAATTCCCTAATTAAGATACTGGCAAAGAGCCATATCACACATATGTTGACATCCAACAGCATTAGGTAATGAGGTTTTCATCTTGTGACCCTCATAAAACAGATCAAAGCCAACTGAAGAGGTAGGGGCAAATGCAAAAACCCTTGTCTGAGCAGTCTTTACAAGCCTTATCACCTGCCAGCATACTTGAGCCATTCTTTTCACAGAAGAATTAACGGTTCCTTCATCCACAAATTTGGCTGGATTATTATCAGTCCAGCAGAAACAAGTTTTGTTTAAATTCAAGTGCTAACTTGCAGTTTATGTACACACTTCCATTTTCTCCACGCTCCTGGAATCATTTTGCATGCTGGCAAATAATTTCACACATGTTCTACCCACAGTGTGCTTGGAAATATTTATCAGACAAGCTACTACACAGCAGAGGATGATCCTCCAGCAAACTCTAAGATAAATTTTGCAGAACAACCCTCTGCATTGCTAAAGGAGAAAAGGCTGGATCCTACCTGCATCTCTTCCTTCAGCCTTGGAGAGACTATCCCACAAGCATATCCTGCCTCAGCTCAGACCAGTGCTTTTTGAAAAATTCTGTAAGAACAGCTTTACTGAGTAAAAACTATGTTGGCCTTTTCCCTATTCTTTATGCTCTTCCATAGATAGTCATTAGGAACTGCCTTGTCAGAAGCAGCAATACACAAAGTAACAATACTTTCTCTAAACACACACCTGACATTTTACAGCTTTGGCACTGAGTGCAGGGTGTTCTCTTTGCATTTAATGCACTGTACTGCTTCCGTTATTTTTTTTTCAGTTGTTGCCTGACCCACAAGTATATTTTTAAGGGTTACAACATCCTCTGAAAGGGAGTTTCACAGCACAGCCACAGGTTATGGGAAGAACCCCTTCTGTTTGTTCTGAGCTAGTCAGCTGCTTGTTTCATTTGACAGCCCTAATTTTTTATTGACAGTGAAGGTTCATTCTTTGTTTAAAGTTACAAATAGCATGTAGAGGATATAGACCTATATTGGGTCCCCTTGCAGTTGTGTTTTCAAGCTTAAAAGGACCTGGAATGCTTGGCAGAATCTTGCATAAAAGTTTTCCACACCTTTGATCATCCTTGTCACTCTCTTAAGTTCTTTCCATTTTCATTATTTTGCTACAAAATGGACCAGTCTCCTCAGTTTCATTTGCCTGACGAGTTTCCTCAAGAGAGTTCTGTGCAGCTCAGCATTGTCAGTAGGGCTGCCTGTCAAAAGACTAGAGAGCTATAGGAAAGAAGTGAGGTGAGTTTAAACCACCACAACATTATGGACATGCATTTATATCGGTTTAAACCAGATCATATTAATTACACCTGCAATTTGTAAGTGCAAGCCAATGTGATAGGAAAATTGCACTCATTTAGCATCATGACTTCAGTTAAACAAGCATGACTCTGCCTAGATGAGGCCTTTCAAAACTATCATGTATAATGTCATATTAAGACTCATTTGGAAAGTTTTCAGTACAATCATAACAGCTCAGAAGGTAATACTGAACAGAATAAAAGTTTAAATTATGAAATCAATATCTTGGTTGTCATGCATTCTGATACCTGAAACACAGCTCTCTTCCTCTGGCTTAAAGGGATTTTGTTTTCTTCCTCCCTAACTGCTATTCAGTACCTTTGTCATCACTGCAAGTGGAAAGAATTTTATCTTTTAGCAGTATCATTGCACTGAGAGGTTTTCACCTGTAACACACCAAAAAAGAGTAGTTCTACAGTCCTTTCAAAACTAGTGTGTTCCATCATGACAACTTCTAAAAAAACCCCCCAAAACCTAAACCAACTACAAGTCCCCAGACACTTTGCAAGAATTTTCTCTGGCAGCTAAAATCAGTCTCTTTTCATTCTGTGACCAAGAGATCCCTGACAGGCTCAACCTTTTTACCATCTCTCTTTTTGTAAGGTAGACCCTACTACTTCAACTCCCCTTGTCTACCACATCTCAAACAACAACCACCAAAAAAGCATTTCAACTCCCTGCTAGGCTCACCGAAGGGAAGCTTGGACAGTCAGCACACTCTCCTCTGGACTCCCTTTGGTGGTTATATTTGGGCTAGAGTGTCTAGAAATGTCTGTGTCTCTAATGAAAGCCTAACCAATGAAACAGACAAGAAAACTACTATAAACTGAACTCCCAATCATATGACATAGTAGGATGAGAGGGAATCTCAACAGCATTCTCAAAGGTGGGTGCCTAGAGGATGGTGCCAGACTCCTTTCAGTGGTGCCTAGCGACAGGAGGACGAGCAATGGCCATAAACTGAAGCCCAAGAAGTTCCCCCTCAACATCATGAAGAACTTCTTTACATTGAGGGTGGCAGAACACTGGACCAGGCTGCCCAGGGAAGTTTGGTTCTCCCTCTCTGGAGACATTCAAAACCCACCTGGACACGTTCCTGTATAACCTGCTGTAAGTAACCCTGCCTTGGCAGGGGGATTGGACTGGATGATCTCCAGAGGTCCCTTCCAACCCTAACGATTCTGTGACATTCACCTTTACGTTAATGGCTGATGACACAAACACTACAAGCCCCAAATCCTTTACCTGGCCTTTCTACTCTGGTTATTTTGGTCTGCTATGCATAATCTCACCCGAAAGGCTTCAGGACCGAAAGGTGACCAGTGAAGTTCACTGGTTCATCGATTCTGCCCCATCTCAGCCATTTGGGATGAGCTTTCATGCCTTTGCTGTCCCCAAAGTATCCACAACCCTCAGATCTGAACTACAGGCTCTCCACTGCCTCCTCGGAGTCACTGTTCAGTGCAGGAGCCAGAACCACGTATGCTTCAGAGAGACCTTAACTAACACGACTCAGACTGTTAACACAAATGTAAACCTTCAACAAAGCTTACCAGCAGCCCTCCTGCCACTCAGCAGATTACAGAATCATGGAATCACAGAATGGGTCAGAGTGGAAGGGACCACCGTGCATCATCTGGTCCAACCTAAGGTCATCCTAGAGCACATGGCACAGGACTGCATCCAGACAGTTCTTGAGTATCTCCGGTGAGGGAGACAAAACACCCAAGTGCAACAATAAAAAGGCATTTTTACAAGGGAGGCGTGTTATTAAAAAACAGCCTTTAGCCCTCCTCCTCGCTGTGATTTACAGGCCCCTCACACGCTGGTTCACCACCGGGCTCCTCACAAGAAGCAGAAGGAGCTGCCCGTGTCCCGCACACGGCTGACTCCCACCGCCGCAAGGCCCACACCGCGCTGGGGCCGCAGCAGCGGGCACAGCCCCACCGCCCCTCACGGCGCTGGCTCCAGGCTCGGCGGGAGCAGGGACACCAAGCGCCATCGCTCAGGGCCCGGCGGTGAAGACAAGGACGGTGCTCGGCGCTCCCGGCCCGGCCCGGCCGGGCCCCCGCCCCCCCTCACCTCCCGGGCCACGCTCGGCCCCGCGCGCCGCCTGCCCATGGTCCGGCCCGGCCCGGCCCGGCCGCGCATGCGCACGCCTCGGTGATGGGCCGCGCTGGGCGGGGAGGGGAGCGAGCGCCATCTTGGTGAGGGCGCTGCTGCCCGGGCCCTCCGTCGGAGCCGCTGGGCCTGGCCCTGGGATCCCTCTTGGCGTCGTCTGGACACAACCGGGAGCGAGTGGCATCCGGAGCGGTGCCTCCTGCGTTGTGTCGGTGCTGCCCGGAGGCTTCTGTGCCGGTTCCAGTGGTGATGGATGAGGGGTGGTTGGAGGAGGATGAGCAGGCTGGAAAGCTGAGGTGGGACCTATTGGTCCTGCCTCGTCCTGCCTCTCCACCCCTCAGAAACCCCTGCTCCCTCGGGTTGCTATCTGTCCCTGTAGGGTGCTATCTGTCCTGTCTGTCCCAGAGGGCAGATCCGAACTGATCATCTGGTTTTCCCCCAAAGGGAGTCAGTGCAATCCTGCTCCTGGCCTGCACTGGGCAGGACACTCCAGCCCAGCTCTTGTATTGCTGGGGGTCAGGGCTCACCTAGAAAGAAGGCAATTTTGGAAACACCAGGCAAACCCAGCACAGCTGCTTTGCTGCATGTTAGGATCACTGAGAATTTTTTTCTGGACATCAGGAGGAATTTTTTCATGGAACGGGTTACTAAACATTGGAACGGGCTGCCCAGGGAGATGATGGAGTCACCCTCTCTGGAGGTATTTAAGGAAAGACTGAATGTGGCATTTAGTGCCAAGTTCTAGTTGACATGGTGGTGATCAGTCACAGGTTGGACTCAATAATCTCAGAGGTCTTTTCCAACCTAAATAATTCTGTGATTCTGTGATTAAGGCTGTCCTTGGGATTTCTACTCAAACAGCAGCTTTATGTTAAAGCAGCTGAGGAAAAGTGGGCTTTGTGATCTACCAGCAGACAGCACTTTGTGCATGCTAGCCAGTTCATTGCAAGATGCTTATCACAATGTTACATATGCATGGAAGCTCTTGTTCTGTCCTTAGAAAGCTTTTTATGAAACACTGCTATCTGGTATTTAAAAAAGAAACAACCAACCAACCAGAAAAAAACAACCAGCCAAGAACTACTGAAATGCATTTGTCTTCAGGGTAGGAAATGATTGCTACATGACAAAGAACAGCAGATCTATTTGCTGACCAAAAAATAGAAGGCTGGGCAGCAGCAGCATTTATTAGACACACAGACTGAATTTTCATTTTGACTAAATAGCCTCTGCTGACTGAAATTTTGCTAGGATGGCAGGAGTGCAGATGCCTGTCATAGAAAGAGTGATATTACTGATACCTGATTAGTGTGTTTCATTTTTCTTTCAAACAACACCCCCCTACATTTTTACTACCTGAGGTAGTATGTGTTGGTAACAGCATCAATCTCATTTTATGTCTGGAGAAAATGAGGGACAGCTGTACTGTTTTCTGCTTCCCGGTCTGGTACTTGACTCCATGATACAGAACCTATACTGCTGAACCTAAAGGAGCCAGAACTCCCCCCTCCAAGGTGAGACACAGATAACTGCTTTCCAAGCAGAAGCAGCTCAGTCAGAAGGCAGTAATGAAGCTGAGGAGGACCCACCCAGCAGCTCCGGAAAAGCACAGCGTCAGGGGGAGGGAGAAAATGAAAAAGAGTGAGAATGTTATTTTTTCCCCTCTTAGAAGACTTGCTTAGGGAGTGTAAATACAATCTAAAAATGCATACAGGTTTGAAGAAAGCCATCTGTTATGGTTTGCAGTGGGCTGAAATAGCCATCAGTTCAGCAGAAAGCATTTTCTCCTTTACAAAGGTGAATATTGATTCAGGGCAGGACTGTCAATTCTCACATATACACTTCTTCTCAGAGACAAACATACACCATTTTTCGGGCAGACGACTGTGACCTTTGTTGTTACATCTTTTGGGAAGACAGAAAAGGGGAACTGGTTCCTCTCTCACCAAGAAGCCACCATTCCCACTGTTGCAAGCAGCAATTTTCAATTCTCATGTTACTCCTCCTGGCACTCCTAAATCCATCAAGCTGGTAACTTCATTATGCCTGTTATGTGGTCTTGGGTCTCCTGGTTCTGCCTTCAGCTGACACCTTCTCTTCATTCTTCCCTGTGTTGTATCTTAATTTCCTTTGTAATGTCATTCAGGTCATCTGCATGCTAATGCAAGAAAGAACAACTGTTCTTTTTCCTCAGCAAACTTGTAATATTTTCCTTCTTGAAACCTGAGGAAAAGAGATGGAAGTTTTTCACATGCAATGTCATCAGCTTCTGTATTTTAGAATAACCACAGACATGAGTATGAATTTGAAGTACTCCATAGCAAGCTGACTTGATGGCTGCTGACTGGCCATGCACATATCTAAGCTGGAAATCAGAAGTTTCTAGCTGTGAGAGCAATCATATTATGGAACACATCTCCTGCCAGAGGAGTAAGAGGAAAAGAGTGGAATAGTTTTTAGTAATCTCTTGAATGGAATAGTCTAACAGAAAGCCTGTAAGAGGAAGGTGTAGGATGTGATGACATACAGGTGAACACCAAATAACATATCCAGTACTGAGATTGGATTAAAGTCCTGGTAAGATTGCTCAGGGTCTCTGATTAGGCTGTCCCTGCACTGGGGGTCACATCCCTGCAGCCAAAGCGAGTGATGAAGTGATATTAGAAACTAAAAATACACAAGTGTCAGTCTGAAAGGAAAATTCAGAAGACACTCCACCTACATGCCCAGAGGCAGGATCGGGTACCCTGATGCCACCCAAGCAGATGTTTGCCTTATCTGTGCTTAAGGAGTGCCAGGGATGCTGCCACCTCCTACCTGCTACGCTGCTCATTGACTGATGGTTGGGAAGGTTTCCCTCCTCTTTGTAACCAAACTGAGCTTGTTGCATCTTGACCTATTCTCAGCACACATGGGGAGGAATTGATCCTCATCTTCTAACAACCTTATGTATTTGAGGTTCATCATCATATTCCCTCTTTTCTTCCTGCTAGACTAAATCCTCTCAACCCTATGTGTTTTGCACCTATTATATACCATTTGTTACCTTTCTGCAGTCCAAACCTAGACTAATCCTCTTTAACTTGGGGGTATGGAGAAAGAAAAAATTACCCCCTGTGCAAGACCGATATGTTGTTGTCTTAAACATTGTCAAAATCATAGAAAGACTTTTTGTCGAACTGCAAGGAAAAAACTGCCTGTCTGCGACCACCGAAACACCGTCCTCTCCCAACACCTCCCCCATATGCTTCCTGACTGTAATTTAGACTGTGATGGGAACTTGAGATAAGATTATTGTCTAATTATTTCAGGTCTAAGAAGAAGTAAATAAGGCTGAGTGAGTGGAGGAGGAGAAGGGTTTTGGGCGTGTGATAACGAAATCTCTCCACACAAAACACGAATAACTCCCCCCTCCAGGAAGGCCACATACACACAGGACATTCACGTGAGAGGAGCTGAGAAGGGGTCATAAACCATCAAAGACCCTCAAAGTGCCGTCCAGACTCATTCCTGAGGCCTTCTACCACCACAGGACTGCACTGTGATCCAAGGGATGCAACTAATCCAGAGTCTGTCTCAAGAGACTGTAAAGCTTGCCCAGGGGAGGTGCCTGGGCATCTCCTGAATGTATATTAATCCACTGGACTCTATGTTTTGCGGGACCCTCACCACCAAGAAGACCAGAAGAACCAGACCGGCAAGATGCCACTGGGTTCCACAGAGTGGTGATACATTTTCTGTTTAATCTCCATCACTCTCTTTCTTCCCTCCCCCCACCCCTTTTTTCCTATTTCTTTCTGTCTCTCTCTCTGCCTCACATTTACTGTTGAATAAAATCCATACTATTGACTTCGGCATATAGTCTTGTTTGCACCTTAATTTGGGCAGAGGCATTTCTAATAATTTTAATATCTGGATCATGGCACCCTCTTTGTCTTATAGGCAGTGTGCCCTAGTAATACAGCCAAGAAGGAAATTTGCCTTTTAATGCAATACCTTCTCAATGGCAATTCATAATCAGTTCATGGTCCTGTAACTCCTCAATGCATTTCCTCAGTGCTGAGGTCTAGGCACTTTTTTTCTTTACTGGTGCATTTAATTTCTTCCCCTTCTCAGTTCACTATTTTCATTAGTTTTATGAAATTTTAGATTGCTGATTGTGAGCTATTTCTCCAATTTGTCAAGATAATTTTTTTTTCCTGTCGTGCCTTCAGTCTTGCCTGCTCTTCCAGACTTGGGGCCAACTATGCATTTTATAAACACACTTTATTTCATCATCTAAGTCATTGGGGAAACTAGTTGATAGATCTGGCCGGGCAGCCCCTGGACTGATCTCTGTAAGTCCTCTTGGTCTGATAGCAAACTACTGATAAGTAGTTGCAGAGTGCATATCCATGACAAATATCATACAGGATTGTTTCAGAAAGCCTTACTACACATCAGGATAGCCTTCACTGCTGGGCTTACTCTCTCCACTATTCCAGTTACTGTGGCAAAGAAAGTTAAACAGTTTTACATGATTTGTTCTTAGCTTTCTTTCTGCTGGCTTTTTCTTATCGCCTGATTATCTTTAAGTGATAACAAATTGATTATTTAATAATTTGTTCCACATTCACTGAGGAGATGGAAAGATAATCCCTGAGGACTGAAGAATCAAAGTTTTCAGGAAGATTTAGGGACACTTGCTGATTTTTATCAGGGCAGTACTGACTTTGAGGGTAATTTAATAGAACAGACATTAAGTCTTCACTAGTAATTAAGTCTTTACTAGTAAATTAAAAAACATCAGGAAACGTTCCTAGAATACAAACTCAATTGTCAGAAGTAAGTGTCAGCACACCCCTGGCATGGTTTGACTTGGTCCCACTAGGACTGTCCCAGAAAATTTCCAGGCATGATTTGGGAGTTGTAGGCACAGGACCATTCCCAATAGGTTTTTTCATAAGGTCACTGTTTCAGAGGTGAAGAAAGTTTAGTAATAGTGGCATGAGCCGTTTGGTGCTAGTTTACAAGATGTGTCTAGGAGAATGTTCCTGGGCACTCCTGATTTACTGCCTTCCTACCTCTTTTTGCCTTCTCCATCTGTAAGATTCACTGTGCTTTGTAAGCACAAATGAATCAGTTCACTGACAAGTCTGAGAGGAAGCTGAGGCCAGACATCTCACTTTATAGATGTTAGGCAGTATCTGACCCTGTCCGGGCTAGCACTGAATCAGGGGCCTGACCTCTTATCCTTGGCTATACCATGGGAAGCAGCCCTTCATCTCCCAAGCATGTCCTTCCCCAGCTTGTCAGACAATGTGTCATGGACCATAAGCCAGGAGGGACTTTCCAGGGACCTTCTGAGAACAGGTTTCCCCAGCATAGAGGATGTCCCAAGCATAGAGCTGTGTCCCAATGCCATGTCTCCTCTCTTCTCCCAGCTCTGCTGTACCACATGCAGCTGGTCATAGGGATCACAGAAGGAAGGAAGTCACTGCATCCTGTCAATGTCTGCAGGGGAAAGCGGAGGTGAGAGACTGTATACTTGCACCTGTGAAGAGATGGAGGGAAGCATCTTACTGCTGAGGGCAGCCAAAGATGAGCATTTCCTGGAACAGGACAACTCCCAGCACAAAGGAATAAGCAGAAAATGCTACCACTGTAGAGGCTGTGTGTCAACCTCCTGGAGGAAAAAAAACCCTGAGTGCAAGGGAGGCAGACAACAAGCTAAGAGGTGCCCTGAGCTAGAACTGTGGTATGGAGCTTTATTATCCCACCACTTTTCTCCTGGAGGACCAGGAGGGATATAAATTCTCTCTTTTCTCCCTAAGCACTATAAGCAGGGATGAAATTGCATCTTGCAATGATGACCAGGGGACACAATTCCAGTGCAGACATGTCTGCCCCTACATGGGACAACTGCAGAATTAAATGCCACCAGGGAGCAGAAAAGCAGCAGAAAGCATTGTCAGATTTCAGTCATCTGAAAGGTGCTCCCATAGGGTGGGGTGTTTTTTTATTTCTGGGAAGATTGAGAAGCCAGTGGACTGTGTCTTCAGTTTGTGTGCATCATGTTCTCTGCTCCTACCTTGATGGGCTTCACACAGATTCTGGGAACAGCTTGAGATGATAGAATTAATTAAATGAAATTAATCAAAACAACCTACCCGGAGATAAAACTGGCATCGGTGAAATGCAGAGTTGGGCCAAGAAAGGATTCTGTACTCAGGGCTAATGCCTGCTCTCATCAATAGATTCTGTTTGGATGAAATCCCATGTCATACACGCCTCAGTCAAAGATGAGGGGCTCTGAGGAGTTGTGTGCCTCATGCAAGATCACGTCTGTCCACGCAGTGCGGTAATTGCAGTGGGAACAGATGGAGCCCTGCTTTTCACAGAGCCAGGCACAGCGTGTAATCACTGATCTAGCTTTGATGCTGAATGAAGCTGAACTCCAAATCGTGCTGTGTTAGTGTGGAGGAAGCAGGAGAACTGGAGCAATGGCTTTTAGAGATGTAACCTAAGAGGAATCCATGGGTCTCGTGGGTGTGTCTGCAAACCTGGGAACAGAGGTACAGATTTGCCCAAATGAACTACTGAAAATTGGAGATTCCCCTCTGCTTTAGTCTCTGCCTCTTTCCCCAGCACGTGTCAGCCCAAGTTTTCTTATGCCAGGTGCCAGTTTGGAGGCATTTTTTTGGGCCTGTCCCAGTCATTTATGTTCTTTGCTTTGTGAAAGCATCGCTGTCCTCCCAAAACCACCTGCATCAACTTGAGGGTCTATGAAACTCTGTGGGCATGATTTTTATCTATTGAGCAAGGATAAAAGCACGGTTACAAGAAAAAATATCTGTTCAAGAGTGAAGTGGTCAGATATATTGTGGGGATGGGTCCGTTATAAATATCTGAGAACAGAAAGAGAGACCCAAGCAACTTTATGAAGTGCTGTGTTATTGGGGCCACAACCCTGTGGCTGGGTTTATTCTGCAACCAGCAGAGGTACATCCATCACAGAGACGGGAAGCGTGATGCAGTACAGGGTCCCAGTGGTTGCCTGGGAAGTCACAGGGAGCTGTGTGTTTCTGAATCAGGGCATGGCTGAGTGGAACAGCATGTCCTGCTTTTAACATTTGGCAAGTATCAGGGGAAGGAAAACGTGGCCATCGCAGTTCCGCCAGACAAGTTCACTTATGACCTGCATGTGGGGTCTTGCAGAGTCTCTTGAGGAGGCCCCTGTGGACTTCCCTGCCGGTTCAAAATTGGATGACTGGCTTTATAGCAATGTTTTGACTTGGGTGCCTCAGCTATGTTCAGAACCTGAGCCCTTTCTTGGAGATTTATCCCCTTAAATAGGCTTCAGGAAGCCAGAAAGTACTTATTTAGCAAATATGCTGCAGACATTTAGGGTGGCGAGGTTGGCCTGCTGATACAGAGCTCACACACTGCGTTTGTGGTCCTATGCTGGGACAGCTGGTTTCTAGTTCAGTCGTCTGTTGACCACAGTCTCCATTCCTGCCCTGGTCACCCTGTTTTCATTTGCTCTACCTCCTTGCCTGGCTGTTAGGAGATAATGGGCTGGTGCCAATTCTCTTCTGTTTCCATTTTGACTTTTCCACTCAATTTCTATGTGGCCTTCCCCCATCTCCTTGTTGCAGGGGCATTAAGATCTCCAGTTTCAGTTGACTGTGCTGTAAAGACATGAGGAAGCTGAACCACATCTGCTGTTTGTCAAAAGGACCATGTACTCTCCTCTATGCAGATCCCATGGGGAACTTGTCCTACAAGGTTCCAGGTGCTGTTAGAGTAGTTGAAGTGCTCAAGGATTCTGTAGCCTTTCTGACAAAGGCAGGAGAAGCCAAATCTGTGTCTCCTCCCGCATCGTCTCCACTGCAGGCCTGTCATGTGGCGGACAGGCTGCTGAGTGCCGTGGCTTATCCAAACAGAGCTGTCACTTGTTATGAGAGAGGACAGCCATGTAAATGTATTCCCTGGCTCGTACACCTTGCTGTGCAGTCAGGCTGAGTCCATCCCCATCTGCAGGGACAGTGAGGGACTTGCCCTCTAATGTGTCCTGTGGTTTTTTGTATGGTTAGATGCTCCTTGAAAAGAAAGTGCCTAGTATTTATGCTAAGCACTGTTCTTCCCAGTCACCCTCCTGCTTCAAAGCCCCTCTTGTTTATGTAGGTGTTCGTACTTGTGGGCAGGCCCCAGTGCTCCTGGGATGATATGGTTGACCCTTTGCTTCTTATTTTCCCCAGGGTAATGAGGACAGAGGGTACTTGGGGCTCCTTGAGGAAGGAGAAGAAAGGAGTTTGCTCCTACACAAAGATGTCTGCAAATGGGAGATGACAGCTCTGTGCATCCCTGCATGCTCTTGTCTTGTTTAGGTAGAAGGAGAGTGATTAGATCCTTCCAGGTCTTTGCTGAGCTCCAAGGGAATGTGCGGCTCACTGCCTCTGATCAAGAGGCTAGTAGGGAGTCTGAAAATAGCATTATTTCTCCTGCTATCATTTCTGCTTTCTCAAATGACTTACTGGGTGATTGGTGGAGACAAATGCTCCAGAAATGGGAACCTGGCAAGGAATCTGAGTGCCCCCAAGTCTGAGATGACCAAAGAGCTGAAATCAGACAGACAAACACATGCACACATCATTAGCCGCTAGCCTGCATGTGAAATGAATTGAGATTTCCTGAGCTGGGATCCAGCTGGCGCCCTAATGAAGACTTCCCCTTGTTCTTGCAAGCAGACAATAAAAATCAACTCAGATACACACCCATCTTCCCCAGCCATTTCTGTTATATAAGTAGTCCGGGTCTTGATCGGTGTTTCTTTGATTATCTCTGTGTGCCCACATAAATATACTGTGTGTGTGTTCACACAAAATCCATCTATTTATCCACCCCAGAAACCATTTCACTGGGAGACAGCATGGTCCCCTGCATTTTTTATGGCTCTGCTTAGGTTGGAAAGAATCCAAAGGTCAAACACTGTACTGTATCTCCAGTCACCTTGCCAGTCAGCGCAGAGCATGGGTCTCTGATACTTTCTGAATCTCCGGATTGCCCACAGGGCACTAAATTACAGCTATTACACTGCAATTCGCTGTACAATTTTATTCTTTGATACACTACCTGCCTTTGTCTGTCTGCATAGCAGCGAGAACAGTATGCATTATTTACCAGGCTAAGTACACTGCTGCTGCTAGTGTTGGGAGAAAAAAAAAAGATAAGAGAACAAGAACAGGCTTGAAATATAAAAAGATGGCACAAATACAGCTTCCTGGGAAATGGTTTCACAGTTATGTAAAACTTTCTGAGATTTTGCAGTCCCTGCAGAGAGGTGTGTCCATGGCCTCCTAAAACTCTTCAGGAAGAACAGAGGTACTGGGGTAGATGGGAAGTCCAGTCTGGTCAGTGCCCTGGCTTCAGGAGGACCCCATGGCAAGCATTGTGCCTATTGGGAAAGGGGAGTGAAAAGCACATGATGAGGAGAGCAGGATGCCACTCCCCTCCACATGGGATACTCCAGGGCCTTAAATTGGTCTGTATTCCTTCTGTTTTGGCCAGAAATCCTTGTGAACACCAGAAAGACATTCCTTTATTACTTCAGTTGATATATACCATCCTTTCTCCAACCTAACCATGGTTTGTGTTCCTTCCAGGTTGTCCCTTTGAACCTGGAACCTACTGAGGCAGGGATCTGGGAATCAAATCAGTTCCAGAAGATTTCCATTTAGTGCAGAGATCATCAAAAAGATCACAGTCCTCTACTTTGGCAGCCTGAGAAAGACAGGTGGTAGCTGGGTTTTGTTGCCCTCTGTTGACTGCTTGTGTCCTTTGGGCTTCCTTCCAGAGCAGGAGTCTGGCTGTAAGGCAGCTTTTGGAACGTGCCTGAGTGGAGCTGGCTGGGTGATGCTGTCCCTGGCTGATGTGCTGAGAGACAGCTCCAGACTTCTCTGCAATGTAAACAGCTGGTGGAGGTGACAAGGCAGAGACAGACAAACCCTGGCAGGAGGGCAGAAGTGAGTGGCAAAACCAAGGCCAACCCAGAGAGGGAGAGTTTGGGAGAAGTAGGCTTGCTGTTTCCATCTGGTGAGAAGAGGTGGGATGTGCATGGTGACTCACTTGTTGCTTTCCTTTCCAAATGCCCTGCAGATGTTCCTTTCATTTCCCGCTCATCAGCTGGCAGCAATAGCCTGACCACCTTGCTGTGGCTCTGGTTTAGGCATTACACAGAGCAATGGTAAGACAGCACTTTATCCATCAGGTTGTGTGTACACTGGGTGCTAGTCTTGCAGGGAGAGTGAAAGCAGCTGTGCACAAGCTTCCTGAAGGCAGAGCTGACTGGAGTCATGCACTCAGACCAGCTCCTGGTCTTTTATTTGTTGAGATAAGCTACAGACAAAGTGGTTTTAAATCTAGTCTGTGGTCAGGGAAATGTTTGCTCACTGGCTGAATGTCACGAGGCAAATGGAGAGAGGAGAGAGAGCTGGGGCTCTGATTATTGCAGCGCTGGTTGAAGCAACATTGGCCTGTATTGCAGCAGTCAGAGCTCTGATTGTTTCCACTCTCCCCAGTGACTGGGGTCTTATTCACTTTCTCTCCATCTCCTTTCCATCTGACATGGCTTCATTACTGCTCAGCAATACAAAGTAGATTGCAGGTTGCTTTCTCTGTTTGGCCCCAAAAGCAGTCCTTACAGGAGATGGATTTCTGATTGAAATCCTCCGTGTCAATTGCTTCTGAGATGCTTTCTACATAGCGTGAAGACACTTCTTGTGAAATTGCTAGCAAGAGAGGGCTGAGGTTGCATGAAGCTCAGGCTCCCACTCCCTTCCTTTCTCTGGCACTGTAACACTGTCCCCATTTCAGAGATGCTTTGCACCCCCTTAGGGTTTTGCAGGCTCCTGAAGTGGGAGCATCAGAGCAGCACATGGAGGAGTGTCCCTAATCCTCTCCCTTCAACAAGCAAGACTGCCAGCTGTGCCTCCCTGGATAGACATCTTCCTGAAATCAGTGCTGAGAAGTTTTTCCCTGTTTCCTTCTGAGGTGAACCAGTTCTGGGTGAATCCCAAAGACTGTTTTTCTGAAACACAAGGCTTCAATTGTCTTCCTGTCCCTCATAGGGAGCTGGGCTCAGGTTGTGGGCTGCACTGGGCAATGTTGCCCTTCCTTGGGCCTGAGCAGTGCTGACTGTGGGAATAGGAATTGAACCCATGCTTGGATGAGATACGTACAGCTCCCTTTCCGAGAGCTCATTCTAGCCAACCTCTCAGCATTTCTTCAAGGTTGACAGTATATTTTTTTAGCTCAGTCAAAATATGTTCAAATATGGGAACCCCTAGGAGACCAGGTGAACATATGCATACAGGTTAAATAAAATCTAAAGATTGGACAGGGTCCTATTTACAAGCTGTGCTGGAGGAGTGCAGGAGCATCCTTTTTGTTGCTGGTTCTGGAGGCTGTTCTGGCAGAGCAATGTGGATATAGTCCAAGAGACTTTTTAGCTCAGCGGAGGGGCAGTTCAGGCGCAGTTTGATGTGCTCCTGCCTTGTTTCAAGGGCAGCACATCAACCATCAGGATGCCGGTGTGACAGGGGACTTCCTTTTGCTGTGACATTTTCCTTCTGGGTGCAGCAGGGGCTGTGGCTGTGCAAAGCAGGCAAATAACCTTATTACCTTCTCCTCTCAGAGTGTCTGGCTGATGAATGTAAAGAAGTTAAACATCAGCACCCTTTTCTCTATTCTGTCCTTCATCCGATGCTTTTGCTTGTGTCTCAGACCTGAGGAAAGATTTAAGTGTCCAAAAGCTCATCTGTCTTATCCAGTTAGAGTAGTTGGAAAAATTATTCTCCTGCCTTACATATTAGGGATAAAGCAGCTGTCCTGGTTGGGCTCATTCCTCTCCCAGGAAAAATATTATGCCTCTATGCTCTTCTGATGATACAGCTGTCTGTGCTGCCCAGGTTGTGTCTCACAGCCATTGCCTTGGCTGTGAATGCGGTGTTGGCAGGCAGAAGGGAGACCAGGGTGTGAAAGGAAGAAGTGAGGGAAAGAGGCTGCGGCACAAGGCATGCATTTTCTTTTCTGATTTGGGATTCGAGCTGTGTGTGGCACATGCAAGTGGGATTTGAATGCTTTTTGATAACTTTACAAAAGAACTTCACTGTTTCCAGATTTCACAACCTGGAAAGAGAAAGAAATTAGCCAAATTACCTAGCTCCAATCTCCAATGGCCAGTCCTTGAAATGACATCAAGCATGTTGCTTTAGAAGTGCTGTCAGGGTTTGGAAGAGGATGGAGAAGTGCCATGAAACAGGGGAAGAAATCTATAGGGGAAAAGAGACAGACAGAACCATTTTGTGTACCAGCTGCTGCTAAGACTGACAAACATGGCTTAGCCATATTTTGCTCTCAGGTGGAGAGTACTCAGGTATTTTCCACACATGTTCATCTCTGCAGCTAACTCAGAGGAGAGTGCTTTGTCTTGGCTGACATGTAGCCAGCAAACACCATGCCCTCACTCGCACCGGCAGATGCTCTTTTGAAGGCTTTATGGATAAACTGACATGTATCTTACTAGAACATGTTGAGACCTTTGCCCTGAGCACCAGTCTCTAATGTATTAAGGCTGCTGTAAATTCTTTTAAAGAAAGACCCAAGCTGGGACTGGAGATGTTGAAAGTGTGAGGTCCCAGAGCACTCCTGCCACTTTGATCCTGTGAGATGGGTTGCTTCCCATGCAGGGAATTTTGAAAATGGAGGTCAGATGGTTTCTTCCCTGAAAAAACATGCTGTTCCTATGCTTCACTTTTTAGACTCTGGAGGTCTTTGCCAGCAGCAGAGCTTTTAGTGGATTAGAGACAAGGAGCCCAGGAAGGGATCCCAGTTCTCCTGGGATTTCCCACATGCATTTTCCATACTTCCCATGGGAGTGCACTGAAGGCAGCACTTTCCTGTGCAGGCTGTCCTGACTTTGGGCAGCCTGGCAGATGACAGTTTTGTCCAAGTCCTCTGCATCCAGTGGTAACCCAGTGTGTGGGCAAGAAAGAGATGGTGTGATGGAGAATCCAGCTTTTGGCAGCCCTAACTCTGTGTTGAGCCTGCCTGCTTTTTTTTTTGGCAGCCCTGAGGGACTATGGGGAGTAGTGGAGCATGTGGGTGAACTGATGTCAAGGTGAAAAAGAGGGACAGGGAGAGCAGTGGCTGTGAAGTCCTTGGCTCTGTCCTTCCCCACCACAGGGGCAGAGGGTCCCTGTGGAAAAGAGGGTGCTGTAGAGCCTAGCTGCAGGAGTCCTCAACAGCCAGCCCCAGGTGCCTTTCCCTAGAGGAGCCTGGGGCATGGCTTGGGCATACTGTGTCCTTGTCTCTGCTGAGGGAAATGCTTTTTCCCCAGCTGGCATATGTTTGGCATATGAAAGCAGCAGGTATGCCAGCTGAGGTAAGACCCACTCCAAGAACGGCGTTGAGGCAACGCTCCTTCCAACTTCAAACATGTTCAGCAGGAGACCTGACTTTAAAATTAGCAAGAATGGGTCTTTTTTATGGCTTCACTCTCAGTCTCTGAGTGGCTGCCAGCCCTGAAAGCAGCAGGGACCCAAGGCTGTCATTTGAAAGCCCTGACAATGGGAGACTGGCAACAGAAACACTCTGGATGATTTGCTTGGAGAAGCCCTCAGAGCAATCCAATTCAGAGACTGATATTATCTAATTTCTACCTCCCCTTGTCATTTATTATTAGGAACCTGGAAACAATCACCTCACCCCTTTGAATTGTCTCCTGACTCTTCCTCTCTAGTCTTCATCTCCTGTCACTAGCATCCTGAGGAACCTCCAGGGTAATGAAAGCAAAAGCTGTGCAAGGCAGATCCACAGGCCTTGGCAAGAGAGCAGACACTAGGAGCTGGTCGCAGTTTGGTTCAGAGGATAATATTCCAAATGGTAGCGCTCCAGGAACACAGATGTGGTCAATACCTCCTATGAAAGCAAAATTCACTCAGCAGGATGGTAGTTGCAGTTCACAAGGAGGCAACACCTCATTAAGTTTCTGCTGTCTGTAAAATAAAGCTGTTAATGATATTTAGTCCTTCTTTTGCACCTTCCCTTTGAGGAGCTTGAAAGCATTTTGCAGACACTAATTAGTACTGGTTTGCAACTCCTTGGGAAAACACAACAAAAACTTAATCTATACCTAGGGAAACTAAGGAAGAAGGACAAGGCATTTCCTACATGATGCCAGGAGAGCAGAAATCATCAGGTGAATAGGTTGGAGGCACTGGGCTGGGGGGGTGCCGTGAAACAGTCAGCCCTGTTTGCTCAGAGCAGGGCAGCGCGGGAACACAGCACAGGGCGATGTGCAGCCAGTGCCTGAGACAACTGTCCCAGAGTTTGTAGGAGCAGCTTGCAGGACTGTAGGAAATCCTAACCCTTGCTGTCTGCCTCTCTCGGCTTGAACCGTGGAAGCTCTGGCTGCCCTGCTCTGTCAGAAAGCTGGAAGCAGAGATGAGTAAAACTGTTTTGTCTGTTGAAAGACAGGCTGAACTGAGTTTTGCAAGCTTCTCTGCTGAGGGTCAAGATAGGAAAGAGGAATGAGGAAGAGAAGATACCTCCCTGCCACTGGGTAGCTGGTGCCTCTCTGGAATTACTTTGTGCAAACTTTTCTCTTCTCATTGCAAGCTCATGACTTACCAACATGCCTCTATTTGCTGGGCTACAAACCCAGCACACTCAACAGCAGACAACCAACAGTCAAATCCCCCTTGTCCTACCCACCAAAGACACCAAATGGAGTACTTTTAATTGGAAGAGTTCTGGGAGCAGGGCTTTGCTTTCCAGGTGACCAGGCACTGGTCTTTAGGTGAGGCTGGGTGTGCTTGAGGTTAGTTTGACTCTCTGCCTTTGCTTCAGCCTGGCTATGAGAGGGACTTGTGGATGGGATGCAGACAATGACTCTTTTGTGGCCACACTGCAGTTTGGTCTTTCTGAGCTGTGCAGGCACAGCCAGTGATTTGTAGGCCAAGCAAACCAGTAGCTCATCCCACCTGCATAAAATAGGCAATAGGACTTCATGCTGGTCCCTTGTATTGTGTCCAGCTGTGGAAACAGTCACACACATTAGCCAATGAAGTCCACCCCCCCTGATCCTCTCCACTCTCACTGGGCTCTGTTCCTCACTGCCAGCTGGGAGGATTTGTTTCTCTTGCAGAAATATTTCCAGCATTTTAGTCTTGGCTTTCTTGCCTCTGCAGTGAAAGGCTCAGTGTTTCCCACCAGCCTTTTTACTGAGCAGTGCTTCTGCTGGACCTGTTCTCCAGGTGTTCTGCTTGGGTAGCCACTCTAAGACCTAGCATAAGCTCTGCTGTGAAGGATAGTGGATTTTGGACACAAGGAGAGAGATGAGAAGTAATTTATTTTACTTTTTTTTCAGTCTTATCTAAGCTCAGTAAAGGAGACCTTTCATGCAAGTGAAAGGATAGCTGTCCTCTATTCAGGTGAGAAGAGATTCTCTTGGAAGAGTCTATTTTCTATTTAGAAAAGTATTTTTCATTTAATGTTGTTAAGGCCTGGTGAATGCATGGCAGCTTTTGTGTGAAATGAGTTTGGCAAGCTCATTTCACATCCTAGACTGTAGGTATAGGTGTCAGAAACCAGGAGCTGTCTCTTGCCTGGCTGTGGTCACTGAAGAATCCAACAGCCTTTGGGATCTGGGACCTTAAGAACTTGGGGGCCAGATCAATTGTAAGACAAGGTAGAGGAAGAGAAGCAGACAGGATTCTTTCTCAGCTTCTCTGGAGACAAATCACAGACCTTCTGAAGGTTTCAGCTGGACACTTTTGTCTGGGGCTACATGAGAAAGACAAGAACAGGCATTTCAAGGTTTGGCAGGCTCAATCTGTAGTCAATGCAGCGACACCATCCTTCTCTACCCATTTTTAGAAAGGTTGACTGACTAAGGGTTAATTGCTGCTGAAAAGCCTCCCTCAGGCAGCTCTTACCCTAATGTAGCAACAGCATGGCTGCAGTATCCTCTGATCCATTAGAGCCTTATCTGGAGTTCCTTATTCATCTTTCTAAAATCCCTTTAATTCATGTCTTCCCAGAAGACGATCAACCATATTCTGACTTCATCCTACTTAGCTGTGTATATAATCACTTTAAGTAATCCACAAAAACAGTCCTGATACCTTGCTGTATGGGTTATAAAAAAACCTAAACTTTTATCCTCTGTGGGAAGAACATTTTTATCTCTTTCTTCCTTTTTCTTTAGGCAGGTTAATAATTTCCTGGTTTTATCACAACCCCCATGGATGCTGGAGTATTCCCCATGGCTGGTATATACTGTACTGCTAAATTCAGCATCGCTTCCAATATTTTAGTAGCACTTCATCACAAACAGTTGGGTTTTATTTGCTATGCATTCTGCTCTCCGGTCCTTCCTATTTTTTCCTTCTGGTATCACGTGGATTTGATTTATTCCCTGTGGGTGGTCCTGTGATGTGACTTGGTGTATCCCTTGACAGTACTGGGAGCAAGAGCTACTGAGTGCAGTTGTGCTTGGTGCATGAGACCGAGAAAGCATCTGCCACTCACCTGGACCTGCAAGGACACATTGACTGATATTTCACCTAGAAGCACCTGGACCCACAGAGCCCAGGATTAGGCACCTTGGTTTTCTGATAGGGAGAGAGAAGGTCACAGCTAACCCAACTTTCCTCTGGGACTCATGCGTCCACTTCAGCCTCTGCAATCCTCCCTTGAAAGCAAGAAACACTGCCTAAACCACAGCCTCTCCTCACAACAGCTGTCTGCTTTGTACTTGTCCAATGCAAGATTCAGGAGCTCATCAAGCTGTGCTGACAGCTAGGAGGTTCAAAAGAGGAACCACCCATTCTTCACACATCATGTAGCTAAGTGGTAGAAGTCCTTGCCACAGGGTGTTGTGTGTGCTTAAACTTTACTTATGTTCAAGAGGAAATTGGATAGGTTCATGGAGAGAGAGCACTCTGAACAGACCTAGTAGAGGGAAGGAGGCAGGTGGAGGATCACCTGCTTGATGTATTGCAGTGCTCTTAGCAGCTCACGGAGCATTAATTGTGGCTTATAGGCCTTGCAGGGATGTTTTAAGGATCTGCATTTTGTGTTCACACATGCTGCTTAATTCACATGTTAATTTTTCAGGTCTAAATGGAGATGTTGCACTGCCTAGGTAATATTAATGAAATCTTTTGCATTCCTGGAATGGAATATGGTACACCGAGGCAAGACCTGACATATGATCATTCCTGGGCAGGGAAAGCTGGCCTTAGCAGGAAGGCCCAGGAGATCTGTTACAAATTTTCTCTTTGGGACAGATGGTGAACCACATTCCTCTGCCACACTTGCTCCTTCTGGAAAGAAATGATAATGCAACATGTCTCATGTGGAACCATCAATGCTGATCTCAGTGAGGAGCAGTAAACAAGACTGAGCTTTTCTGTGCGAGGATAAATATTAAATGCAAAATGGCACAGAAACAAGGCCAGTCTCCTCTGTCAATCCCTTAAAGAACCATTAGCACCCAAGTATTTACTCTCTGACTTCAGATAAATGTAGTTGTTTTATAACTTAGGCCTTTTTATGAAAATGCTGAAGTTATGGGCAATGTCAAGATGGCTAGCTGAAAACCAGCCAACTTTTCTGCCAAGGAGGGATATTTTGGTCAGATTTGCAAGGGATAAATAACAGTCTCATCTGGCAGAAAGCATGCTGAATTCTCCTTTCCTCCAGAGGCATTAAGGTTCTTCTTTGGCCTTGGGAACTGACAGATGGCTGAACAATGCAGAGATGGAAATGAAAAGCAATTAAAATCCCTTCTACCAGACCACTGGAATTATCATACGAGAGCATCTCTGCTGTCCCTCAGCCTGGTATCCGTAATCTTTTTCTTCCCAGCACTGAGAGTTGCAGAGAAGGTGGCAGTCACCATGGTGGACATCCACAGTCTAGAACAGAGCATGTGCCCAGGAGACATCTCCTCTCTCCGTCCTAGTAAAGCAGCAGAGGTCCTACACTGGACCTGGAGGAGTTAAAATCCCTTCCAGAGAGATTTTATTCTGTCAAGTGTGACGGTGGATATTTTCATTATTCATATCAGTGGCTTTTTCTCTTCTGAATGCTTCTAAGCCTCTGTTCTCACTAAAATCACATGGCAGTGAACTTTACAGGTTAAGTATTCATTGTCTAAAAATAGTCTTTCTTTTTATCAGTTCAAAATTCATCACCTTTCACTCTAATTGCATGTCCTCTGTTCTGGTATTATTGCCAGTCTCTATGAGGGAATGATTTACTTCTGCCTGTCCAGAGGTTATTTTGTACCTATTTTTCCCATCCCTTGTATTCATCTTCCTTCTATATTACCCTACTTCAATCTCCCTATCTCTCCCCATTCAGAAGGCTCTGCTGGCTTTTAATTGTTTTTGCTACGCTCTCTATTTCTGCTGTGTCATTTTGCAGAACTGCCATAGGCAAAGCCAGAAGATGGGACTCACTTCTCTGTGTCCCAGACTTCAATCCCCCAGAGTCAAATAGGACTGCACTTGGGGGACACAGTGATAAAGCAGGGACAGGCCATTATCAGATTTTCATTCTTTATATCTCATTCTTTATGCACACAAATGCTGTGTTGACACTGGCAACACATAACCCAGACAGCATTTGCCTTGTGGACACCTTTTGGGGTGCCACATCTGGCAAGAAAAGGTGCATCTGTCAGCATTGCTTGCTGTGCCCCACTTGTGTCTGTCATTGGAGTCCTGCATCATGTCAGCTGTGGTCCCTCAACA
Source organism: Pseudopipra pipra (assembly GCF_036250125.1). Classification (NCBI taxonomy): domain Eukaryota; kingdom Metazoa; phylum Chordata; class Aves; order Passeriformes; family Pipridae; genus Pseudopipra; species Pseudopipra pipra. Next base: position 31,574,365 of record NC_087551.1, on the reverse strand, counting down.
CATGGCAAGGCAACAGGCAACTCCAAAATGAAGTTGGCTTCAAAGTCATGTTGCTGTAAAGACTTTTTTTTTTTTCTAATTGAGTTTCCCTTTATCTGGGCTTTTAAAATGCTTAGCAAATGCAACATTCAGCTTCCTTTACCACAATCACGTGGTTTGAAAACTTATAGGGACAAGAAAAACTGAGATTTTCAGGAAATTGCATGCCGCCAGGAAGTGAGGATTTTGGACTCCCCCTTTTCCTATCCGTTGAAGATTTATGGAAGAAAGCTGAAGACTGATAACACAGGCTCAACTGGCTTTCAAAGGTTTCCTCCAGGACTGGTGAACACAGACAGTCTTGTGTGTAATCGGAGGAGGTGGCAGAAGTGCTCTTGTAATAGAGCTGCATAAAGGAGGAGGAGAATGCTAAAGACTCCTTGCTGCTGTGATCACTTGTTAATTCTATTGCCCATACAGGTGCTGCTACATGTGAAATCACTCACCAGATTGACCACTTTTGTGTTTTAGAAGTTCTTTGAACCTGTTTTTGATCTTCAATAGCTGCTTACATCTTCCTTTTGACTGCTTTGCTTTCAAATGGTGCCAGTCAGCATGAGGAACATAGATGGAGGCTTTTTGAAAGTCCAAATAAACCACCTCACTTTTCCTTTATCTGCTGTTTTGCTGACATGCACAGTGCATCCTAGAAACTATGTGAGACATGAATACTTTTGCTGAAGCAGTGTTGGTTTGTTCCTGTTATATCACCACTGTCATCTAGATGTTTTATTCTTTGAGCTTTAATTATCTATTCAGCTAATTTGCCTAGTTCAGAGTAAGGCTCATTGGTCTGTAATTCCCAGGATCACCACTAATGCCAATTTTAAAGATAGGTTTGCTTTTACTGCCCTCTAATCCTCCTTCAATACAGTAGCTTATTTTAACGAAATATCATAAGCATTAGAAGACCTGCATTGAGTCTCTGTGCCTTCCTGATCTCTGGATGCATTAGGTTGTTCTGGCACCTACTCTCTGAACCTCTCAGTCCTTTGCAACCCCTTTCTCATTTTGCTCAAAAAGGGTGATCTTGGTCTAGCCTCATCCTCTTATTACCCTGTCTCCAAAATACGTGCTGAGAGGGATGCTGAGGAGAGATCACCTGCTTTCCCTGCAGTGTCTTTGCTCACTCTAGCAGTCCCTTTCAGTTCCTGGTAGTTGAGTCTTGGCAATGCTTCCTGCTCCTAGCAGTGCCTTGAACAGAGATATCCCAGCCATTTTGATCCATGGACTGACAGTTGTGGTGCCCCAGTTGTGGTACAGACCAGTACCCACCAGATGTATGGCCTCAGGTGGCCAGCGTGTACTCCTTGCTCCTCTTCACATCCTCAAGGAGAGCACAAAGGCTGTGGGGGCGAATGGCCTTGTTGCAAATCTCATTTCTTCAAGGCTGAGTCTCTGCTATCACTTTTGTGGTTCTCTGCGAGGCTTTTGGGGCCAGTATTTCCCTATGTCAGCTCTCCCAGGGCAACAGAACTGCTGCAGGCTGGTGCCAAGGCAGGACCTGCATTTCAGACAGTGGAAGCAAAGAGAGGAATAACTGCTTTAAATCATTTTCTGGGTCTTCAGGCTGCTGCAGTCTTGTTTACTACTTCCTTCAGTGGTGCTGAGTTCTCATGAGGTGAGATGATGGGCCCCAGAGAAGAAAAGGCCTTCAGGATTTTAAGATTGCAATGTTTGGTACCTGACTTGTGAACGGCTGAAGGGCTTGCTGAGGGTCTAAGCCAGAGGAAAGGCTGGGCTGTGAATGCTCATGGGGTAAGACAGAAGCCTTTCCTCCCGGAGGCTCCAGGGGGTCCATGGTACCTCTAAGCCCAGGTGCAGGAGGCTGAAGAAGCTTTGCATGGGCCACATCAGGATCTCGCAGAGTCTGTTGTTGTCCAGCTTCTCTCAGTGCCACAAAGAGATGACACACATGCTGAGGACATTACAAATGACTTTACAGATGAATAAAGCCTGGAGCAGATTTCTTAGTAACACTGGATCCTTTATGAGGCATAAAGGGAGGCAGGTACATTGCTTTTTCTTTCACCTCTCCCATGCTGAACTGTTCTTTTCAACTAAGATTGATTTATCTACATAAGAATGACATTTAAGGGCAATCTGTTCACATTTGGTACATAGCAATTTATAATCCATATCTGCACCTTGTTTAATGCTGCTGCTCTAAAGCAAGTCTCTTTATCATCAGCTGGAAGGCTCAGTAAGTGAAATGATACATCTTTGCTCATTAAAAACACAACTCCCTTTCTCCATGATGAGTATGTAGCATAAAACATTTTAGCATCCCATTTGCCTTTCATTTTCTCATACTTGCTATCTGTCAAATGGGTCTTTTGCCTCTTAATATACTGATTTTGTGTGTATGCATCTGCCTTTCAACAGCTTTCTCCATTCCTGTAGGCTGCTATATCAGAAATCGCAGATCTGATGGTGGTTTATAAACAGTGACTCAGATGAACTCTGGCTGAATTTTCTCCTAGCTTTTCCTGATATTGTCATACCTAGGGTCTTTAATGTATGTGTCTGAGACCTGAGTGTGAGTGTGTGTCTGAGTATGACATCTAAACATAAACTCAGTCTTGCTGGCACAGTGTGAGCTGTGGTGGCTAATAGCACCTGTCACACCATGATCATCAGCAGTGTCAAACCTCTGTGTCCAAAACTGTCTGGAGATGGGGCAAATATGGTTTAATACTATCATTTGCTGTGTTCCCCAGGAGGCAACCTGCTGATCTAGCTTGAATTGTCTAATGATTAGGGGTGGGATGGAGAAGACACCAAATTTTCAGTGCTGAGCAGGGGTTCCCTGCTCCCATTTCAATTAGAAGAGATGGAGTAAAGGCAGCCAGCACAGCCTGGAGGGAAATGCCACACAGTGAACTATGCATCTCTGCAGGCTGTATTGACAAAGATGGGATTCAGTTGCTGAAATACAGATGCCTTGTGCTGTTTGAGACACCTTGGGGCATTCAGGGTGTTCCCACTGGACCCAGAGCCCCATGAGGAGCAGCCCTGGGAGGCTGGGAGTCCACAGAATCATCGTACTAGAGTAGTGAATGGCTTAACTATGTGAGAAATATGTTACCTTGAACTCTTACACTGGGTTCAGGCTGATTTTGAGATGGCAAAATTATTAATATCAAATAGTAAGTGGTCATAGGCATTGATATAATGACAGAAGGAATTCATAGAATCTCAGGGTATGAACTCAGACAATGGTATCTGAACATCTTCACCCTGCTGCATTGTGTCAAATTGGTTTGGATATGAAGAGGAAAAGATTCAAAAAAATAGAGAGTTCTCAAACTTAAAAAAGAGAATACTTATGAATGTGAATAGAAATGCCCATTTTTGTAGGCACTGAACAAGCATCAGAATCTGCTTCTTTACTCAACAGGATTCTAGTATAGATGGGGGGAATGAAAACCATAAAATAAAGTCACGTGCTGATATCCTCAGCAAAGTGCCACATACCTCTTTTATACCCATCCACCTAATGCCTGCACACAGTCAGTATCCTGAGGACATGTACTGATCACACAGCTTCTGGAGAGATGGATTATTGCACAGATACTTTATGGACTTTCTTTCTGTGTGTGCATAGAAAATAATCTGGCAGCAACATGTAAGAAACCTGCCTGGGTAGCTAAGGGACAAATGAGGACAGTGTGTTTAATTTTAACAGTTGATGCTACATGCTGTCCTCATTTGTTCCTCAGCCAAGCTGCTAGCATGTTTTTCTCTTAATTTGATCTACTACTCCTAACCTACTTTATTTCTAGCACAACCTTTCACCACAACAGTTACCCATCTGCCAGCTGCACAGCTTTTCTTAATGCAGGGAATAAAATAAAACATCTCCTGTGCTGGAGTTCCTGAAAGCCCTAGACCAAACCTGTGGATGATGCCTGTAGGGAAAGCAGCTCTGGTGCCACCTGGAAGAGGCTCTGAGCATCTTGCATCCTCTGGGAACAAGCCACTGAGGGCTGCTGACATCTCATTCCCACTCTAGCCCTTCTCAATTTGGTTTTCAGCTAGAGACAGCTGTATTGTAGCATCAGCATGTTCTCCCTTTTTAGATGCCAGCTGAGAGAGAGCATCAGATACCAGACAGAGTGATCACATCAGGGTGGAAGCAGACTTCAAATGCTGGATGTGGTCAGTTGGGTAATTTGCATTTCCAAACTCTGTAAGACTTGCATGCAAATGACATGCATCTGGCATGGAGCTTTGATGCATCCTTTAAACTGTGAATAACACCTGACTGAAGATTAGCAAAGGTAGTATCTCTAGTTAATAAGGGTGATAAATGTGCTCTGGGCATGTACATGGTCATGTCTGACCTCAGCAATGTTTAAAGCTTTTGAACAACTTGTGAGGGATGGACAAATTAGCAGAGGTAAATGGAAAAGGTCATACAATGAAACATGAGTTTTGCCCTTGGCAGATCATGACAGAGCAGTCTGATATCTTTCTTTGAGAAGGCAGCTGTTTTTCTAGACAAAAGGTGTGTGGGAGATCTATTTATGCTTAAATACAATTTCTACAGGATGCCACTGAGAAACCAGTGGAACTGAAGTACATGGGGATCAGTAGAGCTCCCAATTAGAGCAAAAAACTGACTCAAGAGAAGATGACAGCAGAGCCTGTATCTTAAGACTGTACTGACTAGGCTTAAGGGTCTAGAACTGTTTCTTAGGGATGAATATTAGGACTGATTTAATGTTTTTATGAACAGAAGAATAGAGGTCCTCTGGTAGAATTTTATACTCACAGAAAGATAGCAGACATCAGCAGGACAGAAGAGGATCAGAATATCATGCAGCAGAAATTGGGTTACTTTCAAGGCTAGAGCAGTGTAAGGTCTGCTACTACTAATTGCAGTGCCAGAAAGTCTGAGAAACTACTTGTGAAAACCTCAGCTGTGAGCTGGGGGTCTATGTCTTTGAAAGAGTCATGAAGACAGAGATCCTGGGGGTGCTGCTGCATCACATTGGCTGGCAAAAATGATGGTTGGTTTTTCATCAGTGTGTACATGTACCTGAAGGGTAGGTGCAAAGAAAGCAGAGCCAGGCTCATTTCAGTGGTGTTAAGTGGCAGGACAAGAGGAAATGGGCACAAACTGAAACACAGGAGGTTCTTGAACGTCTGGAAACAATTTTTCACTGTGAGGGTGACCAAGAAGTGGCACAGGATGCCAGAGATGTGGTGGAGTCTCCATTCTTGTAGATATTCAGAAGCTGTCTGGACACAGCTCAGGGACATCCTTCCAACCTCAACCTGTCTGTGAGCCTGTGTGAAAATGATACAGCCAGAAGAAAGGTAAACGTCAGTCCTCTGAAACAAAGTATTTCCTGCAAAGCGTGGGAATTACTGCTGCCATCAGAAAGGCTGCTTACAAATAAAAATAGGATGGAAAAATGCTTTGTGAGCATCAGAAAGCAGTTCTGCAATGGTTTCTCAGCAGATGCAATGGGGAGGAAAAGCTCCAGTGGGATCTAGGAAGGATTTTGTCAACATGTAAGAGGAGTATGGGCATTTGCTTGCCAGAGGGGACAGAGGATTGGGCTCAGATACTGCAATAGCAAGCCTGTATTTTTAAACTGTCAAGAAGGACGAATCCACCATTTAGGGTATTTCTCCAAATCTGAAGCTTCAGGGAGGGTCCCTTGGTAACAGCAGGCCAGTTTTATATATTCTTTCATTTTATAGATCACAATTTTTAAGCCCTTGCTGAAAGTTCAACTCTTCTTGTTGGCTTCCCAAATTAGGAAGAAGTACAAGCAGACTTAAAATACAATCTTCTGTGCTTTTCTAGGTTGTTGTAAGTCTAGGTTTTGGGAAATCAGATGTGTCACTATAATTAGCCTGGGCTGCCTCCCTGATGCTCCCTGCTCCCTGCTGGAGATTTGTGCAGTATTTCCTTTTATTGAAGGATTAACTTTAACAATAATATTCCAAATATATTTAATGGTGCTCTCTGAGAAAATTACTCCATTCAATAGTTTCCCATTTCTGGGACACTTTGAGGACATGAGCAGTGAGCTCAAGCCCCTCATTCTGCACATTGCAGTATTTCCACTTTGAATTTTCCTTCTCAGTCATGGTGTCTCACACCCTTTGTGGGTTACTCTGCCTCCACCTTTACTCTCCTGGAGTTGTCACTAGTCTGCCGGGGGTGGAGGCTGGTGGGGAGAGAGGTGGAGATGTGCAGGTCCTGTGTCACTTGGAGGTGACAAGAGCTGGGGGAGAGGAGAGTCAGGTCTCTTTTTGAGCTGACTCCCAGATACAGGCTCTGTTGTCCCTCCCTCTGTTTGCTGTGCTTCTGAAAACGCCTGGCATGAACGTTGGTGTTTGCCTTGCAGTGCAGAGCCTCCTGAGCACCAGCCAGCCTGCTGCAGTACTCAGACTATTAGGGAGAAAAGGTTTTGAAGAGAGAAGCTTATTCCAGGAAGGTTTGCACATATCCACCCCAACCTCTGCAATGAACCCTAGGCCAGTCACTGCAGATTGCTAGAAGTTTATAAACACAGGAAGAAAAGAGATGGAATTCAGGCACCTTCATCCAGGCAAGGATGTGAGGAGTGTGCCCTAGTACCCAGCCTTATCGGGTGCTGGTCAGTGATACATTGTATTTTGGGCTACTGGAGATACTGTGGCACAGACTTAACTGCAAGCCAAACACTGATGTATCTGTCAGTGGAGAAGGATAATTCCTTTTTCTTTTTTTTTCCTTTGGTACAGAGATGGTTTTTTTACTGACAGCTTCAGCTGTAAAAGAACAGAAGGATGTTTGTGCTAAAAGACCATAATCTGTGACATGCTGGGGATCTGCACCACTCTGCTCTCTGCATCGTAGATAACAGTAATGTCACAGTGCATCTCCCCAGCCGAACAGAAACACCACCACAGCAGCAGCCCAGATGCTGCAGCTCAGAGTAATGATGCCATTGCACTCAGGACTATAACTCAGAGATATTCTCCTTTCTATGAATATGCTGTGTGCATTCTGGCTTTCCCAGCTGTGGTACAGCTGGTGAGGCAGGCTTAGAGAGGCTCAGATGCTGGCTTTTGGTTTAGCTTTGTGTTCTCTAGGAACACACAAAAACTGAAAAATGAGAAAGGATCTGGCTTGCATTGCTCCTGACACTAATGACATTTTTGACTATGGTCAGAGTTCCACCTGGCCAGGCTCACATTGGGTGAGAGATGCAGCACCAGGGAGTCCCCTTTGTAACCAGTGCTCAGAGCTTTCTCCAGCCTTGCCTTGCTCTGGGAACCCTGTCAAATCTGGGGGTTGAAGCAGAGGAGACTGAGAGCTACCATCCTTTCCTGTGCACCACAAGAGTGAAGAGGGTGCAATTCATGAGCCTGAAAAAAGGTGGAGCTTTTGAGGTCTTTTGTTCCTGGGCTAACTTCTTTTTCCTGAGCAAGGACTGACAGCCACATTTGTTGTGCCAGTCCCCCACTCAGTAAAAAGAGCATAATGAGTCCAGTAGCATAAATACTTTATTCACCTCTTGTTTCCCCCCGCTGTTTCCAGTTTGCAGAGCTCACTCCTGCCTGTGTTGCTGGCTGACTTGTTCAAAGTGTTGTCCTAATGCCAGTAAGTGACAGTGACACGTCATCTGGTATATCCACCCAGTAATCTGTAGATTCCTCCTCAGTGGACTTGCCCACTACCTGCATTATAAAGTCCAGCCTGGGCTGGGAGACTGCCCCAGCATAGGCAACAGGCTGCTATTATATGCTGGATAAATTGAGCCCATACTGGGTCGAGCCTGGGTAGGAGAGATGTCCCAGGCTTGGTACCTCCCACAGACATTGTAGGTGTTTTAAGCCTGAACTACCAACAGCACCATGAGCAAAAACACATGAATCACAGAGCCCAGAGGGCTCATGACCCTCACAAATCTCTTATTACTTTTCTCACAGCAGGTAATACAGGCTGACTGGAGTGGGAGAAACTTCCCCAGGGACAGGTGATACCTTCAGATTTCTTTCTGTTTCCCTTGGAAGAGTCCAGCACCAACCAGTGCCAAGAACTGGTCACACTGAGCCCATCAGCAACTCTTTTTTCACGGAAGCAGGCTAAGCTGCTGCTTCTTAAGATTCAGGAGACTGTAGAGAATATTTCAAGACTCATTGCACCAAAGCCTCCCTCGCTTCGGAGCTTTGATACGCAAAATATGGAAACAAACTCAAGCTTCGCCTTTTCTAATTACTGCTCAGTGCTTGAGATGTGTCTCTCACATTTCTGGCTGCCATGGGAAGGTGGTGATGTGGAAAGCTGATGTATATTAAAAGAGTGACGGTTTGGCTCCCTGTTGCTGCTGGCTCTGCTTCTCTGAGAGCCTGCAATACACCCTGAATATCTGTAGATGTTGCTGCATGCCTGCGGTCTTCCCACAAAGCTTTCCACAGAGGGAAGCCCACAAGTGCAGAGCATCTGGAGGGAGCTACACTTTCAGAGGGGCAACTCTTTCCTCCCTGGGCTCCAGAAAGTGAAGATACAGGTGTGGAGGCTGATCTCTGCTGTCTGACAGAAAGTCTTGAGGAACCAGCTAATTAGGATGGATTGGGATGCGTGCCGAAAGGTCACTGTGGAGTTAAAGGTTTACTGCAAATCATTGCTGATCTGTGTTGCGTTGCCTGTGCCACTGGGTTCCTCAGCACTGACCCCACACTGGAGAGTAGGGCCTGGTCTGGAAACACAGCTGTTCCTTATGTCATCCTTCCATCCTGGGGAATCAAAGGGTTTGCAGGTATCATACTCCCCAATGTGTCCCAGAGCATGTCACAAGTCTGAGTCTGGCCTTCCTCTACACTTCATGTACCCACCCTCTTGGGTTATGGGAACCCCCTAGCTCCAAAATACAAGGTCTGGGAGCAGAGGGGATCCCTTTTGTGCCCTTAGACTGCTGTGGCCTCTGCAAAGTGATGTGCAGAGCTGCCAGTTGAAACTCACAGTGTGCAAGCCCACGCACTCCCTGCTGCCCTGGGGATATTAGCTGAAACCAGGTTAGAGATTGATGTGACTGCTCTTGATTGAGGGTGGCTAGCAGGAATCAGCTAGGTCCTAGGAACCTGCAGTAAATTCCAGCAGATGGGAAATGCTCCTTTGTGACAGATGCAAGACTTTAGAAGCAAGGAAACTTCAAAAATGATTACTCTGAGATGTGATCTGTGCCAGGCACACACAGAGTGACTGGAAAGAGTCTTGCATCAGTGCCCTCAATGCCATGTATCATGGGGCTCCTTAGCCCCATGGGATGGACACAGTGGGTTGGGAGAAGTGAGGAGGGAGTGGGGTAGCAGGCTTGCAGCTAGGGGGGGAGTTAGGCTGCTGCACAGCTCTTCTCCCCTCCTACTACCTGCAGCAAGCAATGCATGGGGTAATGGAGGTGGCCGAGCTCTGCCTCCTTTTTCTATGCCCCTCTCAAATAAGTCCACCATGTCGTATTAATGCAAGTCTCTAACTTGCAAACGCAGGAGAAATTTCTCATGGGGGAAATTACTTACTCTGGTTTAAGAAAGCAGAAAGAAAGAATTTCTTAAGAAAGAAATATAGTGATGGGTTTAAAGAAACAGCCCTGACCCAGGCAGAGCTGGAATAGAGAACTGAGATATTCACATCAAACCTGACCAGGATCTGCTGGGGCTGATCTACAGTATATTATAGGCTTGGCATGAGTGTTTGGCATGTTTGTTTGTAGGTGTTGCTTCTTTTCAATATTTATGTCCTGAAATGAAAGGTATGATATTTTCGGGAAGCTAGCAAGTCACTGATTGTCACTGTCCTGAAGTGGGGATAGAGCTGTAAGCCCTGAGCTGAGGCTGCTGGTGCTCAGAATAATCAGAGGCAAATGCAGTGGGGATGCTGTTATAAAACTGTGGCCATGTCCAAAAATTATAGTAGACAAAGGTGTTAGTATTAAGTGAACTATCTGGCAGATGGAGGGGTTAGTTACCTCCATGTGTCAAAGCAGCCAACCCTGACTGCCCGAGGGGGAGTATCAATATGTTGAAGGGAGTGCAAATAGTTGCAAGGCCCAAGGAGTTGGCAGTGCCACCTGTAGCAAGCAGGGGATGGAAGAAATGCACACCTCTGCCCTCCTCCATGTAGCTGTCTCTGTCCTTTGCTCCCTGCCAGTGGAGTAAGTCATGGATGTCCTGACAAATACAGCAGAGACCATGGGGCTATCAGACTGGGCTGCCCAAGACAGAACTTGGCTTGTTTGATAAACTTGCCACTTGTTGTGGTTTGACCCTATCTGGCAACTAAAGACTACACAGTTGCCTGCTCACTCCCAGCCCCTCAGTGGGATGGGGAGAGAATTGGGAAAAAAAGTGAAATTTATGCATTGAGGTAAAAGCTTTTTAATAGGACAGAAAAGGAAGGGGGAAAAATAATGATAAAGTAATTAGAATACACAAAACAAGTGATGCACAATTCAATTGCATCACTCACTGACTGATGGCAAGCCAGTACCCAAGCAGTGGCCCCCAGAGAGCTTTCCTCATAGTTTATATGCTGAGTTTATATGATGTCATAAGGTATGGAATATCCTTTTGGACATTTAAGGTCAGCTGTCCTGGCTTCTTGTGCCTCCCCAACTTCCTTACTGGTGGGGTGGGGTGAGATGCTGAAAAGTCCTTGACTCTATAAACACTGCTTAGCAACACCTAAAACATCAGTGTGTTAACAATATTATTTTCATCCCAAATCCAAAGCACAGCACTGTACCAGCAACTAGGAAGAAAATTATCTCTATCCCAGCTGAAACAAGAACACACTTCTGCCTCAAATCAATTCCTGGAGAATTTGTTTGTCCTGCCTGCCCCAGGCTTGTGAGGATGTGGGGCTCCCATGGAGACTGAAATGCAGGAGCAACCAGCAGAGCAGAGCTGATGGCTGCTGTGGAGGAGGCACAACAGGGTGTTCATGCCCTGCATATGTTCATATCCCATGCAGGTGTGCAGGATCCAGACAAATACCTGTCCAGCTCAGCATCTCAGCAGCTGGTTGTGTGTGCTTGGGATAAATGTCAGAAAAAGACAAGTGAGCAGTGCAGCCTCTCCAAAATATACCCTCATCTCCCATAGATCTGCAGTTCAGGGACCAAAGCTGCTTGTTTAAGACATCAACAGGTTTGTCCTCCTTGACTTTGGTCTGCTGCGTTTTGCATCCATGTTGATACTGAGCATCCCCACCACCCCATGGCAAGAAGTCCCACAGCTTAGCAAAGCATTGCATGAAAAACTACCATTTCTTGTTTGCTTCAGACCAGCCACTTCCTGCATTCATTTGATGCTCCTCAGCCTATTTCTGGTATAAGAAGAGACAGCAAATATCTCTGCCTTTGGCAAATGCACTGAAATCTGCTTGGCTAAACCTAGACCCTGGCAAGTCTAAGGGCATGCTTAGACTACATTCAGCTTACAGGCTGCCCATCACTTTTAGGATTTTCACATTAGCTGGACTCAGATGTCACCCTACAGCTTATCTTTAGCAAGAAGAAGGAGACATCACTGGATACATCTGCTCTCATGATATGCCAGTGTTGAGGCACAGGCTGCTCAAGAGATCTTTGCTCTGCAGGCAGAGCTTGAAGCAGGGCAGGGCGAGATCGCAGCTGTGATGAAATCTTGGTATTGCAGGCCCTGTGCCCCTGAAGGCTCCCTGTCTGACTGGCACCTGGTGAGCAGATAGGATCCCTGCCTGGCTATGCCACTCATAGAGCTTGAATACCTCATCCCAGACAGAGTATGAAGCAGAGATTAGCCCATTCTCATTGGCATCTGCATCAGGGGAGAGATAAGGCAGTCAGCTGATGGGAGTCAGCCACTTTCTGTAGGGCTGCGGGTGGTTGGGAAGCATACTTGTCCTGCTCACTGAGCAGCAGCAGCAGCAGCTCATCTCTCCCAGGGTCTCCTGTCCTTTCAGCATTAGCCCTGCACATAAAGGGAGGCTGCTTTGCACACCAGCAGGAGCAAGCCTGGGCTTTGAGCAGCACAATTGCCCCTTTCACTGCTCTCAGCTGCCTTGCTCCACTCTGCACTCCCATGCCCGGGGACTCACTCAGTCTTGGGAGCCCAGGGATGGGGAGCCCTTGGCCTGGAGATCTGCTCCCCTGGTTATTTGAAGAGAGTGCTCAGCTCCTTTCAAATAGGCAGTTCTTTCTACCAAGAGCTCCAGCACTGAAGTGATGACACAGCTATTGTAGCAGCTTGGGGAGAAATCTTGGCCCCATGCAAGGACATGGTTTTCAGGTGGGTCATTACCTGTCCTCACCTGCACATCCCTGTGCTGGCACCCAGAGGGGCTACAGCTGCTCAGCAGCCCTGTCGAGCCTGATGCTTTGACCTGACTATCCCCCTATCTGTTTCGGTGCCAAGATCTGGCACCCCTTTTTGGGTCCAGTGCACTTGGATCACCATCCCCTATCCCTTCACTCTTCAGGTACAGGGAATGGTGATCCAAGTCCTCTCCTTGGCCAGTCTGTGAGGTGACAGCTCGGCTGAGAAGCATTGATGCTCAGGAAAACAGGCCAGTCACCCTTTCTTTCCTTTTCTCTGCCATGTATTTCAGGGCCTCCAGTCATTAATTCTCTCCAGTCACTCATCTCCCTCCAACATGTTTTAGGGGTTTGCCCATCTTCTGGATAGTCCTTCAGAATACCCTTGCTTCAGAGAAGTGCACTGGGGAGTGAGGGAGGCAGGGGAGCACTTGGTACCAGCATCAGTCAGGCTGCAGGGCAGGCAGGTCTTGGCAGAAAAAAGTGGTAGAATATATATACATATTTTATATCTATATAGCTATATCTATAATTTTTTTTTAAAGAATACCTTAGGATCTCTAAATACTATTCAAAAATCTGCTTTGTCAAAGGCCAGCCCTACCTCCCAGAGTCTGCTCCTTTCAGTTCTTTGTGCTTCTGAGCAATCTGCTCCTACACATGTTAAGAAGCACTTAGCAAGTGACTAAAAGCCTCAGAAAAGGAATAACCTAAGGATTTAATAAACTGCAAACAAAATTATATAAAAAATTTCCCAGGCAGTTGAGTTTTCAGTGATTAAGAAAATACAATTTCCTGTAATTAAATCTTAACAAGAAATGTTATTAAAAACACTCTGTCCCGGCTTTTGTAATAATTGCCCATTCCCCCAGAACAGTAAACAGAATTAGAGTCTGCAACACACACTGTAATCCATGTGTCATTTTGATCAAATTTACCTTAATAACTTTATCTGAAGAGAAAAGTTGAATTACAGTGTCTGAAATGGAAACCCCTGCATGACAAATGTGACTTGGGGCTGCTTCTGGGGCTGGAGCAGGGGCCAGACAGGGTTGGTGATGCTGCCAGGGTGGTCCTGCCCTTGCATAGGCTCCCTCCATAGCTGCTGCAGCACCCTGAACCCCAGGGATAAATGGGCTTGGTGCTCCTCTCCAGGTCATGGGATATACACCTTCCTCATGGCTCTAACCCTCAGCACTTCCATCCCAAACTTCCTTGGTGTCCCAGAACCCCGCAGTGGAGTCTCAAACCTCCCTCTTGGGAAAGTCTGCTCTGAAGGGTGATTTGTTCCCATCTATGGTTTCAGCTCCTTCCCACGATGTGTCTTGTGCCTGGTGAAGCCCTCCTGGTGCTTCCTTTCACACATGACACCACTGCCATCTGCATTTTAGAGCTGATGTGGGGCTTTGTGCTAACATGTCCCTGTCCCCTTCTTCCTGGGTCTGACTGCCAGGGGGTCTGGCTGTGTAGCTGCTGCAGCCTTGCCCATGCTTCTTGATTCCCCTTCCCTCTCTTTGCCCATGGCATGCCTGCTGGACCATTTCTGCCCTCTTACAACAGTAGCTCCCTTCTTCCAGCCCTCAGCTATTCTCCTGCTTTCCGTCTCCCCAGGACTCTCCCAGCACTGTCTGGCCCTGGCTGCAGGCAGAAGAGAGGTTTTTATCCCTGCCTAGTGGCTCTCTCTAGCATGGCTGACAAGGCATCATGCATTTCCCCTATGATCCCCTCCCAAACACCAGGGCTGGGAATAAAAGTCAAGCGGAGCGCAGTGTGGGGAGTGCTGGCACATCCTTCCCGGGCAGCAGAGACTAACCAGGGGCTCTGTCAGCTGGCTGACAATTTCCAGCCTAACCTGAAATCAGTCTGACAGCAGCTGGGCAACCCACTCACCTGGGGGGTAATTTTTAAAGCCGGTAATTGGCTGTCGTTGTTGTGTCAGGCTATGCCACTCGCCCTCCAGCGAAGCCTGGGAAATGGATGAGGAACCTGCCTGCACAGAGGCAAAGGTTTCTCATGTGTGCCAGGTGGCCCCGGGTGGAGATGGGGAAGTGGCTGCATGTGCTGGGCAGGGCTGTCCTGGATGCTCTGCATCTGGCAGTGGTGGGGAAAAAATACAGCCCCTGCTATGATAAAGGGCTGTTTGCAGCCAATATGAAAGGGACCTTCTGAGCAGCTTGCCACAGAGGACTGCTAGCAGATTTTTTTAGGAAGGGCAGAAAGAGCTGGAAAGTGATGGTCTAGTACCAAATGGAGGGGTGTGGGCTTGAGTTCAGACTGGTCTTGCTTCAGATACTGTTCCCAGCCACAGGAAGAAGCTGGTTTCTCTTGGAAATGTTGTCCAGATGTGCTACAGAGCTGAAGAGTCTCTGCCAGCAGTGGCAGAGCATAGCGCTGTGCAAAACCTGGATCCAATATCTGCAGGGACTTCTAACATTTCAGTAGTTGCTTACATCACTAGGTGGAGGTGAGTGTAGAAACTGGGAAGGGTTGAGGGGAGCAGAGAAGGTTTTGAAATACTATGCCAATTTTTGTCAAAAGGCAAACACCTGACCATGCTGTACAGTTTTGTTCAGTAGGACATTGCATTTTTCCACCCAGCTTCATTGCCCCTTTGAGATGTACTTTAAGAACCTGCTGTCTTCGTTCTCCTCTAGTGATCCAGCTTCCCAGCTAGATGTACCCCAGCCCTTGTGCCTCATATGAGACCCTGTAAACACATGCAGGCTCTCCTTGTGTACATTGTAGGAGATGTGGGCCAAACCATGCAGAGAGAACTCAGCTTCTTAAGGAGAATCTGAAGCCTGAACTATGAACCCTGCAATGGTCTCTACTTACAAGGAAGCACGGGTTCAAGCCAGAAAGACCAGTTGCGCTCTGTCTCCTGGCCCTGTCAGTAGGTACCTGGCTGTGAGGAGACGACAGATCCTGCCAAAGTGTTGCTGGCCACCCAGCATGGCAAAAAGGCAGAACATAACTGGTGGAATGCCTCTTTCTATCTGTTTGTCTGGCTACTTACCTACCTATTTTTCACTCCAACTTTCCTTCTTCTACAGTTAACACCAATCCATCCATCTCTCTCTAACAGAGAAATGCCCCATTACACTGTTTGATGGTAGCATCTCCCTCTCTGATACTGTTTCTGTAGGGGCAATCATTACAGTATCATGGCATTACCTAAGTACAAAAGAAAAGGCTCAGAAAAGGCTCTGCACCTGTGAAATATGGTTTTCTAGCTCTGGAAACCTCCAGACAAACATACAGCAGATGCCATCTCTCTAAACAAAGGCTTCTTGCAGAAACTAAGTTATTTGCTGTACAGGATCCAGCAGTCCTGCTAGCCTGAAAACACGCACGCTCCCACTGGACTGAGTCCTGCACTATTTCAGGGAGGTGGCAGGGCAGATTCCACAGTCCACATACTCCATCAATGCATTTTGCTGGCCAATTTCTTATCTGTCAGGGTCTAAAATGCCTGCTGCTCTCAGAGTGTTTGAACAAACTGCCAAATCCTCGCTCTGTGTCACACTGCTGGCATCTGTTGCTTGTTCTGGCAATAAACCAGTTTATACTGTCACGATCCAACCCAACGGTTCTCCTGAGTCAGTGCAGGATGGCTCAGAAAGGCAGTTTCCTTTTCATAAGGTTTTTATTAAAAACAACACTGGAGAGTGGAGTTTCTGTGCTGAGATGGTGGAAGCAGCTGGGGGATTGTTTTTTTCCAGCACATCATGCAGCTGGTATTTTATGTGCAGCCTTTCTGCAGGGGATGGCCTTGATTCTTCTCTTTCTTCTACAGGTGTAAATGAGGAGTCTTTTTAGTGGAGTTACCCTGCTGTGAAGCAGGTGTAAGCAAGAGGAAAATCAAGCCCATCTGAAAAGAATTGGCAAAGTTAAAGTCTTTGGAAGCATGTTGGAGATTGCTGCTTCAGTAGGTACTTGAGGAATATTCTCTGTCAACCCAGACAGTGGGGCCATTGGCAATAGAAACCGAGTTTAAATAAAAACTTCCTCAGCTATTCAGTGGAAAGCAAGGCTATGGCAGGGCTAGGTTTAAAATAGAGGGACAGTCCCTGTGGGAATCCACTTACTTCTCCAGGAAGGGCTCTGTGCAACCAAGCAGCTCTGATGAGAAACGGGGGGATCGTGAGGCTGGTTTGAGCACCAAGTAGCATTTGAAAACAGGCAGCTCTGAACCTTCCAGCACAGGAGAAATTATTTCAAAAGAACCAGTGTCATGAGTGAATCAGACACACTGCTTTGAAACAGAGCTTTTTGTGGGATCTCAGCACCTTAAGTCTGTTGGGAGTTGAGTTGTTTCATGCTTGATATGTCCATAGTAGTCTTTAGATGTGAACCCTCAGGGATACAGAGGGATGTGGCAGACTCTTGTCTGGGAGTTGGGCTTGAAGGGACTGGGAAAAGTTTTTTCAGATCAAAGTCAATTTGGAGTTCTCTCCTATATTAGGAGAGAATTGATAGAATTCCAGCTCAGAGGGACGAGATACTCCTGGTATTTCACCTTGTGCCCTTGTCTTTTGGAAGTCTGGCCTCTTGCCCGCTGGGAGGAGAAGTGATTGGAAGCCTATCTAGCTCCGGCCACTGAAATATGGGGGTTTATCTCTAGCAAAAGAAGAAGACATACAGCTGGGCCACAGGCAGTGTTCCACAAAAGCCCTGGATGAGTTATGAAAGCTGAAAGGTTAACACTGAGACCTCAGGTAGCACTTATGAGGAAGGCAGCTACTATACCTTATGCACACTGTGCCTTTGCAGGAGAAGCCTAATGCTTGCCAGCTGCCCTGGGCTACAACCCCCAGCACCCCTGCCGTTATTAAACAGGACAGTGACCATCTAAATTCTTGCTCATCTAGAGAACCCACTCTTGGAGACCCAGCACTGGCAGATGTAGTCAGACCAGACTTGTGCTGATACAAAGCTCTAACATCAGAGATGTTTATCTATCCGGAGACTGTCACACTGATTTTAGCACTGAGGGTGTTTAACACCACTGCTGTGGTCCTGCCCAGCAGTGCACAGGCTTCCTGCCTCACGTCTTTCCCCTGGCCCTGCAAATAACTGGTGCCTGAGCTCATTTGGCTTATGTCCAAACTTCAGCATGCATTGCTCCTCCTTGTTTTAAGCAACAGTCTCCTCTTGCCTCCACCTTCTCTAGGGAGGGAGCAGCATTTCATGATTAAAAGCAGAAGGCTGTAAGGAAAGGTGGCTTTCCTGTAATAGTAGATACAAACAAGAAAACCTACAGATGTAGCAAGTCAATGAAGTTAACACAATCCCAGTTTGGAGGCAGAAACTGGAATACTTTATTGGACTCACAACTTCATATATAACAGGTTTAGGGTTTACATATTTAACGGAGTGTTTACATATTCATTGAGGGGTCGCATATTCATTCCATTACAATTGAGGACTTTACAGAGATGAGGTAAAGGGAAAATCCTAAATTTGGGTCTTAGAACTTACATCATAGGGGAAACTCCACTTTATCTGGGGGGATTTCACAGGGGGGAACAGGTAACACACAAAAGGGAGAGAAAACACAAAAGGTTTTCTGCACAGGTTTGATGAGATCAGGGCATGGTTTCTCCAGGCTTAGGCAGGACATTCCAAACCCGTGACATCAACAGATCCTTGTCTGGACTCTAGATGGAGGTTTTTCCCAGTCTCTGTCAGCCCAAGGCTTTTGTTTAAACTTAGCAGTTTTTCTCATATCCAAAATTTGGAATCCAACATACAGAGATTGTGTGCTTGGCTCAGTTTCATTAAGATTTTGAGCTTTTGGCTGATGACAGGTGTTGAGTTAAATCACCCAGGCCATGTTTTATAGTCATTAAAAAAAGCCCCAAAGATAAAAAAGTGAGAGATCGTAAGCCATTTTCAGGATTTCCTCTCCCTTTGTGTCACTGCAAAATTTTAATTATCTTTCTCTGCACTTTGCACTGATCTTCGGATGTTAAGACTGAGACCTTAAGCTAGGGATCATGCTCTAATTTGGCATCACTGTTGCATAGTAATATAGCTCCCTTGGCACTTTTTGCAAACATTGAGTTCTTCTAAATGCTGCACTGGCTGTCGAAGCTCTCTGCTTCGGCTGTGGCTCTTTTGAACACCATCCCTGGATCCCTCCCTGCCCTAGGAGACCATGTAATCAAAGTGACATTCTTCAAAGTCAACCTGCCCTGCAGATGTACGCATGCAATTAGTAACCTTCTTACCCACCTGCATTTTTGGTATCAACCCTTCCTTCCCTTTGAAAACACCTCAGGATTGATCCCTCTCTGATCTTTATCATCTGTCAGTGGCCCAGAGATCCATACAGTCAGAAGGAATGTGAAAGTAAACTGTCTTTAAGTGGACTCAATGCAGTGAAGATCTGTGGGGCTTTGAAGATGGGGAATTTCTCACCAGAGAATGTTAACCTGCTGAAGTTTATATGGGTTCAAAAGACACTGGACCCAGAGGCAGCTCCCAATGAGTACCTGTCCTCCTCCTTGGCCCTAACACCCCTTCTTTATGGCAGATGGTTGAGCTGGGCTGATGTCCACCTTGCACACAGAACTGCTGCATGCACCCATGTCCTGCATCTCCATCCATCTGAGGGGCCAGTATATTGCTGTAGAAGGGTGAGGAGAGCAGGGAGATACATGAATATTTAAACTTGATGCAGGTCAATGTTACAGTGCTCGCTTTCTGGAAGCCACAGACAGACTTTAAAGCACAAATGTGCCTGTCTGCTTCTATTAATTTGAATTTTGCCTGGCTGTTTTTTGAAGGCTTTGAAAGGGCTCTAAGTTTGTACTGTGTTATGCATGTTCAATAATGCATTTCCTGCTCACAATGTTTAAATGGTTATCTTCATTGTTATTTATTAAAACATCTCCAAGAATGTCTGGACATTCATGGCTCTGCATCTCAAATGATTCATTAAAACATCCACTTTCCCTGTCAGAAACTCCACTCTTGTATTATGTTCTGATCTCCACCACTGAGTGGGTGAGAGGCCTATGTCAGGTAGGATAAAATCTTTATCCCACTGCACATCCACAGAACAGAGGTGTCTGCACAGTGTCTTGCAGATGGAGGTGAGCATAGACTTTCAGCTCTCCCCTCTTGGTTACGGTGAGTCAACCCTCCCCTACTGTTAACCCATGCTAGCAGGGGGTGCTGAGCTGCATCTGTCTCGCCCCTCTCTCCTCAGAGTGGCTTAGGAATTTAAGTGTCACACCTTGATAAACTGGCTACCTGGCTTCTGGATCAGAGCTGGCTGGTGCTGGGATCAGAAGACAGGCGGGCAAAGCTGGCTGACACAGTCTGCACTGATACCTGCAATAATCATGATGGAAAGCTCATGTGACTGCAAAGATAGGATTTGCAAGCCCAGGGAAAGCACATATTGTCTTCAGTCAGCAGTCCCTTCTGTTTGGCTCTTGTGAGATTGCATCTGGAGCACTGGGTCCAGTTTGGGGCTCCCTGGGAAGACATAGCAACAATCTGGAAAGAGCCAAGAGGAGGGATACTGAGATGCTGGGGGCTGGGGCACCTGGCATGTGAGAAAGAGTCTGGAGATTTGGGGAGCTCTTTGTTGTCTTCAGCTGTCAAAAGAGCTGTTGCAAATAGGATGGAGCCAAGTTGTTCTCAGAGATGCATAGCAAAGGATGAGGAACACAAACAGACAGCTTCCATGGAAATTTTGATCAGACATAAATGGAAACATAAATCTTCCCTGTGAAAGTGGTCATGCACTGGAAGAGGTGCCTGGAGAGTGTGGGATGTCTATCCTGGAGATACTCCCAGAAGGCTGGACTGGGTGACTTCAGAGGTCTCCCCCCTGCATTCTTACCTGGTTACAGCTGTCTTGACTCTGCCACTTATTGGTGGCAACATTTCACAACCAGCTCTTCTCATAGCAGTCCTCTCTTGATATCCAGACAGAGCTTGCTTCTCAAGGTATACCTTTTGCCTCCTGCTACCCTTACACAGAACACAAGCAGTCAAGAAAGACATTTCTTCCTTCCTAGTGCCCAGACTTGCTGGTAGACTTCCCTGCCAAAGTTTTGGTCTCCCAGGTGCAGATTTCACCTTGCCCTGTTGCAGGTAAGTGGACTCAATGCAGTGAAGATCTGTGGGGCTTTGAAGATGGGGAATTTCTCACCGGAGGATGTTAAGCTGCTGAAGTGTATATGGGTTCAAAAGACACTGGACCCAGAGGCAGCTCCCAATGAGTACCTGTGCTCCTCCTTGGCCCTAACACCCCTTCTTTATGGCAGATGGTTGAGCTGGGCTGATGTCCACCTTGCACACAGAACTGCTGCATGCACCCATGTCCTCCATCTCCATCCATCTGAAGGGCCAGATGTCCCAGAGTGTCCGAGAAGGACTCCCTCACCACAGCCAGGTGTCCCAGAAGGAGCTTTGCAGATCTGGGAATCAGATCACAGAGTTTCCAAATATCTCTGGAGGAACAATAACACCACCAGATTTTGGCTTGTTCCCTGTAGCCTCCAATTCAAGAGCAAGCAGCATCAAATAAAGCTAGTGGGAGCTGGGCTTGAAAGAAGCAAAGAGAAGCATCTCTTCCCAAAAGAGATAATTACTCTGCCTGACTCTTTGCTGCAGGATGTTATGCTAAAGTTTCCATTAAGTCCAAAAGAGGAAACCCCAGAACTCGTTACTGAGCATAATTAAACTGTCTCTGTTTTAGCAAGCCTCTGTGTTGAACCTGTTCACTTCTGTTGAAGGAAAGGGATTAAGAGCAAGTTTTGTATATGCTTGACCTAGTCTGCCCTGGTCCCTGGTCCCTGACAGGACACTGGGATCTCATGGGATACTGTACAGATGTTCTTATGAAGGGGACGACATTTTCCTCACCACAAACCTCACTCCATTGCAAAATGGCAAATAAAAACCTGCTGTCTTTTGTCAAGCAATTAGCTAAGATAATGAGAAGCCTGGGCTTCTGTGTTTCTTGGGAGAGTGTGCCACTTGCACCTGCAGCTGTGCAGTTCCTGGCTCTTAACCTGGTCAGCTGAGATTTTTGAGGGACATGACATTTGACTAGAGCTGTGCAAATAAGCACTGCTTTAGTTTGCTATAGGAAAAACAGCATTAAAAAAAAAACAAAAAACAAACCAAAACCACAAAACAAGCCCACAAGAGGGGGTCATTGGGAAATTCATTATTTTTCAGTTTCCTGCTGTAATGAAAAGCAGAAAAATCATCTTGTGTTGAGTAAATTACTCAGTTTGAAAGCAAATGTTCTGCTAAGGGATCTTAAAAAAAGGTCTAATAGCCTATTAGAAATCTGTAAAAATAAATGGCTATTTCAAGAAGCTAAAACAGCTAATTCAGAAAATGTTGAATTGGAGCCTTTGAACTTGTCAGTTTTCTTCTCCTCAGTTGAAATAATTCGCTGATTTTTGCAGTGATGCGTGACCTAGCTTGGTCAACCCAAAGAAGAATCTTTCAGTGGGAAAGTGTGACCCTGAAAATTGGCTCCTTCTCCTGCTCAGGACCACCCCTAAATATACTCCTGCTTCTGCCACGCTGATTTTCAATTGCTGCAGCTGCACTGGTGTCCTTGCCACTAATTGTCTCTCTGGCACATCCCTGAGACACCTCTTCCCTGGTGAAAGTCTTCTAATAAATAAGCTGCTGCAGGGTTGTCTGCCTCATTTCAGCCTTCTCCTCCTCAAGGGTCTTCATAATTTTTTTTCTGAAGTGACCGGGTGGCTTTAGATATGCTTTTAGCTGAACAATACACAGCACTTGTCATGGTCACCGCTTTTCTGTCTGGTATGGGAAGTGCAAAAAAAGCAAGAGCAGCAAGGGTTGCAAAAGCTTTTTGGAGACCTGTGTTGTTTAGGAGGAATGATGGTGTGTACTTCATCTGGCTGGAGGTCCTAGGATCCTGTGGTGCTTATGCAGACCTCCAGGATAGCTCCACACAGATGGGTTCAGCTGCTTTAAGAGAGGACAGTGTGGACACTGAGCAGTGCTGGGTGGATATGGAGCAGTGGGGTGCTGTGGATTTGGAGGTTCACTCAGCAGCGGAACATTTCAAGCACAGGTGAGAGTCCTGGGTACATCCTTGCCATTGTGGTAGCTCAAGGCTTAACTCTGCATGCCAACCCAAACTCCTTGGTTGCACCTTATCCTTGAAGCCTGCCCACAGACAGTGTGGACACAGCCAGTTGCAGCCCATGATGACGTGAGGGGGGCCCCATTTGGCGGGTTTGGGGAGGTGACCCAGGGCAGAATGAGACTTTGCATGCTCTGCTGCAGATGGATTATATGTCCTTGGGAAAGTGATTTCCTCAGAGTCTCTTGTTTCCCTGGGGGCTGTGAGGCTGGATTTGTTAGTGTCCACAAGGAGCACAGCGGTGGGATTGGAGAAGGCTCTTAGGAGGGCATGGTAGTGATTAGTCACTTGTAAATGTCCTGTGTTCACAAGGATCCACGTGCTCACTAAACCACATTCCAGGCAAGCATTCCCTTCTCACAGTTGCTCTTCTTCTCAGCCCTGTCTTACTTCCCAGTGCTGAATGCAAAATTAACACATTTATCATGCAGTCTGAAAAAGAGAGAGAGACCAATTTAGAACAGGTTGTATTTGCAAACATTTGAGCCCAAAATAACGCAAACAAGCAGTTGCATGACAATTCCATGGTTGCTTTTCTTCTGAAGCCCTTCACTGGAACATGCCCCTTGCCTTGCTTTTAACCATCCTCTGCCAGGTGATGCAATACATTTCCACACTCAAATCTCCAACTAATCTGGCAAAAGCTTTTTAGGGGGCAACAAATCAGATCTCAGCCAATGACCCATGGCCACCACTTGCCTGCTGCAGGCTGCTTCCCAGGGTAGTTTTCTCTACATGGTGTGGCCGGGGTGTCCTTGGTTCTCTGATCCTCAGGAGAAGACAATTTCATACACGGTGGACTCCCACTTCTGAACAGCTGGAAGAAGCTAAGGGTGGCTGCATTTCCAGGCTGGAAAACACACTTTCTCTTCTGTAGTAAAAGGCAGAACCTGATTTTACCTACATTTCCCATGAACAACCAAAAAATGTGGTGGCCCTGGAGGCAAACACCCCACCTCTGAAGACATACAGTGCAAGAGGAACAAACTCTTCTTCCAATATGGCACTGCCAGTGCATCTAGCCATACCCTCCAGAGGTCCTGGTGGAGATGAGGAGCAACCTAAGGTGCCACGGCCCTCAGAGCTCCCAGCTGATGCTCTCAAGGGGGTCTGCTTCCCAACATATGTTGTGTTGGGGTTTGTTTTGCCGTGGTGTGGGTCTGCCCTGTGGAGCTGAGGCTGATATATGCAGTGGAAGAGACTCTTTGTATGGAGATCTTGGAGGTTCTGTATGAGAAAAGGCAATGCCTTAGGAGAGGTAGATTTGTGAGGTGACTTGGACAGTCTGTTAGACCCCATTCCCAGCTGTCACTGACCCACACAGAGACCTGACACTGGAAGTGTCACTCTCAGGGGGTTATTTGTACAGACAGGAGTGGATGGAAGTGCAGAGACACATGGGAAGACCTGTTTATTTTTAACCTATGCCAAGCCTTCAAAGTGAACTCCCTTCAGGATGCTTCTTTCTCAGTTTTCCCTTCATCCCACCCTCCCTCTTGTCACTGTTACAGGCTCACAAGGATGATGGATGAAAGGCCTTAAAAGCAGCTGGTTTCACATTTCATCACTGTCACATAACTTGCTCTCCTCTTTGTCTGAAACTGCTCCTGCTGCCAGAAATGCCCTTGGCATCCCAAGGTGCATTCTTCCCTCACCAGTGCCCAGCAGGGGATGGCCTGCTGGAGTCACATGTCTCAGTAGTTTTGCAGCACCCCTGGACATCTTGAGAGGAAGGATTCCTCACAATCTTCTGCTTCTGATGGCTGGAAGCAACAGCATTGGCTTTCACCATGGGAAGAAGGGATGATCTGAGCATGGCAGGGATGTCCGTGCAGAGGTGACAGAATGGCTCTCATGAGAGAGGGGAGGCAGCCGTGATGGGAAACCCTGGTGGCCAAGGGACGTGTGGGAGTGCCTTTGGGGCTCTGCGCTGGTGCAGCTCAGTCTCCTGCTACCTGTATGCTGGGTATCTGTGCTCTGCTTGCAGGGAGGGGTGGCAGCTGTTCTTCTGGGGCAGCGGGCAGGAAGGCAACTTCTTTGAGGGTTGGCACTGGGTGTCTGGGGTCCCTGGTGGCACCAAGGAGGGTTTCTGTCATGGGCAGAAACACCCTTGATGTGAGGGGGAGAGGAAAGCAAGTTCCTACAAGGACTGCAGTACTTGCACCCCTAATGCCCATGGATAACCACATCACATCTCCCTGTCACCTCTGTGTGCCTGGGCATGGCCAGATCTTACCCTACATTCCCCCATGCTGGCAGGCTCATACCTCTCAGACAAGCCCTGATCCTCAGAATGGATCTGGGCAGGGACTAGTTAGAAAATATTTCCACTCTTGCATCTCAAGTTTCCTCTGTTTGCAGAACAAACAGATGAAAAGCTGGGTTGCAACCCCCCTTGCAGGCAGCTGTGATTGAATGCCTAAGAAGGGGAGGGGAGGGAGAGGAGGAGCAGAAAAGAAATGATTGAATGAAAAAACCCCTAAAGTAAAATAAGAATCAGTGTGAAGCAAGAGAAGATATTGTAAATCAAATCCTGCAAAAGGAGGCAGAGTGCAAACGCTTTAGCCAGGTCTAAGCCACCACCAGTTATTTATTCAGATATTATTGGTGAGGAGAGACACTCACATCTGATATATATCTCCCAGTCCTGGAGAAATATGAAAAGGCAGCTGGCTCTCCTCCTATCAGAACCACTCCAGATGTTTTCAGCTGGTGTTAGACGTGCTGCTTGGCATGACAAAGCAAAGGGGAAAAAAAGCAGAGAGAAAGAAGGGAAAAGAAATGTCATCATCTTTTTTTTTTTTTTTAAACACAAAAGGAAAAAGAAATCATGGCTTCCCATATTAAATGTTTCCCCTGGCAGCTCGTGGTATAGTTGTCATTAATAGCTGAAACAGCAAGGGAGATAGCAGAGCACAAGGCTCCTATTTACCATTGTTAATCAAGCACTAATTGGTAGTTTAGACATTCTAAAATTATTGTGGGGAACATTTCAAAAGTGTCAAGAGCCCAAGATCCATTCTCAGGAGTGTCTCCCAAAACTGATTTCCATGTCTGAGTCATTTAGATGCTTTTGAAAATTTTTACCTGAACAGTCACAGCTGAGACTGGAGCATAAATTTTGGTGCCGGGAGCTGCAGCACGGAGTAGTGGCTGTGCCCCAAAGATTTTGATGAACGTGTAGGTGCAGGAGGAGGCTCTCTCACCATGTTTGATATCTGAGGGGTTAAGTTATGCAGGGATTAAGGGTGGCACCTATATTGCTTTATTAGGTGGCTCTGGAAACAACCCGGGCTTCTGTGAGTCTACAGAAGCTAGCTGTGAGCATGCTGCCCCACCAGCCCTTGCAGCAAGCCTCTCCTGTGGTGCTTCCTGATGCCTGCTGGCACCTCCAGCCTCCTGCCGGGCTTTAGACATTCATTTTGTGCTCTGGTGATTAACCATCTCTGCTGTGAGCCCATGGGAACTTGCAGTGGATGAGCAGGGAAGGTGTTGAGTGAGGTAGTGCCTTACCTGTGGAGATTTGCTTGTCTGTGGGAAAGGAGGCTGGGAGCTGTTGCAAGACGGTGCTTTCTGCCTTTGTCATGAGAAAGAAGGAGTAAGCTGTGAATGGAGCATCGAAGATAAACACAAGCACTATTGAGGAGAGGCAAACAAGGAGCTGGGATGCAGCCGGAGACAGTTACCATAGTTACTCCCCATTCCTGCAAGGAGGGAGGCTCAGGCAGCTGCCCACTGCTTTGGCACACAGAGCAGAGGTATGTTCCAGAGTCCAGGGGTGCTTCTGGCAGTGGGAGTCAGCTGGGGGGGACATCAGTCTGCTTGTCCTGGGCTTAACCCCTTACTTGTTCTGACCTGGCAAGGAAAATTTCTCTGCTACCCTAAAGCTAGCAGCTTGAGGGTGGTGGGGTGCAGTCAGGCATGCAGGACCAGGGCAGGGGTTTGCTAAAGCATAAGCAAAGCTGCAAGAGTGCAAAGAGCATCCAGAGATTGGTTGCAGACTTAGCTGGGCTGTTTATGGTGTAGATATGGGCCTGGGAGGCTGAGGGGAAAAGAGGGCCCTGGTTTGGGATCAGGTCAGGATTTGCAAGATAATAGACATGTCCTAGTCCAGTTGGGGAATTGAGCTTAGATCTCTTTAGGCCCACTGGAAGAGATGCATGGAGGATGACTATGTAGATTGATGATTGAGATGCATGGAGATGATTATGCAGCCCCAATTCAGGCTATGCTTTGGAAAATCAGTGGAATGACACAGAGCACACTTTACCTGCAATTAGTATGAGCCTGAGCCCCTAAAAAGCCAGTTAGAAACTTGAACCATGCTATTGGATGGCTATAGAGAAAGAGCAGTAATTTTTCCCCATCAAGAAATGGCCTTCAGATCACATCAGCCGATGTGCAGTGACACCTCCTTGGCCCCTGGCTGGCTTTTCCTCTTAGAAAGAGTAAGCAGAGAGACATGTATGTGCAAGCGAGTGATAAGCAGCCACAAGGCCCTGGAAGGTTCCTGTTCAGCTCCAGTCTACCGATGGCCATCCACAGCGAGTCAGCTTGGGACTTGTCTCCTGATGAGCAGCCCCGGCATCAGCCAGACCCACTTGTACTGGCTATCAGCAGTACCACTGCTGCTTCCCTTGGGTGCAGGGCTCACCTCAGAGTGGGATGTGTGGAGTGCCTTGGTGCAACAGGGCTGTGTTCAGCTCAAAGCCAGAAAGTCTGCATGTACAGAGGTCCAATGCAGAGGTGGCAAGAGAAGTTGTCGGCTGGGGATGGTGCTAGGCTGACCTGTCCTTTGGGAAGAGGTCAGCATGTCACACGGGCTCCCAAGGCTCAGCACCTTCTGGAGGATGTAGCTGAGAGCTGGGTATCGGCTGGCTGGGACCGTAACCATGGCAGCAGCAGCTTCTGCATAGCAACATGGCTTGGGGACACAAAAAAAAAAAAGGAAAAAAGGGAAATAAAAGGGAAAAAAAAAGAGAAAGAAAAAAAAAGAAAACCAATTACATTCTAATAATTATATAAGCTTGATGGCAGATCAGGTTTGCTGAATGCCTTTCACCTAGGCAGGGCCCACCCCTGGGCACCAGGTGAAGATGTGATTTCTAGAGGAAGCCAAGCATGTGCTCTGGGAAATCACATTGAGAGTGTTCGGCTGGAGCTGGGGAAGGGGGTCCACCTGCTTCTGTGCTCCTGAAAGCTCTCATTACACTAACAGGGAGCATGGTGGGGGAGAGCCATGGGTGCTGGCACCCTTGCTGTGCACTTAATAAAGTGCCTGAAACTCCTGTACGTATTTTTATTAAAAAAGTGTCAGTGCCTCAGCAGAAGGTGGGAAGGAATGACTAAATTGCTGTTAAGCGACATGTTCAGACATGAAATCAAGTGGAGCACTACATTTTTAAATTAGTTTTTGACAGTCCTTTCCCCAGCATCTCATCAGGCTGCAGCTCCTGGGAAGATGTGTCCTCTCCCTCTCCTCTCCCCATGGCAGCCCCCTCGGCTGGTATCTGCAGTGCCAGTTTCTCCTGTTGTGGAGATGGGATGACCACTCTGCCTGATAGACCTTATGCTCCTGGAGGCTTAAGGTACCTGGTGAGAGCCAAGAAAAGCACATTGGGTACATCAACACATGTGGAGGTTCCTCTGGGCTTCACCTGCTCATGTGGGTTCACAGGCTGCTGTGTGAGTGGCCTTCACACCATCATGCAGCTCATGCCAGGGTGATGGGCTCTCTCTGGGACTGTCTTTCCTGGGGGCTCGCTCTGGTGACCATGACAGACTCCTGCTTGACCTGAGTGAGTGGCTCAGTTATGATCCCAAGTTTCATGGCTCTCCATATGTGGCTGTTCCCACTGCCAAGTTCAACTCTTGGTTCATGCTTACAGTCCAGACTCACACCCAGCTGCCCATCCCCTGTCCCATTCACATTTAGCTATGTCCCTGCTCTCCTGTACGGCAGCAGAGGCTCCGATGAGGGATAAGGTGTTGCTGGGTGGGGATATAGGTGTGTGAGGCTCTCAGTGGTGCTGTAAGTAGAGTGAACTGTATATGTGGAGAGGCAGACTTGTTCATGTTGCTCAGCACTGCAGGACATGCCTCTACCACCCACCCTCCAGCACAGGAGTGAGGGATTCAGCCCAAAATCCGTGATCTCAGTTTGCTTCAGCTTGTCTGGGATTTTCATGTGGGGGGTTTAGTGCGCAAAAAATGGCTTTGCAAGTCAAGAGTCAGGGTTAGGAGCCTAGATAGCTAAAGACTATCCTAGAGAAGACAGCAGTGATAGAACAAGGAAGGGTGGAGGAATGAAGGAAAGTTCAGAGAGAAGCTGTGAACCTGTGCAGAGCACTGGATGTCTTCAGGGTAACTCTGTGCCTCCCTTCCCAGCCCGGACGCTGCAGGGACTCTGCCGATGTCTGTGAAGGGCAGAAGCTGTGAGCGCGGGGCTGTGTCACTCTAACGTATGCATGCAAGGTAATGTGCTGGTGGATACCAAGGAACAGCTGATGCAAATTCAGGGATATGCATGTACATGCCCAGCTGGGAGCCAACATGCACATCCCTGGCTCTGGTATATCAGCATATGCATGGCTACAGTACCTCTCCTGCAGTGAGACAATGAGGCAAGGGGCTCAAACAAGCTTCGTGGCACACAAACCTTCATCCTTCAAGACAGACCAAGCAGTCTTTGAGCTTAAACTTCCTGAAAACATCATGAGATTTTCTCAGAGCTCTTGGGCTGCATTTCTCGGTGCAGAGAGCTCATATATAAAACTTAAAACACCCATCTGCAGTGCCTCCCTTGAAAGCTTCTTGGGTCAGAGGTGTGAAGACAGTCCAGGAAGGGAAGGGAGGGGGCAGGCTGTCATCTCCGATGAGGAGAGTGCTGTGAAGAAAGGAAGAGTTTCCTGTCTGATGCCCACTTGTTTCTCCATCGCTTCTGTTATGGACTATTAAAAATTAACTGAATCATGTTCATCATTAACATGCGTGGTCTTTGTTCTCCAGGCTCCTAGTACCCATTTGTAGGGCTTTTGTTATGTATTTTTCAGCACTTTGTCTCTTTAATTGCTCGCTTCTCTCTGATGTGCTGGGCTGTGGTTTGCAAGTCAGTTGGAGGGAACAGAGGGGCATTTTTGTTGCTCCAGACTGGATGTCAGTGAAAGGAAAGGCTCAGCAAGTCCCAGCCATAGCAGTTAAAGCAACCCCTTCAGTCTCTGGTGCCTGTGCACCAGATGCTCCTTGCCTACTGGTGGGCAGACAGCTCTGGAGTCTTTAATCCATTGTGGAGGAGAGGGAGGGAGGCTTTTCTGAAGCTTAGGTTGCCTTTGCTCCTTTTCACCTCTTTCCTCCCACACACAGTCCTGCTGCTTTTCTCACTCTCTGCTCTCAGATGATGTAGCTGTTTTTGGCACCCCGAAGTGCAGTGTGGGTCTCACTGCAGTGCTGTGGTGCTGGATGCCCTGGGCTCCACTGCTGGCTGCACTGCACAGGCTTGCATGGCTGTGGGGACACCTCCAGCCATGACCAGGCTGGAGGTATCCCCACAGCCCTTTCCTGATATTAGTCCCTTCCTCTGAACCTAAGTGCTGCCTTCACTTGAATTTAGTTGGGCCAGGAAGGCCTCCTAACAGTTTGTATAGTCTGATTCCCTATAAAAAATGGATGCAGCGTAGTAATCCTGGCAGCTGGGCTGGGACTGAGTAAATGCAGGAGGTGTGAGCAGCTGCCCCACTCTTGAGGCTGTGGTGTAGGCATCACTGTTGCTAAAGGGAGTTGACCATGCAAGACCATGGTGGTCACAGCTCCTGAGATGTCTCCTCCAGCTGAATGCGCTGGGGAGATGGAGTGAAACTAGAGAGGGGGCTCAGTAGGAGGTACATAGGCTGCTTCTGCTACCAGGAGAGATTTCTCTTTTGCCAACCATGGAGGAAGACAGGAAAAGAGATTGTAGAATAGGGTACTATCAGTGAGTCTCCTGGGGCAGCCCATCACTTAGAGCTACCAGTCATCCTGGCAGTCAGCTGGAGAGCAGGAAGAGATGGGTCAGCTGTTACAGCGCTCATGCGGAGTGAGTCAGACCTCTGCCCACAGCTCCCCAGTGGGATGCTGAGCAGACCTGACAGGCAAAAGTGAAACATCTGCTTCAAGCCCTTGTTCTTTTCAAGCTTGGCAAGTCACAAGGCAAGAGCTCACCTCTTGAAACAAAAGTGCCGAGGGAGAAGTACCAGGAGTTGGGGTCTTTGGTTTGGGAGCAGGGGGCTGTTTGGCACTGAATCCTCCCTTTTAGCAACTTGGGCAGAGAAGAAAGACTTAGTTTCCCTTTGCGTATGGACAATTAGAACTAGGATTGGGACTCACCTCTTTGATCAACAAAAAAAGCCTAGACAGCGCATTTCTGGACTTAATTCAAGGCTCGCTGACTGCAGTTCGACAAACTATGCTGTTAGGAAGGGCAAAGATAATCAGAAGTTTTTAGTGCTCTGAACCTCTGTGAAATATCCTGATGGAGGAGGATCTTTGGTCTCAACTACCTTAGTTAGTGTCCTAATGTTTCTTATCAGAAAGGTTGTAGATCCTCAAAGCACTGATGTCCTGAGAGCACATCAGTCTTTGGGAAGGACTCAAGTCCCTCTGAAGATGACGTAAATCTTTTCCTTGATTTCATCAGTCTGTGGATCAGGGCTGGACTCATTGCATTTTCTGCATGGTGAAGTGAAGTGCCACTGTGATTAAAACAGTCAGCTGCAGAGGTGATGGCAGGAAGTTTTAGAAAGGGAAAGGCTGGTGTCAGCATTTCCTCTAAGAGCTCTAATGCCCAACATGTTGAAATTTAATAATTAAGGAGGTGCTTTCACTTTTTTCTTTTTTTCTTCCTTTCTTTCTTTTTTTTTTTTAATAGTCTAACAGCATGAACTAAGCCATTCAATAATTAATTGACAAAGTCGAACTGCACATGCCAGCACCGAAGCTGAGGGTGTGGGCTCAGCCTTTGCAGACAAATGAAGTGAGAAGTAATTGCTTGATGAAGAAAAGGAAGATATTAACATAAGATTTGTCAGGTCCCTCATAGGAATTCATCATAGTGGGTCTGAGGCTTCGAATGGGATTTGTGCTGCTAATTAATCACTAATTAACACACTAAATTGGCCCAGGCATGAGAGGAGGGAGGAAGCTGGGGTGATTCTAGGCTTCAACAAGAGCAAGTGGAAGGAGAGAGAGAAAAATCTTTATTTGTAAGGGGTGATTCAGAGGGAATAAGGAGGAAACAAAAATGGACTGCTCGTGCTGGTCAACATCTGCACATGTGTTTGTTGTTGGGAAGAGTCTAGCAACACTGACATCCACATGGAGGATCCTAATGTGCTTCCTTTCCAGTGAAGGGAGCCCCGGTTCTGCTCCTGGCTGACTCCAGTCTCCATCCTTCTCATCATTCTCAGGATGTCTCTGCTGTTGCAGATGTTACATATGGTCTGGCTGGGTTCAACCTGACTCTGCTGGTCCTCTACTGCCCGAGCCTTGCTCCATGTACGGTCTGTAGAAAGAACCAAGTACCACAGCGAGGGTAGGCACCTCTCCTATGCTGGCTGAATGTGGCTCTGAAGAGCTGCTGTAATACTTTAAATAACAAATCCACCCAGCCGCCACCTAACATGTGGCAGCTCTACCTACTGTAAGATGTGGCACCTCAAAGTTGCCTCAATAATTTAAGTCTGTCTCACCAGGTTATCTGTATCCCTGTCTCTGTATGTGTGTTACGTGACTTGGATATCTCCTACTTGTTACTATGTGGATCAGCTCCACTTGGAGAGACAGTGAAAGCTCAGTCAGTGTGCCCTAAGATGGCAGCTGGATACTAACTAAACTTGGGGTGCACTGTTCCCCCACACATTCTCTGTTTCCCAGCTATTAGAGGAGTGCCACCTTTCCTGTGTTTTTTTCGTTTTTCTTTTTTTTTAATAAGAAATTTCAAAAGCATGATAAAGACACTAAAACTTTGAAGAATGTTCCTAAAAGGGTAACTTCTTCCCAGCTCCAAGTTTATTCCCAGGACAATAGATTAGTAGCATTTAGGGCTGGAAAGGATCACTAGTTTAATCAATAGACTAAAAAAGATCACAGTCATTAGTGCCAGGCTTTGATTTTTACACTGCCACTACGTGGCTGCCTCCCCTTCTGTGGCATTTTATAGCACTCAGGGTACCTCTGTCTTACCCCAGCCCAATTCATGCTCTAATCTTATCCGATTCATCTATTGCTTTGCTATCTCTTATCTCTCAGATGTTCCTGGATCCATGTCCTGCGATGTTTCCATCATTCACAGGCCATACCAGGTGGGAAGCAGTCCCACAAGATGCTGGCAGTGTTTGTGTGACAACTCCAAGGCAACCCAAGGGCAGTCTATGTGCTGTCTGCTTTTTACTTTAGGATCAGCACCTCCTAATTTTGGCTCGAGACTGACCAGGGATAGATGATTTGTCTCCCCAGACACTACAGCAGCATTCAACTCAGAGTCCTGAGCTAAGCCTCTCCACCTTGAAGGTGATGATATGGGCAAAGTGCTGGCCAGGCTCGGAGCGCTTGAGCAGGCTGCCAGAGTCTTTCTAGATGGGACTGCTGGGAATGCAGTAATTTCTGGTGAAGAAAAGGTGTTTTTCTGCTCTCCCCCTTCCACTGTCTTACAGCAGCTGAGCTACTTTTCTCTCCCTACCCAACACAGTTTTGATCTTTGGCTTGCCTGATGGTGAAAACTCTGAAGCACTCTTAGGAAGGACAAAGTCACAGACTTCAGGTGAAACATGCTGCTGTCAGCTGCTGCTGCAGAAAGGGCAGTGGTCAGAAGTGCCTCTGCGTCTCGTTTGCAAAGAAAAATAAATGGGTATAAAAAGAAACTTGTTTTCTCAGAAAGTCAGCTCTGAAGGTCCCCTGAACTTGTGTAATCTTTTCGCAGCCTGAATGTGACTAGATATGTGAGTGGATGGATTGGGATGCTGCAGCAGGATAGGCTATAGACAGAAATGAAGGTGCTGACAAATTACAGTGTTTCTTTGGTGTAGTTTATTCCAGAGACCTTGCTGCAGCTTCTAGGGAATGAGTTACCCTTGAGGGAATGCAGGAAGTTTTTTAAAGTCTCAGTAGATAAAACCTCTCATAAAAATGCTATTGGCTTCCAGTCAGAACCCTTCTAAAAAGCATCTCAGTATGCTTTGGGTTATCTGTGGATTCTATGCACAAACATATTCCTTCCTTGTGTTGCATGCACTAAAAAGGAAAATTTAGGTGTCAGCTGTTTTTATGACTTCTGGAATTTTTGAGAGATAGAAAAACACAGGCAACTTTGTTGAAGAGAGCCACAAATCCATTCTCTGGCTTCCTGATACAAGTCCCTGGATGAGTTTTCTATGGTTCTGCTATGGATGGATGGCAGTTTCTGTTCCAGCCTTAAATTAATTGGCATTGAGGATCTTTACTCTGTTATGTTTCCAGATGGGAGAATGAAAAATTCCCAAATGAGGTCTCTAGCTCCCTATTTCCATCTCTGGTGAATCAGTCTTCATGAGGTCCCCTTGGGCATTGCTGATCTAGTAGAAAGCCTCCACAAGACTTTGTTTTCTGCTGATCAATAAAGCTTCTTCCAGTCAGATTTTCTCTTGGTGTTTCAGGGGGAGTTGGGAATCTTAATAGGATTTGAGCATCATTGGTAAGCCTAGAGCAGCTATGTCATCTGATAAATAACTTCTTGTTAGTCTTCTGTCTTAGCTATAGAATGATTTTTGCATTGACTTGTGTTTGCTCTTGTAGTGATGCAAGTTATACCCTGTTTCCCATGCATGGATAATCAGACATTGATTAGAGGGGAGTCCCTACAAACATTGAAGTTTTTGTGACAATCCTCAGGACTCTGTGAGGCCAACACTTCACTTGTAGCTTGATGAGGACACTGAAGCCCTTCTTCCAGAAAGCACCAGGAGATCCTGGATGATTATCAGCTATCAGTGATATAACTTCAGCAAAAGTTTTCTCTCTTTGAAGCTGATCTGGGATGCACAAATCAGTACTGATCCCGAGGGGAACCTCGTGGCAGACTAGAAATACCTGTTACTGTTCCCCAATGCTACCTGTGGCTTCTGGGTTCTCCTGGCACATTCCAGAGCCAACTGAGGATTCAGCTGAGGATGTGAGCATTGCCTCAGTGTGTACACATGGTCCAGAGAATAGTGCGAGCTTCCTTCTTCAGTGAGAACAGCAGGTATTTGCAACCCTGGAGAAAAAAAAAAACAACTCCAGCTACTTCCACAGTGGGATTTTTAAGACAGCAGAACCAAAGAATAGGGTCTGCTCTGTGGAAATTCTTTGGAATTGTGTCTTGCTACAGTAATGAAGGTAGGTGCAATCTGTGAAGAAATACCTGGATAAAATGCCTATGCTTTTGGTGTGTGCTGGGTATATGGCAACTGGTGGGGAAAGAGTATCATGACTGTGGACATTCCTGCCTCTTTGGGTGGGATTTCCGCTGTTTGCCAAATGCTGTGTCCTGCAGCATTTGAGCAAGATGTATGAGGGTGAAGGTCTCTGATGCCTGGAGGTAGACGTCTTCCGATGAGTACTAGGACCAGACAGGATTCAGCCAAACTGACTCCCATTGCACTAGAAGAGAATCCAGATTAGGTGGTGGGATTCTGCTGGCTGACAGGGATGCTGTTCCCATGTCTTTCACACCACAGAAATGCTTTCCCGGTTTCACAGACAAGAGCCCCAAGACATATCTCAAAGTGCTCTAAGTGCCTAACCTTTTCCATTTTAAATGGTACAAATCAGATTCCCACTTTCCTAGCAACATGGAAGCTGGAGAGTCCTGTTTTTATTATTGCTTCACTGTTCCAAGAATTCTGCATCAAACCTATTATTTTTACTGTCCCGCTTTCTGAATAAGGGATGTGGGTAACAATACCATGTACCTGGAAAACATCTGCAATGTTAGTTTAGGCTTGTGGCTCCCTGGAAAGATCCAGTGAACTGCAAGCAAAAGCAATACATCAGAGCACTGCCAGAAAAAGCAATAAATTAGCTCTGTACAAGCGATAGTTTCCCAGCAATAGCCAACTCAAGCGGCTCTAATAGGTTTCTACTGACTTTCTGCTGAAAGAATGGCACTCGGCTCGAAAAACAGAGATGTATCTGTGGGCAGGGGAGGTTCTCTTGCACCAGAGGCTGCTGTGAGCTCTGTGAGGGACACTTCAACACTTCCAAACTGGAAAATCTGCAACCAAAATGACCCTGAAACAACCACTTCAGCGACATTGAAACGAAACCTTACAACTTCATAAATCAAACTGTGGTGAGGAAAGGAAGCAGAGGTTCTGCAGTCTGAAACTGGAGGGTATACCCAGTGGGAAGAGCACCTTGGGCTCAGAGTCAGTTTTATCAAACTTTTAGGAGTAAACAATGTTGTTCTGGCTGTGTCTGATAGTAAGAGGATGGATGGCCTAGTACAGTCTGGGACAGGCAGATCTACAGCTGAGCAAATGGAACTGAACATGTAATATATATCAGGCAACCCAGCCTCTTTTCCTCCTGAGGGTAATGCCAGCCACCTGCCATTTCACTGAATCCAAAATAATGGGAGAGACTTGCAGAGTGGGGAAATAATAAAATGTTTTGTAAGTGAGAGCAAAAGGATCAACTGACAGGGTCTGATCTGCCATGGCTTGTGGCAAGGCTCTGGCATTACTACCCAGACTTCTCCTGCCATACCCATGGGAACATTGTGTGTGGCACTGGAGGGACCATCCCTTAGACACATGTAGTATCTGCTTTTCTTCTGTCAGCTGCTTAGAAAATTGCCTGCCATAGGTCACCTGTCCATCTGTCTCCTTGGGACTGGCGCCTTCTCCTTCCTTCCAGAATCAGGGATGGAACAGAGGGTGGGGGTGCTGCTGGTACCTCACAGAGCCATGGGGACATGTCAGCAAGAGGTGGAGGAACATCCCACAGGGGCCACTACAGAGCTGGCACCACTGGGCAGAGCTATCAGAGTAAGACCATCCAGAGAGAGCAGAAAGGTGTCACCTGGTATCCTCTGGTCCCATCCACAGCCCTGGCTGATTCAGCCTGGGAGCCACCAGTGTTGCATAAGGCACAAAGGGCAGGAGCCACCCAAACCTCCTTGATCCATCCCCTCTTTTCCCTCAGCAAATCATGCCCTGTCCAAGAGGAGGAGCCAAGGTGGAGCGGGATAGAGATGTGATGCGGGGTAGAGGTGACCCCACTCTCAGCCATCAGTGAAGTATGCTACCCATGGCAGCAGGGCTGTAAATCTCCCCCTCGTAAACACTCAGTGGTTCCTACGTTCAGACAGATGTAAAAGGAAATCCAATGAGCATTTACAAACTCCCAGCCCATTACCGAACGGGTTCATAAAGCAGCAAACAAAGGCTAATCAATATGCTGAGTGCAGGGAAGAGGGAGCCTGGAATCATTCGTTAATCGGGGGATGCTGCCGGCTTTATAAATAACGTGGGTCTCTGATGGGGAGTGGGCCCAGGGAGCAATTTGGCACCTTTCATCTCCAGTCACCCCTAAATGTCTCTCTCCAGTAATGAGCTCGCAGCTCTCCTTCCTCCACAGCACAGAGAAGAGTGAGAAGGAAGAGGCAGGCGGAGCAGCCACTAATGGTGACTTGCCACAGGGATCAATAGATAGGAAGCAAATTAACTAGGATCCCGTGGGAAGGGATTTGTTGATATGCGGGGTGGCAGGGAGTGACATCAGATTGGACGGCTGTGCAGTTTCGGAAATACCAACCTGTAATGAACCCCCGAGGGAGCAGGAGGGAGGAGACCCTACTGCCTGTCTGGGATGCTGTCTTTTCTCACCTCATCCTTCCATTAGCATATACAGCGCTTTGATTTTTCTTCCTAACAAGTTCTCTCACTGTCTCTCTTGCTCTCTGAAGTGCTGTTCTCTCCAGCAAAACTTCTCCCATAGATCCCTCTAGAGAAGGGGTAGGGTCCTCAAAGTCCAGGGCTCCTTGTGGAGGGTGGGCTAGGGGGCTTGGCATTAGGACATACCTGAAGCCTTTTCTAAGAGTCTTGTAGCCTTCCTGCCCTGGAAATGTGGGATGTGCTTGAAAGAAAAGCCCTGGTCTACTTAGTTTGCCTCATGACCATCATGGCACTGTGCTGTGAGGTGGGGAGGTGGTGAGGGAGAGCTCAGCCAGCTGTTGCTCACTCACCCCTACCTTCTCTGGGCCTGGGGATGGAGGGACTGCTTCTCCAGGCAATGAAACTGGGAAGCATGCTCCTTACCCTGCTTAGCCTGGCGACTTGGTCAGTCTTTGATTTCTGTGTCAGCATTCCCAGAGATGGAGATGTCCTCAGGCCCCACTGCCAGCAGCCAGTACAGGAGGCTGGAGAAAGAGACTGCTCCCAGCCAGCTGCTACACAGAGCAACCTCATGGATGTGGGGATGTCATGAGGCTGGGTTATGGAGCAAGTGTCTTCAGCAGAAACTGGTGCAGCCTGTCCAGGCTGTTAGAATCATAGAATCATTTAGGTTGGAAAAGACTTTTAAGATCATAAAGTCCAACCATTAACCCAGCACTGCCAAGTACAGCACTAAACCCATGTCCATAAGTACTCCAGCTACAAAATTAGACAGCCCTAATTGTAAAGGGCTTCTCCTGCCTTCATTCTTTACCTGCACATGGGGAGCCTGGCACTGCAGGTGTTAGTCCTGGTGTTCTGCACCTCAGCAAGAACCAGCAGACCTGGCAGGAGGAAGGTAAGAATCGACTACCTGCTAGACCTAGCCTGGCTGGGAAAGGGCAGGAGCTACAAGTTGTGGTACCCACTGGAGGTGGTTCAAATAGGAAATTTGTGCACAAGTAGTGCTTTTAAGAACCAGAAGAGATTTCATTATCTTCATGCTCACATTAGGCAGCCCTGGCAGGAGGGTGGGTGGATAGGAAGGACAGTAGCAGGGGAAAACAGTGGGCTAAGAAAAGCAAGTCCTGAGAACACACAGAGAGCAGGACGACCCTGCTGGAGTGTGAGTCATGTCTGCAGAGCAGATCCATATTTAGTACCTCTCCTTCATTGCAGATTTCAGGGCACAGCATAACAAGGCATCAGTTGGCTGCTGAGACAGCCAGGGATGGATTTCCTAGGGCAGACAGCCAAGAGGATGGAGTCTCAGACTCCTGGAAGCCACCACCAGCATCTTTGCAAGGCAGATATTGTTTCTGGACAATACTGAATGTTCCTCATGGAGCTGACCAAGGAGACCCTCATGCTCCTGAAGCTGGCTCAAAGCAGAATTCATGAGAGGAGTCTGAGTCCAGTGAGTTTTGTGAGGGACACCAAAGTTCCCTTGGAAGGCTGGGGAGCGGGTGAACTGGTGTGGGCTGGAGATGCATCTCTGGGCATGCAGAGGTGCATGTCCCATGCCTCTTGCTCTCAACACAGGTGGAGGAGGAAGCAGGACAGAGACCACCAGCTTCTGCAGCAGGCAGCCCAGGCAGCCTTCTGGCAGCTGGTGATCTGGAGGAGTGGGGGTGATCATCTGGCCGTGCTGCTTGTGCTGCTCTGGCAGGGAAAGTTCTTACTGTGCTGGCAGCCCCTCCTCAACTGCCTGACAGCTTATGCCCTGAGGGGCTCATTTGGTGCAGATCCAGCAACGAGTTCAAATCTCATTTAATTTTGCATGCACGCATAAAAGAGAAAATCCTGTTGTTTCTACAACTAGCTGCTTGACTGCCTGCCCAAACAAAGAGGCAAGATAAAGTGACCCTGGGCATCTCTGCTAAGCCATGGCCAAGGCTCGATTGAGCAAATGAACTTGCAGACAGAGAACAGAAAAGTTCATGGATTTGCTCTGCCTTGGTTGTCCTCTCTCCAAACACTACTGGCACCCAAAGGAGCAGGGTCCCCTAGGCCCCTTTCTTGCTGGGAAGGCAGGAACAGGACCAGCTTTCCAGTAGGGGGAGGATTGAAGAGAGTCCACATTGGGGAAACCAGAGCACTGAGTGATTGGCATCTCACTTACAGGAAAAAGAACAGCATCTCTTTGGGAGGCACCCTTTGTCCTGCTGCTGGCACTACAGCCAGCTTGCCTGCCTCACTTTTCTGCTTTCCTCTCTACTCATGGTCAAAGACCCCAGTATCTCTGGGCAGGATTAGGAAGGTATGCTCTGGACTAGGCTGTTAACAACTTGAAAATAAACCTTCCAACCCTCCTTCTGTCTCCCCCTCACTGCCTTCTCATACTTCCATCTCTCCTTCCTGATCTCCACTTGCCCTCTTCATCCTCCCTCCTGTCTCTCCCTCCTGTTTGATCTCATCCTCCCTCTGCAGTGGAACTGTGCCTTTCAAGCAGCCTATTAAAGGGACTTGCTGAAGGAGCCATTAGTTGGAAGCAAAGTGGAGGCCTGTGGTGTTGAAAACAAAAAGCACAGTGGTGGAGAGCAGGGAGGGAAGAGCCAGTCGATAAAATACAGCTCTTCTCCACTACCAAGTTCAGTGTGATCCCCCTCGCCACACATCAGTCAGCCGTGCGGTGACAGCCATTTGTGAAGAGTTCAAGCATTCCCATCTGCATTTCCTAATGAAGACAGTGACTCACAGAGCCCCAGCTGAATCACACCTCCTCCCTTCAGCCCCAGTATGTGAAGCATGAGCATCTGCTGGGGTTTCTGCTCATCTAGAGGAGAGCAGCTCTCACCAGGAAGCAAGAGGAAAGTATGTAAGCATGAGAAGGGACCTAAGAGAAATCTAAAGGTGACAGTAGAGGTTGGCAAGCTCCTGGCTCTTTCAGGCTGCTAGGAAACAGGTGAGAATGAGTGTATTGTCTCAACAAAACCACACTGCCTTGTTGACAAAGCAGGGCTGTGTGTGAGGCTATCTCGCTCTTGCTCACTGTTAGCGGTGAGGAAAAAAGGTCCGTGTATAAGAACAGAAAATAAGATTGGATTGGACACCCTACCTCTCTGTGCCAAAGCCCTTTGAGGTTAGAATGATGTCCGGATTTGAAGACAACATCTGTTGGGACTGCTTGGCAGGATCTTCTGGATATTATTCTTCTTCCTTCTGTATCAGTGAAGCCTGGCTTCTTCCCCAGCACCATCCAAGCAATTGCCCTGCACAGAGCTCTGCCCTAGCAAAGAGCCACTGTGTGCCTGTAGATCTGTTTGCTCTTTCTGTGGTATCTGTGACCGTAGAGTGCCTTTGCTTGGGCAGAGAGAAAGTGCCTGCAGGATGGCTGGAGTTCTGTATTCAGGGCCTATGTACTGCAGTTAGTAAAATACTGGGATGCTATAGATATAAGGTCATATAAGCAAATGCTCAAGATTCCAAAAAGGCAGCATTGTATCACTCTTCACCCGTCTTCACCTGCTTCACCGGTCTTCACCTGCTTTGAGATCACTGAATGCAATATTTGATATAAATGCAAAATAATTATTATTTTGAAAAAAATTATTAATTTCCAATTTCCTCCCATTATACTCACACGCACCAAGGAGTACATTCCCATTGCCAAGCATTTGTGCATAATCTCTGGAGAGTGGCTTGTCTGATGTGTTTATTCAGTGTAAATAAGTTAAATGCTGGGGAATGACTGATTCTACTAATTGAATTTATTCTTGTAAATTTAATATGCCATTCTAGCCAAATGTGCCATCAAAAATGTGCATTATTTTGTTCGTCTGCATGGTCATCATTGAAATTCAGAGAACACATCTGAAATTCTAGTGCATGGCTGGAGGAAATGGTCTTTCCAGCAACCCATGGGAATACAGTGTGGAATTTCAATATTTGTATATCTAGAATGACTGGATCCAGTGACTGCAATTGTAATGCTGAAATATGCCCACTGTGAGAGAAAGTACAGTTTCTTTGCTTTACTAACTTCTCAGATATTGATTCCTTTGAGGCTTAGAGTCCCTCCTGTGCTTATTCTCTGCCCAAAGAGGATTTTAATGTACAGAGGAAGGGGACAAGGAAAATCCGTAGGTCTTTCTATAACTGTGCTTTGTGTACATTGTAAGAATTATATCTGGGTGTAACTTGGCACTGGTCAGGTATCTTTTGCTCTAATTCACCCGTTTTATAGCTCTTATGGAGAACTGACAGCAATGAATGAGCTGTTTGTGAGGACACAATTGATTTGGAAGACCTGAGTGCAGGAGTTTCTTTTTATATCTGCGTGCCAGGAGGGTCTGTTACATTTCTTTAAGCTCTTCATCCATATCTCACACCACAGAGGGCCATGTATCTGCTGCAAACCCAATGTGATACTTTTGAGCCTGTTGCATGGCAGTTCAGTGAGATGGTTTGGAGGTGGAGAAAGCTCC
The DNA here is from genome assembly GCF_036250125.1 of Pseudopipra pipra. Lineage (NCBI taxonomy): Eukaryota > Metazoa > Chordata > Aves > Passeriformes > Pipridae > Pseudopipra > Pseudopipra pipra. Next base: position 31,532,517 of record NC_087551.1, on the reverse strand, counting down.
TGCTAAACCAGCCATAGGAAGGAAAATAAAGCAAAGCAGAGAACATCATTTTGACGTTGCCCGTGTGCCAAGTAGGGCATACAGCTCAGCTTCTCCAACTCAAATGCCTTTTATATAGTAGAGGAACAGAGCAGCAAGGATGACCAAAGTGGGGAATGACTTGGGTGTGAAAAATTATTAACTGGGCTAGGATTCTTCTGTCTCAAAAAGATAAGTGAGTAGCTATCAAATTGTGAATACTATGGAGAAGGAGAACAAAGAGCAATTGTTCTGTCCCAGCATCAAGACTGGAGAGGTCAGAAGGAACTGGCAGGTGGCTGTTACACAAGACAGTAGAGGAAGTGCCACCATAGCAGGGGCATTGATGAGCTGTGGAACACCTGGGCAGTGGGCATCTGGAGCATTCCAAATGTGAGTGGGCAACTCTGTGAAGGAAAAGTCCACTGTGAAGTATTAAAGGCAGGAATGCTGCATGTGATTTAGGATGTCTGGAAGCCAAAGTTGGCTGGGAGAGTAATCAATGGCACACTTGCCCTGCGTTCATCTGCTGCTGGTTGGAGACAGGGTGTTGAGTGAGATTGGTCTCTGTTTTTACCTGATATGACCATTATTGCACTTTCATGTCTGTTGCTCAAAAAAGACCCTATGGTAGTCAGCTCAGCTCTAAGAGCACTAAACTTCAGAAAGTTATGTAACTATTCACTGCTTTATCTTCATGCCATTAGGTATCATTAGGTCCCTACTATGGATTAAGCAGAACACTGACTAGCCAAGAGGGAGAAATAATTGCGGTCCATATGCCTGAAATCATCCATCCCACTAAGGACTGCAATTCAGCTCATGAGCAGTAATCACATCAATTAACCTTTGTTCCATTTAACATTAGGAGGGCCATAGAATTACAGCTTTTGTAATTAACCTCCTAAATAGGGATGTATTCAAAACAAAGCGAAATCCCTATGTCTCCCAGGCCTGTGCAAAGGCAGGGAGAGGGAGAGATGAGGGTTACTGAACAAAAGGAAAGAGGGACTAATGCCCACTGAGCTTTGTTGTTGCCTTGCAAAGGGAAGAGCTGCTCTGAGCCCTCGGGGCTTGTGAGCCTCCCTGATGGGTGGCAGTTCTGCACTAAGGGCCTTGAATCCAAGGCCAGGGAAAGGAGGGATGCAGGATCGGGAATGGGGGAAACAGAAAACTCCCAGGGCCTAAGTAAGGGTGAATAAAGGAAGCTCCCACCCTGGAGGGGCAGTTTGTGTGGTATCTCAGCCCCTCTGGGATCAAGTGCCGAGCTGAAGACCCATGGGGTGCTTAAGACCTGTTCTCTGCTGCTCTGTCAGAGGGTCAGACAGCAGAGCTGGCCTCAGGGAAGGAAAAAACACAGAGCTGCCGTTTAAAGGGAAAAATGGAGAAGATTCACTGAACAGTAATGGGAAAGTAATTGAGCTAAACTGAAGTGTAATTGGAAAATAATCATGGTGAGCAGCAGTTTAACACATCTTATTGTAATCTGAACAGAAGGTCCTTTATGAGTTTGCGTTCCACCCCATCTTGGGGCTTGTGGTGTGTCTATAGTGTAGATGGAAGACTTTTTCTGTGGCTCAGGACTGAAACCAGAAACAGACTCTTCTCCCTCATCCTCACTGCCACTCCTGTCTCTGTATGCAGTGCCAGAGCAGAGCAGAAGGAGGAATCTGGTTTCTCCAGCAGTGTGAGAGAAGGATAGCGATACCACTCACAGCGGAAGGTGACAGCTGCTGGCCACTGGGGACGACACTGGAAGACCCCACTTGCTTACTCCATGTTAGTCAAGAGTATTTTCTGTCCATTCTTTCTGTGTGCTATTCTGCTCCAAAGCTGTTTATGCAAAGCATTCAATAAATACTCCCTGAAATGTGGAGGAGATGAACAAGGTAATGTGAAGAATAATGAAATGTCCCTCAGCCTCTAGGGAAGCAATATTGACCAGCCATGGAGAGAGCTCATAATGAGGCCCACTCTACTCAGAGAGAACAATAATAGCCTTTCCTTCCGCAGCCCCCCCTTTGCCATCCCTGTAAATTGTGTTTGCTCAAGAAAATGATTTGTGCAGGAAAGGAGCCAGGCAGTGAGTGCAGTCTGGAGGGGATGATGTGGAGGGAAGGGGAAAGGTTGCAGGGAGAGTCATGGCTCAGATGTGGCTCCGCACAGTCAGTTACTATTGCAGGCAGGGTCTGCTGTCTAAAATGTTCCTCTGGACCCTGCTGGCCCAGAATCCTGGGGGAAGAAGACTTGGGAGTGTGGGAGCCAGAGCTGGCAACAGGGAGTGGATTCTGTGCTCAGTGAGTGTAACCCTTGCTCCAGTCATGGTTTTCCCTTGCCTCACCCATGTCTCTCTGTCCAAACTTTTGTTCTTTGTGCAGGTGATGTGATCTCTGCACTAGTCCCACTCTGTCCTGACAGTCATCCCAGGCTCCTCGGCCCACCCTTGCTCTGCTGCATCCCTCTGGATGGATTCAGTGAACTCGCATGCTGGATTCAGTGGCCACTCTCCTCTGGCCCCATTACCCACCACTGTCTGCTGTAGAAAACTTCTGAGCTGAGACTGAGCATCCGACAGAGGCTGTGTGTCTGGGCAAATGACCGGCCCCGACAGGGCTGTAATCCAGGTAACCTGAGTGCCCAGTGACAGAGCTGCAGTTTCCCACCCAAGCACAGAGGCTTTTGTTTTCTAGCCTATGACCTGGGGTCCCTGGCAGCCTTTACAGCTCTACAGTGTCTCTTGTTTCAGCAGTTATGGAGATTTCTAGAGCACACCAGCTGTTCACCTGGTTTTAACTATGCTATCTGTTCAACACAGCATTCAGTCTACATTAACCTTTACCGCCTTATCCCTTCCATTCCTCATTTCCATTCCTTGCCCCCTTGTTATCTAGGGAGGCACCAGGTCTGTCACTTTGCCTTGCTGTTCTTCCTATTAATTTCTCTGCCTTTTACTGTCAGAGCTTCCTTTGCCTGCTCCCTCCTTGAGCAGCATGCCAGTTGGGACGAGCATCTCATTAGACTGCAATTCTCTTTGCCTTGGTCCGGTGTACAAAGTGCCAGAACCTCTCAAATTGAGCTGGGACTGTTGCCTCACAGACAGCAAGGTCACTGCAATCCAAGGTGCTCCTAAGCCTCTGTGTGTATGAGGCAGCCCACGCTCACACAGAGCAAAAGGCAGCTCTGCAAACTTTAGAGCTATCTGAGTCCTCAAGCTGGTGCATTCAGGCACCCACACACTGCATCATTTCTTTGGCAGATGAAGGAGAAATAAGGGTTTGCTTTTATTATCACTGTTATTGTATCATTTATTTCCTCAGTAATGTCCAGAGGAGAGACTCCTTCCTGCCTCCATGACAGGTGAGAAAAGGGTGCAGAGGAATACACCAGGCAGTGGAGAGCTGAGATGAGGCATGAACCTGATAAGGCTGATTGGGTGATAAAAGACTTGAGTGTGTGGTGGATCACAGTTACTGGTGAGCTTCTTCCCTGCTGTGCTCTAATGTGGCCCATTGTATGGCCAAACCTGACTGGGTTTTCCAACACTTTGTGGCATCCTCCATGGTCCCCCCCAGGCATCTGGGACAAGGGGTTTCTCCCACTGAGCTGTAGACAGTCCCACACTGGCACCCTCAGGGGATGTCCGTCTTTCTCCTCCAGTCAGGGAACAGAGGGGTTAGGCTTCACTGTGCCCTGGGGAAAAGTCACTGGAAGCTATTAGCCTAAAGCAAATTAGAAGAGCCCCCCTACTGTGTTCAGTCTGTTGATTAAAGCAGCAGCTGATCTTATTGTCATTCCTAGCAGATCATCCTGAGTTTTCCAAGGCTGCTGCTGAGCCCATTGTTATCTTGGCTAGTTGCAGTGATCTGAATTTATCCTAAGGGTTTTTGTGTTTTCTTCTTATGGTTTTGACTCTGCTCAGAAAATAAATTCTTTCTCATTTTGTGTTCATTGGGGTTTCACGTTGTGGAACCTGCCAACCTGCAAAACCCCTTTGGTTGTGAGTTGCTGAGGGATGCTGAAGCAAATCAAACCAAACCAAACTCTGTGAAATCCAAAAAAGCTAAGCTATGGCCAAAACAGACCAGATTCAAACAGACCCCATCAGTTCAGCCTCAGCCAAACCAAACCAGAGACCTACCTTGACTTGACCAGATCTAATTGAATTAATATTTGAGTTAAGGGGAATAGAAAAGCCCTTGGACACTGGAATAGAAAAGTATTTTCTTTCCTGCTTCCACTGACTTCAGGAAGAGCTCTGCTCAGTGTTCCCTGACAAGTGGGCCTTCTGCTCAGGTGCAGAGCTTCTTAAGGTGAGAGTGTTGCTTGGAGAACTTGTCACAATGCCACATCATTTCAGAGAGGACCTCTGTTCTATTCATAGTAAAAGCCAAATGAAAGCAGAGAATCATCCTTACCTTTGATATGCTGCCTTAGGAAACAACATGGGAAATACTATCCATTGTTATCACAGCACTGACTGTTCTATGGTTGACACCAGATGCTAACCTGGCTTTCCTCCTGCCTGGAGGTGACACACAGCTCTGATCTAAATGAAGGGATTAGGAAGCACAGTGCCTGTGCCATATGATCAAGGTCAGCAGCACCAACTCATGGCCTTGCTGCTGTCCACTCAACAAGCTATCCACTGGCAATCCCAATCAGGAACAGTAAGTGTGAAATGGAACAGCTCTTGGAGATCGGGTATTTACCAGACTGTCATTATCCATTTAAGTCCTTATGATTGTTTTCCCATAAAAACAAGAAAACAAGCAAACAACCCAGCAGAAATAATTTTCTACAGTCTCAACAGTTAGAATAAAATCTTTGTTTTAAGCCCTCTCTTCTTCCCCATGCTTCAGGTTGAGCTTCTTACTTTTCCCAGCTAATTAGCATGCAGCCTGCAGGTTCCACAGCATCAGCTAAATATAAGCTATCCTTTTATTTTTCCTTTTGTTTGAGGGCTGTTGACAGAGCTTTTTGTTCACTTGAAAGGTAGAGGATTAGCCATGTGAGGTTCATTCCTCATGTCTGTCTCCTGTCATCTCATTAGCCAGGCACACATCCAAGGCAATGCATTGGGCAAGGTGTCAGACAGGACAATGTCACAGCCAGACTCAAGGGAGTGAGTGCCTGGGCACTCAGTCTAGTGCTGAGGACAGGAGCTCAGCTCTTGTCAGTCCTGGCTTTTTTTCCCTGCCTCTTGGCTGTTACAGAGAAGTTACCTTCCTTCAGTGTGCTTTGTGTTCTCCACATTGTGTTTCTGGAATAATCCTGCTTGGGAGGAAGAATGGCTGATGCCTATGAATAGAAAGGTTGCAGGGTGATTGATCCCAGTCATCAATCTTTCGGTTTAACCAGCTGGTACCTGTAAAATTCTATGAGATTTGCTAAGAAATTAGCCTCTAGCATACATGGGGCAGTGATATGTGTCCTCTCCATGTGCTTTCATGCTTCTACTAGCAAAGCTGGCCCCTGCATCTGTCTTGTCTGCCAGTTTGTACTGTTTTAGGAGTGGTGACATTCCAGAGGGAGGAAGGATGAATACAACCTCTGATGTTAATTGTTCATCATTTGGTGCCCCCTGTGTCCGTTTTATACCCATTAGGAAGACAGGGTGACATTAAGGGAGCCACAGACTGCATCTCAAAGCCTAAGGTATCCCATCTTGGCTGAACTGTAGCTGACATTTCACTCACCCTGGGCTTTAATGTGCAGCAGAGACCCTCTGGGCATGATACACAACCGCTTTATGGAGCACTGAAACAGCATTCTCCGGCTGGGATAATAAAGGAGGGGATTTTTTTTTTCCAATGGCTCCTGTTGGAACACATTATGAAACCCTTTTTGAGAGGCTTTAAAAAGTACCTTTAAAATTAATTCAAATGGAGTGAGAGTTGGCAGAGTTTGGAGTGGAAAGAGAATGTGGGGGATGGAGAACCTCCAAGCCAAGGGAAATCACTCTGGGAGCATGGAGAAAGCTATCTGCAGGATTAGATCTCTTTCCTCCTCCCAAATGATGAAGTGGGTGGCAAGACTCAGATTTCCCTCCCTGAAGTTGACACACAGTTGGCCAGTTTATCATTGAGTCACTGGCTTGGTCTGGTTGGTCCCACACTTGCTACCCTACAACCACAAACAGCTTGGTGTGGACACTCAGGGTGACCAGGTGATTTGACTATGATGCGATCCCAGATGAATGTCCCTTTGGACTTACACCACCTCTGCAGCCAAAGGGTTTCCACTTGAATCCATCCCACTCTACTTGCAAGGCTCCTACTTATTTCTTTGCTTCCTATGGGAGGTGGAATCACTGCCACCCCTTATAACACATCCTTCTCTCTAGAGCTGCATCTGTGACTTCTCTCCTTCTCTACAGTTTCACTTATCTACTGCCCATGTTCATCATTACCAGTGATTTCATAATGGAGAAGAAAGTTATAAAATGGAAAAGACCTCCCACTTCTCAAAACACATTGTTTTGTAGGAATTTATAAACCCAGGGATTCTTAATCTATCAGTTCAAGAGGAAAGACCTTTGCCTTGTTGAGCTGGTACCTCATCATATCTGAGTCCTGCTTGCTTGATGCTTCATCCCAACAAGCCCAGAAAGCTGGGCAGTCCACCTGGTATCTCACTCCCCTACTGCTGATAAAGGGCTGTGCTGCCCTCATGTAAGGACATCAAGGGATAAGGAACAAGCCATCTGCTGAGGGGACAACATCACCAGCATGCAGAAGACAGGGACTTCTGTCCTAGATATTTGTCTGACTGGAAGCCAGGGCTGTTGGATGTCCGGAAATGTTGGTCAATGCTCCAAGTGTTAAGACTGGTAGAGCCAGGGCTGATGTGTTAGAGGCTTTCTGGGCCCTTGCAGTTCTGCTGGGGAGCTTGGTGAAAGCAGATGCTTTCTAATAAAGGCTTGTTTTCTGAGTCAGATTAAAGGAGTGAGAGATGAAATTTGAAGATAGGGATGAGTATGGCAGTCTGTATGGTAAGGTCTCTCCTATGTGTTGAAGTCTTCTTTGGAGGAAAGAAATAAAAATTAGCCCATAGCTGAAACACAAGAGATCTGGAGCTTGCTTTGGCCTTGGGAGAGGGAGGGAGGAAGAAAATAGTGTTTGGGGACCTTCATGCTCTTCCAGTGAAGCCTTCTGGTGCAGTACAGGTCTTGTGTTGTCTCTGGGATTTCAAACAGCAGCACAATGGCACATCTGTGGTACTCAACACAAGAAGAGAAGCTAGAAATCCTGTGACTTGATCACTAGCCTGACTCTGGTATCTTTTCCTTAAATCCAACCTCATTGCTACACTAGAGCCACTAGTTTCAAAACTTCAGTTCCTCTGTGCCTGCTCCAAAGTTGATCCGTATGTTAACTGCGCAAGCTGGGGTTTTCAAAGCTGAAAATATGCCTTGGGCTGTTTTAATGTTTCATCTAAAGTGGGTCATTCATTTCCAAAGAGAAGATTAGGGAAAAAACAAACACCACTGATTTGACCACACTGAACAAAATTCTGACAGATGGGTAGTTGGAAAGTGCAAGCTTATATGTTGGAGATAGGAATCAAAGTTTGTATAATTCCACTCAGCCTGACTAGAGCTGCCCCAGTGAAAAGCCATGCATTTCTGAAAACTCTCTGGCCCATCTATTTTCTGTAGAGACCAGCTGTATCTGGGCTGCTGTGTCCTCAGAAGCACCTGCGTATGCTGAGTGAGCTTGCTCTGCCTTCCTGTGGCTCCTACAGCCCAGTTTGACTTCCAGCATCTACAGGGTGATTTTTTTGGTGCAACTGTTTCTCTGTTGTATCATGGTAGACTTTTCAGCCCATAAAGCATGCTACTGCACTAGTGATGAAGGCTGTGTCCCCATCTTCCTGTGCTCCAAAGGAGTATTCCCCAGGATGTGGGTGGGTGAGGTAGGGAAGGAGGAGGCTGTCTCTCCAGGTGCTGCTCTAGCTGCTGCACATGGCAAATATTAGGAAGGACTAAACCAGGAAAATGCAAAAAGCAGGAAGATGATCTCATGCATCCCAAGGGAACTGGATTGTTTTCTTCCTCTGTCACTGTGCTTCTTGCTGTCAGGGAAAGGTGGCATAAGGTAAGATATTCATTGAGAGCAACTCATTCCTCCTTTCCTAAATAATGAGCCTGATTTGTGCTGGCTGTTATTATAACCAGATGGATTCATGCTTCAAACACATAAAATCCTGTGTAAACCCTGAAAAATCAGACTGTAAGATCTTTGCAAATCTAGCATACCAAATTATGATAATTTTGTATGAATTTGGCTTTGTTTCTGTCCTTCAGTTCATCAGGTATGAAGATAATAAAGCCACCTGATTCAACAGGAGAAGTCTGATGAATAATTCATTAATACCTGTGGCACTCAAACGCTATCACGAGCAGAACTCAGGCTTTGAGGCAGGTCTTGAGTCCTGCTGAAGGCTGTGAATGAGCAGGAGCCAGAGAGGCTGAGGAAAAACTAGGGGATTGGAGCAATGGGAGTCACCATGAGCAGAGTAAAATGACTATCTGTCATTGTGGTCCCTCAGTCTGGAAACCTTCTCCCTGGTTCCTCTGAGGAGAGAAGACATGGAGGTACTTGTCTTGGGGTGCTTGGGGGTAGGACTGGAAGGATGCTGAGGAACAACCATGCCCTGGTACTCAACAATGGACCATGTGGGATAAATGGGCCACCTGCATCCCAGCATCCCATCATGTAATTTCCTCCTAGAAAGGAGCACTAGGCTGAAGGGAAGAGACAAATGGCCCTCCTGGAGGGAATGTGGTATTTAAAAGAGAACTCCCCTGAGCCTTGGCTCCACTCTGTGTTCCAAGCTGCAAGGCAGGACCATGTCAGCTCACTCACCCATTGCCATGCCGCTCATCTCCATCACTCCTGCTCCTTGTCCACCCCACAGCCAGGCGTTAGAGTGACAGCAGTCTGCTTGTGTCATCAGCCCGAATGCAACTAGCCTGCAAGGGAGGGAAAAGCATATATTAAACACTAAATGGTATATAGCCATTAAGCACTTTTGAATTTCAGCTTGGGTGTAAAAACTTATGGAACTGCTAATGAGTGGATGATGTGCCAAATGGTAGTTTGTGTCAACAGGGTGGATTAAATGCTTGTGCACACAGTGTGAGGCATCTCCAGAGCTCCACTCCTCCGATTGGCTCCCTGCTGCTGTTTCTGATCCCCACGTAGACAAGCCTGAAAACTTCACACAGTTTCCCTTAGGGCCTCAAGATGGTAAGCTATTTGAGGGTTTAATTTCAAATATTAGCACTGCAAAAGAGTAGGAGTTTTCTGAGAAGTGGCTCACATATCCAGAAAAAGAAAAATAAGGAGATATAGTTATAGTGGGGTGGTTCTCCAGTTGCTGGGTAATTCAAAGCATGACATGCTTCTTCATATGGCATAGTTGTAGTATGAGCTCCCTCTACCCCACAGAAGTCTATAACTTATCAAAGAGATCAAAGTGATCTAAGTGATGGAAATAATCTATCTGGAGTACTGATGGAAGTAATACACATCCCCAGGTGATCCAAGTGCCTGAAACTCAGATCACTCCAACTTCTTCCATGGTTTATCACCAGAACACGGATTTGCAAGTGTCTCTTGACTGTTCTGGCTCTGGGTGGACAGCCTAGGTCAGGTCAAGCAGTGAGCTACTACTTTGCACCACATCAGAAGTCACCTGCTTGGGAGAGAAGTACGCTTAGCAGTAACCTGAGCACTTTGAGCTAATATTTGATCAAGAAGTGCCAAAGAAATGGTGTTTTCCACTGGAAAACTCCAATTTATTGAACCCCAGAGTGTGTAGCAGTAAGAGCTGACTTCAGCGAATGGGGGAAAAATATATGTGCAAGACTATACATTTGTAGAGAAGGAAAAGTTCCCAGACTATCAAAACCATGATGAAATATTCAGGCTTTCGGTTTGCAGCAGCTTTCCATTCTTGAAATGTTGGTTAATTCATACATAGAAGAAGAAAAAAAAAAAAAAAGCCTTGAAAGCTCTAAAGGTTGAAGAGGCTGCACAAATAGAGGTCTGTAGCCTTGGAGCTGTTAGAGAGGCACACTTGCCACACAAGAGCCAGCCTGTCTGGCATGAGAACAATATCTCCTACCCCCTCAGTGGAGCACCGAGGCAGGCTCTCAACCCTGGAGTGGCAGCCAGGAGCTGGCCAAGGGCTTCTCCTGGGCACCCTTTGTCCAAAGGGCCATTTGGCAGTAAAAGGACAGGTTACCCTTGGGCGAAGATACTGTGGCTCCCTCTCCTTTCTGTTTTTCCCTCCTGAGCCACAGCTGGATCCATCCCTCTCAGACTGAGGGGAGGAGAGAGGGGAAGACATGCCAGCAGGGAGGGCCGGGTGAGAGCAGCCTGTTTGTAACCCTCGATAAATGCCAGGGTGCAGCCAGCGTGAAATGAAGAAATATTGCTTCTGGTAAATATTTATTTTATATCAGAAATTAGCATACCAAATGTAATTAAAAACAACTTTATGTGCACGTTCCTCCCCCCCAATCTGTCAAGTTACAGTTTAGAATAACTAGTTATAAAGAATGTGGCCTAATTAGCAAGCATCCCAGCCTACTGCTGCTGTTTGATAATTACCCTACAATGAGCTTCTGAAATGAGGATTTCATTCCCCCTCTCTGCCCTCCTTCAGCCGAAACCAGCACCTTTTTCTTGGTGAATACCTGAGTGCCTATGTGCCAGAACCAGCCTCGAAATCCCTTGCTTTACTGAGCTGGGGAATATGACTGACACCTGTCAGTAGAGGCACCCCTGTCCTGTGGGGCAATTTGTGGAAGGCAGGCATTGGAGTGTCACCTGTGCTCCTCAACTCCTTGTCCAGGCACCCGGGAGCTTGGCTGGGGTGAGAGGATGGGATGAAGGGAGACTGGAGAGAGGCACAGGAAGGAGCAATTAGAAAGATCTCAAGACAAACAGGAGAGTGGTTAATCCCGATCTGGTGTGGGGCTGCTTAATTGCTTATCCTGGGGCTACTTGGGGAGTGTGGCGTGCAATGAGCCTACTGCCTCCGTTCACCAAGCATGCATGAAATAAAAACCAGTTTTAAAGAGGGCTTGCAGGTCTTAAATCCATCAGAAATGACCCATCAGCTGCAGGGAAACAAAAAAAAAAAAAGAAAGAGCCAGATGACGCCTTGCGAAAGAAAGCCTTTCTCCTTTTGTTACTAGAGCAAAATCGAGGCTGCCTTTCCCAGCCCTGCACAGGCTTCTAGTGAGCCTGTAGAGAGAGGCTGCTGGCTGCTAGAGACCTGAAGTCTGGGAACATGACTAGCACATTTTCTCCTCCTGAGAATTTTTACTCCCAGTGATCCCTGATGTTTGTGCAGCCCTGGCCCCTTCCTTGCAGACCCACCACTGCTAGAAACAGGGATAGGGTGGGTGGGGGCCAGTCCCTGGGGCAGGTCCTCAGGAGACTTTGCTGGAGATGTCTGCCTCAGGCATCTCCAGTCTGCTTGTCTCTGAGGCCCTTGCTCCCCTTCTTCCTAGGGAAGAGGACAAGCTTTTAGGATCTGCTTTGTCTGACTTATTTTAGCCATTGACTTTAGTATGAGACAAATGATGTCACGGAAGAGTCTGTTTTCTTCACCTGACCAAGCAGAGACTCCAGGGTTACTTGCTCAGAGAAGAAAAACATCAGTGAAATGAGTCCTGTTCTGAGATCTTGTTTTCCCACAAATAGAGGCTAACCAAGACAAAGCAGAGGAGAGGGGCAGCTAGAATTAAGGAACAACAGAATTAACTGTAATGGGAAGCATTTCCCAAGAGGCTTTTCAAAAGAGGCTTTTCATCAGCACACAAGAGAGGCATTGGCTTTGTCTGCCTTTGTCTGGGATGCTTTACCAAGAGGAATGAGGACATAAAGAGACAAAATTTTGGAGAGAGCCGCAGCCAACAGGGTCACACTGAGGCTGAGTTCTCTAGAAATTTGGAAGTGATGTTGAGGCATCCTTAGCTCCATTTGCACATTGGTGGTTTGTATAGCTTGGTTGAAAGGGGGAGGTGTAAAGGAACCAGAGGCTTTAGGAATTAACCTTGTGCATATCTGGGAAGGCCCTAGGGACATCTGTTCAAGCCACCCGCATCTCTAAGGGCAGAAGAATAGCATTGTCCTACTCATCCCTACCATTCCACGTGGGACCAGACACCTCAGATCCCAGCATGGGTCATGGTCTGGTGTGGGGTGAAGTCACAGCCCCACAACTGAAGTTTGAGGAGTTTGGAATGTTGGGTTGTTTTCCATGGGAGCAGTGAAGCTAACTAGATAGTTCCCATGGACACAGCCTTGAGCTGTGTGGCTGAAGTGAAGGTGCGCATTCCTCAGTGTTTTTGTGGAAATATGTTTGTGTTGTGTGTGTGGGAAAGTAGCAGTGGGAGAATCTAATAAAAGGCTGCCTGCTGCACTGAGCAGGCAGACATCTTTTTGTCTCACCATCCTCGTGTGTATCGTCTGTCCTTCTTCCCCCTTCAAGCTGAGACCCTTTGACAGATACCCAGCGACAGTCTGGTGGTACATTTTGGGTACAGCGAGTGGCACACTGGGAGGGCCACTCAGTGGAAGCTGGAAAGAGAGGCTTTGATGATTTTGTTGGGTCTGCAAATAGAAGGAGCTCTAAGAAGATGTGCCACAGTAGAGACTGTGACCCTCCTTGTTGCCTCCCAATGCTGAGTCTTGTTTTGTGTGAAATTTGAATCTGGGTTTGGTGTCCCCAGAGGCAGTACCCCAGCCAGACTCCATCCTTCTTGGGGCATGCTGGGGTGCTATTGTATGTTTCCAGTCCATGGGGTCAGCTCCAAGTCTGGACTCTGAAGGGTTGTAGGTTCCACAAGGAATGTGAAAAGCACCATATTGCTGCTGGGCTGAGACATGCTGGCATCCGGAAGGAGAGTGGAGGGCAGAAAGAGAGGGAAAGGGACCTGGGTAGCTTAAAAAGGCCTTCCTCAGACTCTGCAGTAGCCTCTGTCCCTGTGCTGGCAGTGCTCCCAACTTTAGGGAGACCTCCTCCTCTTCCTGAAGAGGGCAGAGAGGATCTCCATGCAGACACTGCAAATACAGCAGCCCCAGGCACTGATTTCCTAATTGCTGTGCATGGCTGGGTCCTCTTGGGGATCCAGCAAGGAGGGCTATTGAAGATAGAGAAGGCTGGCGTTTCATTTAAGTCATTAGAGAGCTCCCCAGGGAGCTGGACTGAAGACAAAGTGAGAGGGATGGAGGAGCAGAGGGAGGGGGAGGCAGGAGAGGAGGAGACAAGGAGGGAGTGAAGGAAGGAGTGAAGGAAGGTGCAGATGAAACAGGATGGAAATATGGTGAAGTACCTGGAAAGAAGAAAAAGAGAAAGGAAGAGGAGAGAAAAAGTAGCATGGGTAGGGGGAATGGGGTGTGTATGATGGAGGAAGAATGACCAGATATCAGCGGATGAGGAAAAAAGACCTGGTGCTTACCAAAGCAAGGAGCAGGAGCACTGCAAGCCTTTTCCCAGGGTGTGCTGTGCTCAGGCCCTGTGGCCTCCTGCTTCTTCCACCCCTCTTCCCTCTCCTTCACCTTGCTCTTCATGTCGCCTCCCCAGTTGTTCTTCTCCCTCCAGTTACCCCTCTGTAGCCATCTCCTGCCTCTGAACTGGGCAGCAGCATTTTTAATCTTGAAGATTTTTATTTTAATTTCTGACAACAATGAGAGCAGCATGGAGTCTCCTTCACCTGCTCTTTATTTTCCTTCCCTCCTCGCCCTGCTTTTGGACTCCTAAATCCTTTTCCTTCTCCTGCTTCTCCTGCTTTCCCCTCTCCAATGGAGGGCACCAGGCAGCCACTCTCAGAGCAGGGAAAGGAGCTGGCCAGCAGTGGGGTGAGCTCAGCATATCAGGCTCTACTCAGGAACTTCTAACTGGAAATAGTTGGCTTGTTTTCTTTGGAAATATTTTCTTGTGAAAAAAATAACCCTTTCCTATACCCTTTTTGGAGGAGGATAGCAAATTGTTGTTTCTCTCAAACATTATGTTTTGTAGATGGAGGAAAATAACAAATATGTATAACAAATATGTACTCTTTTGTCTTTCCCTATTTCCACATGGGAAAAAATGACATGTCTGAAAAAGCGAATTATTTTCATGGATTGTTTAGAAGAAATCGATTTTTTTGTTGTCATTGGAGAGCAAAAAATAAAATTTTTTCAAAAAATAGTTTTATTTTGATGAATTCTGCTGGTATTCTGAGCGGACAAAGGGAAATATCCTCACTATAGCTGTTTCACTGCTGTCTTGCAGCACGGGAAGGGTTGGCTTCATGGGTTGGCTTGAAGGCAAGCTGTGAGTCTCTAGGAAAGTGAGGCATCACTCCTGGATTGCAGGCAGTGCATACTGGAAAATTCTTCCCTACTGGCCATGAATCTCATGCGTCTTAGCAGCTCAATGGCTCCACAAAGCCCAGACAGCAGAGGGAACCACAATTTTTCTTGCCCTAAGGACAGGGAATGCCAACACTGGCAGCTGTGCCTACTCGCCTTACAAACAATTACCTCCTTCCAGCCTAAGTTGCACCGTGCTTTTTACACACCACACACAGTGTATCTGACCTTACCTGCTCCAGCTCCGTCCCACCCCAGTGCCAGCTGCACCCTTGTGCTCAGAGCATTGGGCACACTGCTTAAGAGCTGTACAACAAGGACATTTCTTCAAATGAGGAGGCCAGGGAGGAATGGGAATTAGATTTAATTGCTGAAGCTCAGGATGTTTTCTAGAGCTTGCAACACAGACTTTCTCAAACACGGGATGCATCAAACCTAATTGCTCTCCAGGCTGGCCTGCTCCTTAATGAGGAAGTGTTTTAATGCTAATAAAAATCGCTTTGCAGTATGAAATGAGAACCAGCTGCCCCAGCACCTTGCAGCACTGTTAGGACCGAGGCAGGAGCACAAGATGCCTGGGTGTCTTCCTGCAAAGAAACCCCACGGGGCTCCAGTGCTGTGAGATTCAAGGGTGTCCTCTGCATCCGGCCAACTCACCTTCTTTCATCCTTTTTCCAAACAAGACTGTCTCACAGGATATGTGTGCTTTCCTGGGAAAGAAATTCTCTTATTAGATATCCCAGTTCAGTAAGGACATGAGTGGTTGTCGTGGGTTCAGTCTTGAGGCTGGACAGCATGAGAGCAGCAAGGGGCAAGCAGGAGATATGCTCCCAGGCTTTCCCTGGCATGGAGATACCACTGCATCAGCCCTCCTATCTGAGCTGGTGCAAGCTATAGCACGTCCATGGGAGAGAGAAGAAGCAAATAGTTTCCAGCACGGTTTTCTGCTTCTGAATATGTCCCCCTCCTCTGCCTTTCCCTGGTCTGCCGTTGTCATTTCCCACTTGGCCAGCTCCACAAACGTCTTAATTTCATGCCTGCTTGTCAGGGCTGCTTTGTGAAACATCTGAATGACATTAGCACAGTTTAAGAGTGTGACAGACTGAGGAGCAGCAGCCTCCTGTGATCGCCTATTCCAGATGGTTAAGTGACAAATCTCACTTTTGATATCTTAACTAGAAAGGTGCAGGAGGAAAACGTCTCCAGGGAACACCAACACTCCACCCCGCCAGCTCTGAGCCTTTGCTGGGCCCAGGCAGCGGTTAATCCATACGGAAGGAGACATGCAGCAGATGCCATGTTCTTCAGGGACCCTGGAAAGCTTTCCTCCTCCCTCTGACTTGTTGCTATCTCCTATCAGTTACATTCACAGCCATAAACAGCTCAGCCAGACCCAGTGCTTGTTCCTGCAAGTGTCTTTTCACCCAGTGACTATTCTCACTAGTGTGATACTCTATCACATTGCCTTCAAATGGTATTAGCAGTCTCATAGGCAAGCTTCAAGCCCCAAGCCGTTGCAGGATATTTTGAGGGAAGAAACTGCGTTCAGAGCAGTAGTGAAAGACAAGCATTGCTGGGGGGAACTTTAGAGTCAAAATTTGGAGTGTATGTGTGTATGGGTAATGTAGTTGAGGCTGGTGAAGCCCAGGGTGAGACTGCAAATTGCTTGCATCTCAACTGCCTTGCTGGGTGCTGCTTCACTTTCCAGTGCAACCCCTCCTGGGTCATATCTAGTTCCTGGACCACTCCTTCCTTTACTATAAGAGTCTCCTACTACTGTTACCTCTGGGAGTGATAGAAACACATTGTAGGGCTAGTGCTGGCAGTGTTAGCAACTCTGCTAGCAAGAAAAGCTAGAATTTTCTGGGTCAGCACATACGATCATATGTGTGTGTATGCGTGTGTTTTTTATGAATTGCTATTCTACCTGCTGATATCTAGCTGATGTCATCCTTAATCACAGCAGCTGATTGGAAGGACAGGCCATGAGGTGGCAAGGCAGGAAGTGAAACAAAATACAGTAAAATTGGGAAGGGGTACTTAGTAATCATCAACAGCTGGAGTTTTATGCCTCCTCTGCAGTACAACACTGTTACAACACTTCCTTTTGTCCATGCAATATAAACTTCCCATCCTGGCTCAGGAACTGGGTCCTGAAACAATGGTGTCCTTTCTCACGCTGTAGCAACAAATGTATTCTGGGTCCACAGGCCACAGAAAATTCAACAGACAAGGTAAATATTGGGAGACTATGTCCTCCTATGTTCCCAGTGCTGTTCCCATTGCTATAGTTACAGCATCTGTGTGTTTGCTTGGTAATGCCCTTGCCTTCCCTAATCTCCCCTACCCCCAGCAACTATTCCCAAGCTCAGACACCTCAGGGGCAGAGGCTTACAGAGCCTTTGTTTCCAGCTCACCTGGCTTGCTTGTGTCAGTGACCTGGGCAGGGAGTTGAACAGCTTTAGTAGCACTCAAACAGAGAAAAGTGTCCATCCTTCCTGACCTGATGCAGTCTCCCATCTCTGAAGTGAGAGCTCCCTGCCTCCTGGAGCGAGAAGCTGAAGTTGTTAGCAATTGGGCTGGGAGGTGGTCATGAAAGACAACAGCTGATCAGAAAACAAAATCAGAGAGTCTGGGGAGAGGAACTAAATCTTGCTTTTACTGATCTTACACAAAGTAGCAGCAACCTGGTAGTTAGATAATTGCTTTTGTAAAATTCTTTGATTTCAATGTAATGGTTGAAGGTTTTCTGGTAATGCCATATGAATAAATTTGGAGTTAGCGTAGATACTGGTTTTCTCTCTGTGAAATATTTGCTTTTGGTGGCAAGAGACTCACAATTGCAACTAAAGCTCTGGTCTACGGTTGCACTCAGCTGCTGCAGTCCAGAGGCAAGTCTGACTTGCACACTCCTGAGAAATGCTCATAGGAGGCATGTATCAGCATCCTGGTCCCTGCCTGCCTCCCTCCTGTTGTGTTGGAGCACATCTATTACTTCAAAAATATCCCTTGAGCCTCTTTGAAATAGAAATACATGGGAATTATTATATGCTGTTGAAATCCTATCTTCTGCCCTCTGCAGATGGGAGGCAGAAATGGGGTTGGATCCAGCTAGGATTACTCTGGATGGTTGAAATGATTCCCAGTCTGGTTCTGGAAGAATGACAGGCAGAGAAATGAGTGTAGGGGGAACAGACGTCTAAAACCTTGCCAATGGAGAATATTTCAAGTTACACCCTCAAAGAAGAAAGGCGATGTTCACGGGCCCAAGGAGGGTGACCTGGCCTGATTTAATTCATCTATGCGGCTCTGAGTATGGGGAATGTTGTTGCCCATCACCTCCACCTTCTGCTTCCCTCCCCAGGGATCCTGGAGGAAAGTGACAAGCAGAGCAAAGTGGAACCTGTGGGACTCTGCAAGTGAGCAGCAAAGTCCCCAGCCATGGGTAAACTGTGCCTTTCTCAGCGCTTTTAATCTCCTTATTATGGTAATAGGCTGATAACTGATTGTGTAGTTAAAATGGAATTTGGCACCAGGGCTGCCGTTTCTCTGACTTCAGAGAGACTCTGCAGTAAACAACCTGGTAAAGAGCTATAAGAGCTGATGTTCTGCTTCAAACCTGTGCTAATGGGAATATGAAGAAGTGCAAGAGAATAAAGGGAAGCTGAATTTATGTGGATAGAGGCATCAAATGGCCCTGGACAAATAAAGCATTTCTTGGTCTAGAAAGAGGATGGTAAGAGAGGTCACCCTGTGGGTGGAGATGAAAAGGGAGGGGAAAAGCAGGAGCTGTGCAAATAAAAGACTCTGGGGCCACTGGCTGCAGTGTACAGCATCTGCACAATCCTGTTGCTGTGGCTGCATACATAGCCTCAGCAGGCAACTGGCTGGGCTGACACTGATGGTCCCATCATCTTCTTACCCCTGCAACAGCAGGATATCATGTTCTCCTAACGTGGTTCCCCTCTGCTTGGCCCAGCTAGTCACCCGGTCTTTTAATCATCTTTCAGCCTTTTCCTTCTTCTGTTTTATTAATTTCTGGGTTGTATTGTCTCCTGTATTGCCCGCTATGAGGTACAGAGTGACCCAGCATGTTGGCTAAGCATTTGCCCTCCATGGATTTCCTTTGAATTTTTCAAAAATTTGGGGACCTTTCTACCGCTTTACCTGATCTGTCAGCTTTGCTCCTACCCTATCCCATCCTATCCTATCCTATCCTATCCTATCCTATCCTATCCTATCCTATCCTATCCTATCCTATCCTATCCTATCCTATCCTATCCTATCCTATCCTATCCTATCCCATCCCATCCCATCCCATCCCATCCCATCCCACCCCACCCCATCCCACCCCACCCCATCTGACTGCATATCCTCCCATTCAGTGGATTGTTTGCCATCCCAGCAAAGCATAGCACAATGACTGATGTCTGTGGCCTGTGTTCTTTTCTTGTATTTTCACTCTTGTCAGTGGTTTGACATCGAGCTGTGTCTCTACAAAGCAGGAAAGGGATCTCTGTCATGGTCCTAGGAATTAAGTTGCAGAGGATAAGAAAGATAAAGGTGACAGGACTATGAACCTGTCTTTGTCTCCATCTCTATAAGCTCGTTTCTCCCACACTATAAGGAATAGAAGGGGAAGAACCTCCCTCCACTTGGCCTTCTGAGATAGGTGACAACTGATGAGGCAAACTGCAAACCCCTCTGAACTTCTGAGTTCCCAGTACTTTTCCAGATCCTGAATTCTGAGGAGTTGCAGGTTCATGGCCTGATAGCTGCAGGGAAAATCCTCGAGCAGTCCTTCTGGATTTACCCCAATGAAGATCCCTCTTCATGCTCTACCAGCCACTTCAATCACTCCATTCTCCCTTTGAGAAACAGAAAGGAAAAAAAGCATCATTGTGAGGGTCTGATTTTACTTTTTTTAAAAAAACTCATAGTGAAGTACATTTATGTGGGGAAAAAAGACCCATTGAATTTCAAGGTCTTGGGCAGCAGCTGTTTCCTCCATTAAGGAGGCGGACGTGGGGAAATGAGGGAACATGTATTGATTGATTTTACCAAAGTCCATTATAGGTCATGTGGATATTGAAATATCAATCTGGCTTTGACATTAGGCAGAGAGGAAGCTGGACTTCCAAGAGGATGATGTAATGAGAAGGTACAAACTTGTTTTATTTGGTGGGCTCGGGGGGAGGATGAACAGTGTCCCCAGGTGCCACAATTGAAGCTGTGTTCAGATGCTGCAGGTAGTCCTGGAGTGCTCACCATCAGCCCGCAAGCCCATCCTCTTCCTCCTGAGGACTGTGGGTGGTGTAGTAGGTGTGCATAAGTCTCAGACCCCACCATGAGCACGTAAGGATGGGGTTTCCTGTGCTCCCCAGACACCCTCCACCCATGTGCTAGTAGTGAGAATGATACTTAACACTGCTCCTTCACAGGAGAGGCTCGGGGACTTAGTCTGTCCCTGAGTACCGAATGGCTCAGGTACTTGATAGAAAAGCAGTATTTATGGAGGAGTCCACTGAAACCTAAAGCCTGAAAGGTACTGTTCAGGGAAAGTACTGGCTGTCTGGTATGATTAGCTGGGAGTGCCATATGAAGGCTTTTATCTAGCTGCATCTGCACCAGGGGAGGTTCAGGTTGGACATTAGGAGGAATTTTTTCACAGAAAGGTTGATTAAACATTGGAATGGGCTCCCCCGGGAGGTGGTGCAGTCACCGCCTCTGGAGGTGTTTAAGAAAAGACTGGACGTGATACTTAGTGCCATGGTCTAGGTGACATGGTGTTGTTCAGTCATAGGTTGGACTTGATGATCTCAGAGGTCTTTTTGAACCTAATTTATTCTGTGATTCTCTGTGATTCAGGTAACAAGAGGTGAATCTGCAGGCCTGCGGAAACTCCTTGCTGGCTTTGCTCTGCAAGTGCTGGGAAGCAAGAGGGTCTGAGGGGATTGCGCTGTGATGCCAAACAGGGTTTGTGGGCTAATGGTGTCTCACACTCACATTTATTCTCAACATGAGTTGAAGAAATAGAATTAACTGTGTAAATAAGAGCAAGTTCAGCTTCTTTAGGTGAAGTAGATACTGCAAATCAAGCTGTGCTGATCCACACAGCATGTGCTAAGCTGCGGAACTCCTTGACACAAGAAATTAAGTGTGAGAATAACTTAACCAAGCTCGATGACACATGTAGATAGGCAAACCAGCATGTACAGTAATACAATCTTGTGATCCATGGCATAAGATGGAGTTTCTTTTCTAGCTGTTAGGTCTAGGGGGCTTTCCCAGCTTTTTTTCAGCCTGCTGAACAAATAAGTCTTTGCTGTATGCATGTTTCTGTTTGCACCTATTTTTTATCAGGGGATTAGAGAGGTGACAAATGCTTTTCATCTGTGGGATGCTGCTTGACTGATGTACCCAGAGTCAGAGACATGGGTTTATATAAATGTAGCTCACAGGAGTCAATGAGATTCTCTTTTCTTCCCAGAGCTATCAGTAAATCTTACAGTTAAAGCCCCTTAACCAACCCGGCTGTTGTTTGGGAGAATTTGTGACCTTCTTCAGTCCTGACAGTCAAAAGCATGCTCTGCCCTTCTGCTGGGAAACTCTTCCTGTCCTTTTTTATCTACACCCCAGCTCCCTCATCCCAAACTTTGAACTTGTCAGACACTGTCCATCACCTTGGAACAGACGCTGTTTGCTGCCTGCTCGGCTGCCTCCTTCATAGCCCTGTCACTGTGGTTGCACACCAGATTCAAGGCAGTGTTCCCCAGTGTGAGCTGGGCTCTTGTCTTTTCCTTCCCTCCACTGCACATCATTTGTGTCCTTGTGTCATCTCTCTGATGCCACAATGCCTTTTTGCCTTGCCTTCTCCCTGGCCTCTCCATATTAGATGCCACTTCCAGAGGTCGCATTGGTCTCCTTCCCTTTACACGGTCCCAGGAGTGCCCATTAGCATTAAACTTCCCCTCCTTGCAAGTCACAGGTGGTCTCACTCCTTTTGGGCTTTAGCGTCTAATTTTAGCATCATTTTTTCTTACAGCTACTCTTCCCAGAAGGTCAGGAGAGTCCCTGCCCTGCCTGAGATGTTATTCTCCTGGTAGCAAGCAGGTATTTTGCCATCATGCAAGCCAGGCTTCTCAGAACAAAGCAACCTTTATTAGGCATTAGGGATGCTGTGATTCAGGGTCATTAGGCTGGTCTGGTATAGAAAAGCTACACTCACATCTGCTGGGGGTCCCTCTTCAGAGGGGTCTTCCTTTCCTGGCTGACACTGCTCTATGGCTGTGCTTCCCAAGCAACTCCATACATGCACAGACCTGGACTAATGCTATCTAAGTGCTGCCTTTTTCCCTTCCTAGGTCCCATGGTGTAGGGGATCCCTGCAGACTCTGCCTGGGGATGAGCCTAAGCTTCGTCATTACCCAAAGCTTATTACTCTGGTTTTGTGTTTCAGAAAGGTACTTAAGTGCCAGGAAGAGCAGAGGTGCAGTAGAGCTCTCCCCCCTAGCTCCCCTGGGAGAAAGATGTGCTTCCCTAAGCAGGCATTCCCGGGTCACAGCACATCTCTTTGAGTATGGCTTTTCACAGAAATTGCCTCTGTCGTCTCTGAGCTGACTGACACCCTCTGTGAAGTGAGCTGCCTTTTGGTAGCACTGCACTTGTGGTATGACAGGGCTGTGTATTGAGGTTCTTCGTGAAGAAAGGCAGCCTATGAATTATTTAAACACCTCTGTTTCTGATTAGCTTATGACTAATGTTCATTGCACTAACCCCTGAGACACTGCACATTAAAACTACTGGAGAAAAAATAATGCATCTAATTGCTTTCTAGGTAGCAAGGTACACACAGAGCTTTTGTGGACTTTTCTGTGTTTGTTTTGCTTTTAGTTTTAAATAGGCATGCTGAAAGGGAGCTCAGAAAGTCTGCTCAGGGATTGAGAGTCCACAATGGGCCTGAATCTTTTTTCAAGGTCAACAGGGAACAACGGGGAGTGAATACCACAGCAGACAAGGGAATAGGGAAGAAATCTTTCTGATTTTACATTAAGGTTTTATAAGTCTTAAGACCAGGAGCAGGGAGTAGAGATTGCCTTGAGATAGCCCATGGAAGGAAGGGTACATGAGCAACACTAGCAAATTTCACATCATGTTGAAAAAAACATAAAAAATAGTGTTGGTGGAGCTCAGAAACCAGAGGCTTACATTAGAGCAAGTTAATAAATGCCTGGTGTGTACTGATCTCCTTGTGGTCTATGGCTGGAGCTGGAAGCTCTTTCCTGTTGGAGTGGACCTATGATAACCACAAGTACCTACCTCTTACCAGAGAGTGCAAGTCTTATGTAAGAGCTCAGCTACTAACCCCCTTATACATTGAAGACAGCAGCCCAGAACCTGGCAATTCACATATTTAACTAGCAGTTTCATGTAGGATTTGGATACTCAACACTATAGTTTTTCAAAGGATTCCTGTACCTATTAGCAGTCCCCCTTGCCAGGTGACAGGGCTCTCTTTGGGTCACTGGGGATCCAGAGATATCTTTTTATCTGCTTCCCTTCTTGATGTGGGTCAAATGAATTGAAAACTCTCAGCTTGTACTTCTTTATTCACATTCACTGACTGTTAGTTATATGTCCCTCTGGATACCTGTGTGCTGGCTTATTAATCACCCAAGTTATATTTGCTAAATAGGGGTCTTGATCACAAAACCCAAGCAGCAACAAAAAGGAAAACTTCATTATTCATCATATTATTCCACAATATCAGAGCCAGCTGCACCATGTTCCCAATGGTATGAGTTTCCTGTAGACCTTTTCATCAGCTGAGCTCCCTTTAGGTAAGACAGCTAGGACAAAAGCCACTTGTAACAAAAGTTTGGGGTCCAGAAGGAACACCAGGTTCCCTGTTGAGAAACTCAAACCAACTCCTGCAGCCTCCTTCAAAACTTGCATCTATTTCCCAAACTTCTTTTTTTTCTGCATAAAGGTCTTGCTTGGGTTCCTTCTGTCTTAAGGAACAGTATTTCTTGGGCTTTTCAGGATTGTCTGAGACCCCACTTAGCATAAAGAAAAAGGAAAAAAAGATATATGTAACAACAAAGGCAAGAATCAAGGTCTCAATAACACAATGTGTCATTCATTGCACTAAAAGGCATTTTCAGTGGATGCTTCATCTGCCCTCTTCATCTGGAATAGATGAGATTTCTCTTGTCCTTAATATGGCTCTTCTCCTGTAAGAGGGTCCTGGAGTGAATATTTTACATAGAGGCATTTGCACAGTGGACATCCAAAGGGTGAGCAGGAGAGGGCAGATTTTTCCCCTGGTTACAGAAGCAAATCACTAAGATGAGAGCTGTCACCCAACTCTTCTACTTGCGGCCTTGTAAAGTTTTATAGAGGAATATCTTAGCTGCAGGAACCAAAGCAGTGTTTTCCAGAACAGATCCAACCAGTGAGTCTCTGATCCCCACTCAGACCTGGGAGCTTCCAGGTTCTACTGGAAACAAAGGCAGCTTCAAAATATCTCCCAAGAGCTCCTCAATGGCTCTGTTCATTTGAGGGATCCCACTGTGCAATAGCTGTGTTTGCCTGTTTGGTGCAGGTGAGAAAGCCAAGGGAGCATCTGATCCACAGCTGGTTTTCCTGCCATGGGTGCAGAGGGTGCTGAAGCACAGGCTGTCCCATCCCTGCTACCCTTGCCTTTGAGGAAGCCAGCTGAATTATAGCTCTGAATTCATGTGGGTGTCTGTTGACAGTCCTACCTCACTCATCAAGGCATTTCCTTGCTGTGTGGTGAGTGCTGGGCTTCCTGCCAGTTTACAGAGACTGTGTATCTCAGACTAATGCAATGGATGTGGGACCTACCTATGCTTGTGCCTTCTTTAGCTTTGGGGGGTAACTAGGTCTTTCAAACCATTTGAACTTTCCAGGTTTCCCCATAGTGGGGATTTCACCGGATCTCCTAAAATAAGAAGGATTTTATCTGGCCAGTGTCCCTGTGGGAAGCCTGCAGGGCACATTCCAATGATGCTAAAACAAACAGCAATGGCTTTCAGCATCACTGGCATGGTCTGACCCCGAAGGGAAGCTTAGGTGCAGGATGAGCTATCTTGTAGCTAAATCCTTAAATGCAGACTTCGGTGATGTCTTGAAAATTTTTATCTCTGATTTTTTGACCATACCACAAAGCTTGTGAGTCTACTTTGTGCACCATACTTCCCACTGGGGCTGGTATCCTTCATTACTTGCTGCCTCATAGTCCACCCCAGAGGCAGCTGCACTGTGACACTAAGGGACCCCATTACCTGTGGGAGTCCCTTGAGAGGGAAGATGCCATAGCAATGCCTTGATGGTGGCAAAAGAGAGGCGGTTGCTGGGGACCAGCTGCTCTCCCTCTCTGCCGCATGTCTGTTTCTGTATGCAGCCTGAGTGCAAATGCATTTTATTAAATAAAAACATCTTTAATTGAATGAAACTCCCAAAGCTGGTAGGACTCCAAAAGCAACGTCAGCTCCAGGCATTGCTTTCCTTTCTCTTTTGACTTTTAGCCTCTTCAGTCCAAACAGCTCTCAGATATTATCTCTTCTGCATTTTCAATTGGCAGGGCTCATGGGGGTAAAACATTTCTGTGCTCAGTTCAAGGAACAGCATGGCCTTAGCACTGTTGCCAGCAGGATGCACGGGTGAGGCCATCCTGCTTTAAGAGAAGAGAGTTGAGCATGGATGTCAGCACCACGCCATGCTGTCTGCTTTTTTCACCAGAGAACAGGCCCTGGCCTCTGAGACTGTGAGAAAGGGTGTTTTGTCTTAGTCCAGCACTTCTGGTCTCCTAATGTTCCCTATCACTACTCCAGAGAATTGAGGCCAGCCTGGTGACGGTGGGAGATACTTCACCTCCACAGCCACCATCCCAGGAAAAAAATGGACAGAGCAATTTTTCAAGAAGATGAAAGCACTCAGAGAGGAAATGTACAATATCTCTCTCAATAACATCTTAAAGGCATGGCACCAGTGTGTGGAAGATATTCTCCTTCTCCCACTATAGCTGCAGGAGAAATTTTCTACTCCATTTTGCTATGGTCACTTGTAGGAAGGTCATGAGTCTTACTTGTGCACCCCTGGAGTTCCTTCGAGGTTCTTTTCCATAATGACCTTGCTACAAAACATCCTGCTGAGCCTCTCCTCTCCTTGATCCTATCAGTGTCACGTGCTAAGAGAGAGGATCTGTCCCTTTGTCATTTATGGCCTGCTAAGGGATCCCTCTCCCTGGAGGACCCTATCCCCACACTACACATGCTATGCTGAACTAGTTGAAGTGTAGGCAGTCGTCTACCATCTACCAGCTGCAAGGGACACGTGTCCTGGTGAGGGCTGTATGGGCTTGTACAGACCTGAGCCATGCACAGGGTGGAGAGCAGCCTATTTGGGATCTTTGAGGGGTAACCAGACTTCAGCAGGACATTTTCTCCATTCCCATGTCAGTCTGTGGCCACAACACAAAACTTCTGGCTGGGATCTTCCCACAGACATGCAGTGTTGGAGCGTTACACTGCTCTGGCACTGTCCATTAGGCAACCTTGACATACACTTAACTGCTGTTTTCAAACAAAGAAAGACAAAAGCAGTCATTAGTGAGCAGATATTATCTCATCCATCCTAGCAGAACCTACTCCACCTTCATCACGTATTTCTCATGGCACCTTTTTTGTGGTGCACAAGAGGTAGGCTTGACTGCCTGATTCCTCTTCATTGCACTGCTCCCTGCAGCCAGCACCAGAAACAATCTGTTTTCTCCTCACAGTACTTTCAGGTTTGGGATTAAAGCAGCAGAAGCCAGGGATATTTCTCTTCTATACAGGGAGGTTGTTGCCATTGTGAGACTTCATTTGCCTGGGTTGAAACTTGAAAGGGGAGCTTGTGGATCTGCAATCAGAGCCGATTGGACATTTCAGCACTCACCTGGACACAGTCCCCAGCTGTTCCTATAAGAACTGACAACACTTTCATAGTAGCATCTTTTCTTGCAATGAAGCACGTTGCCTTTGACAGTTGTCCACCCTACACTTTTTGCAAGACTCTTGCTTAATGTGTTGCACAGATCATACGATGCTGTCACAAATCCCTGGCATCTTTAGTGCTTGTTTCCAGGGATATTCCAATTTCTTGATCAGGTTTGGGGTCAAATCAGCCTCACTCTATAATCACTGGTCAGGGGTTGTTTTATTTCCCTGAACACAGAGTACCTTCATGCATCATTTATATTCCCTGCACCCTGGCAAAGCTCTGGCCATTTCTATATTCCAGCCACGTTTTCAGAATTGTTCATTTTCTTTCAGATTCTCTTTGTAAAAACAGAAATGCTCTATCATCTCCAATGACTCTGAGGATAGGTGATTTTGTAAATTTTCCACAATCTCAGCAAATGCTTTGTCTGCAGATTTAATAGACACTTAAACAATGCAGCAGATTTATAAATTTTAGCCCCCATTATGATCAGTAAACTGCCAGGATTTTTTTAGACATTATAAATTGTTTACTCTGTCAGCACAGGGCGAGCAGTTTTCTCCCGAGTCAGTGGAAAAGCCTGTTTTGCCCAGACAGCTGAACATACTTAATCCTTGTTCCTTTTCCTCCTGCATGGGTGGATTACTCACAGCCCTGTACCCTGCACTGTGCAGCTCTATGTGCCGTATGACCGGGTTTTGTGGCTCTCCTCATTCACCAGCAGCCCAGAAACAGAATTGAGCTGAACTAAAAAAATGGCTGGGGAAGAAATGGCTCTAAGTCCTGAGGGCTGGTCTGTATCAACAGTTTTGCAAAGAGATGATTTTGTGCACCCATATGGGTGGAAGAGCTATGCCCTCACCTTGTGTGATGCTACTCAGGTCTCTCCCCACCTTCTCTGTCTTGCCAAGTCAAAGCAGAACCTCTGCCAATTCCTGTGGTGGGTTTGCATGGCATGGGCCAGCACCCTCATCTTGGCTGGGACCCCAGTTATCACCATAGCTCAAACACTGTCAATCCGCAGGCAGGTTGCTAGCAAGCTGCCGGCACTTCCATGTTGGAAAAACAACAGCCTGGTGGGCTCTGTGCAGGTTTTTGCCTTAGCTGGACAATGTCTGCAAACTGAGCAGGTGAGGCATTGCATGTATTTTCTTCCTTCCTCCTTCCCCATGCCTAGGTTTCTATCTGGTGGTTGGGTGCTGGTTGGCTCATGTAGGTGGCTCTTCTCTGAGCCTGGACATCTCTAGCCAGGAGACAGCCCCCCACTTTTTTAGATTTTGAAGTTTGATGGATGAGGACCTGTGCCAAGTAGCACAACTCCAGGAGAGCTTCTGAGTCCTCTGACTGTCTCCTGACTCCTTGTCTTCTGATCCCACTGCTTTCCCCTGACATTTCCTCTGACAGCTGGACTTTACTCCCAGTCAGGTCTCCTCCCCTTTCTGCTCTCTGCAGATTGCAGTCAGTTCAGTGGATGGAGGCATGGGGAGGTGAGTAGGAGCTGGATGGTAGAGCAGATGGCATAGTCCTCCATGTTTTGTGCAGATGGTGGGACTTATGAATTATAGTATTGCTCAGTATCAAGAAACTGGACACAGAATGCCTTCACTCCTGTATTATAAGATGGAGACATTGGGATGGCCAAGTGGTCTCTCAGGCAGAAGCAACTGAAGCAGGAGGAGAAGGGCTTTTCTGAGATCCCTCAGGCCCTGGTCTTTGGGTGGAGGTGAGGAGGGAGGGCACACTGCACATCCCACTCTCAGTGTCCCTCTAAAGAGCTCTCTCTTCTGGGTTGGTGTGATCTCTGCTAAGCCATTCTGACCTCTGGAGACCTCTGAGAGACAGATTAAGGCAGAACACACCTGTGGTTTGGGAGGCCGTCAGGCTTCAATGCAGCTGAGCAGAAAGGCAGCTATTGAGTATGCTGAATATTTTATGGTGCATTCAAGTACTGAGACCATTATCAAAGCTGGACATTATCCATTTAAAGCCTTGTGTGTAAAATAAACTATTTGAGTATGATCTGCTGCCAGGTGAAGGAAGGGGGTTGTACGTCTGATATGGGAAGAGAAACTATACCAAGAAGGCTGAACATTCTCACCCGAAAGGCAGAGGAGATGGGAAATTAGCTCACAGAGCCCAGGCATCTCTCCAGTTCAAGATATCATTTAGAGCATATTTCCCAGCAAATTATATTTTTGCAATAAATTGGAGAATTTTGAATCCAACACTCTTCCCAGAAGAAAGGATTTGCTTATTTTTTTTAAACTACAGAGGTAAGTAAAGGCTGAGTCGATACAAATGGTTGTGGAAAAAAGAGGAAATAAAAAGGACCGTGCTGGGTTGGTAATGTGATGCATGCAAGGGAAGGTAGCATGGGCTGGGCAGGGAGCTGTATTGTTGGGGGATTAATTCTGAGGTAAAGATGTTGTGGGTTTTGAGTAAAAAGGAGCTGCAGATGTTTAAAGATATGGAAGACAGGTAAGTCATGGAGGTATAGGAAGGTTTGAAGAGATCTGTGGGGATTTGTGGGGTTCATAAGCCCTGGGGCAAGGGAGGGCAACAGTGAGAAGGGGAAGCACTTCCTCTGAAGAAGGTGCATAGAGCAGGTGACCAGCATCTATCTGACTGAGCAGTAATGCTCAGTGTGTGCCCAGCCTTTTTCAGAGACAACTGCTGCATAGAAAAACACATGAGCCATGAAGTGAAGAGTAAACAGAGGGGGTGAGAAAGGGAGAACAGAGGCCATTGTGAGCACAGGAGATGCCACACTGGATAAGATGAATGTCCCTTTAGGCCCTTATCTCAACCCTGACAGTGGCTGATATCAGATGCTCCAGAGAAAGCTGCAAAAACATTCTTCACAACACATCTGGGCATCAGTGTGATAGCAGCCCCACAGGGGCCCTTCCTGCCAGACCCCATTTGCTGATCAGCCTATACATGGAAATCAGAAGACTGAAGGCTCTTTTCAGTTTTGCTCTGGCTGATGTTGCAGCCTAAAGGACTTTCACTCACACAACCTGCTTGCCCAGCTGGTTTCCTTCCCCTGTTGTTATATTCTGGAAGTGCCCTTCTGGCAAGCATACACCCATGAGCTATGTTGCTAATCCCCATGTTCCTGTAGACAAGCATTGCCCAAGGTGGAGCTGGACTATACCCTTTCTTCATCTAATTGCCATCCATTGAGACCTCACCCATTCTTCATCCCATGGTTTTGAATACCTCGCTTCAAGTGTGAGTAGGCAGTTGGAGCAGCATGCCACCACTCTTTCCCTCACTAGAGCAATGTTCCTGGAGGATGGGCTAGCAGGAGTGTGAAGAACAAAGCAGAAAATCCACATAGCACTGCCATGGATAGTCATGGAAGGTCTAACAATGCTATGTGGCCCAACTGGAGGATCTATACCAGTATTTCCATTGTTTTAGGCATTAAGCCTGCTGTCTTCATTCTGCACATGGCAGGATTGATGAACGGGGGAAATAAATTTGAGGAAGAATCCCAGGAGCAGATGACAAGCATCTGGGACTTATCAACAATTGCTGATCTGGGATTTACTGGCAAATGCTGAGCAAGTTGATAGAGTGTAGCATTATCCTGAGGGATCTTTGACAGGCCCTAAGGTGACGATCTGTAATATATCAAAGTGTAAGATATACAGATCTATTGTACATAAACCTCTTAATGGAAAACCCACACTATCTGTTCATACTCAAAGCACAAGGAGACCAAACAATGAAATAAAAATAAAAAGGAATAAAAGAACTTTAAAAGTTTTATTTGGCTGTAAATGAGAGTTGCTCTGTGCTCTCTGCTCACAATGCTCTTCAGGAGGTCTCAGCAGCTTAGGTGATTACCTACAAAACCAGAGGTGGTGAAACTCTGACCTGATAGGTTTTCTGGGCTAAGTCCTCCCCATGGATATGATTAGATGTGAGCCTGGGACTATCCTGAGAAAGACCTTCCCTCTCCTCAGCACTGTGTGGGAAGTGGCAGCATAAACCATGGGGGAACTCCTGGCTCACGGCTAGTTCAGTTCCTCTGATAGAATGCTGATAATATTGGGAGGTGTGGGATTTTGGTTTTGGACCTCCCATACCCTAGCATGCACACATGCACATTTATATGAATTTCTAGGCACTGTACTATGATATCCCCCAGCTGCAGAATTACATGCCCAGCCAGCAGAAGTGGTTTTGTTCTGTCCTCCTCCCATGCCCTGCCTCAAAGAACTGATTTTGGGGAACACACCACACCAATTCATTGCTATTCTTTGATGTCCCTACTGTGACAGCCTTGACCATGGATCACAGCCCCACTGGCCTGTTTAATGTGTTTGGGTTCACAGCACTACAGTTCCCAGGCAGCGATTGCAGGCTGCTGTCCTCGCTGTTCCTGCTCACTGGAGGAGCCCCGGGGAGGTGAGAGCTTGGCTGCTCAGCTGCTGCCAGCCCTCCGGATGCCTGCTCACGCCTCCCCTCTGCTAGTGCTGGGGCTGTACCCCGCCTGGCACATCATGAGAGGCAGGGGGCCACAGGTCTTGGCTGGGACACCTACGGTGAGCACATGGTGTGTCCCAATCCATCTGCACTCCATGCCCTTCTGCAGCCCCCAGAGGGGGTGGCTTTCACTCCCTGACTACCTGCATCATGGGGTCAGGGCTGCGTTGGCTTTGCATTGTCACCACATGGCATGAGAGATAGTGGAGGATAGCAGGTCATTTGTAGGAGTCTTAGCACAAGGGACTTAGCTGGGCTCTCCAGATGCATTAAAATCCTTGGGAAGGTAAATGAATGGCTCTCCAGGGATGATCTCTCCATGTACTAGCCCTTTCCCTCTTCTTTCTCCTGGCCTTTGATGTGAACTTTCAGGCTCTTGGGGGGGGTAAGTAGGGACACTTGAAAGCTATGATTCATAGTTTTAGGCTTATGCTGCCTGATTTTTTTAAAGCTCAGAATTATTTGCTGCTGGGACACCGCAATGATGCTTCCACAGCCACTTCAGTGCAACAGTGCTCATGCAAGAGACAGCATCTGAAGTACTGCCTCAGCAAGGCCTTTGCTCTCCATGGGCTATCACTGCCCTTCCCTGGGAGCAGTGGCAGCTCTGCATGCTGCTTCTGTATGTGCAAGGTGATGGAAATGGGTAATATTTCTTCTTGGACTGCTTGTGGGTCGTGGTTTGGTTCATGTGACCTTTGTGGTTTCTGGTACTCGGTTTGAAGTGACTGGCTTAGAATGCCTAAGGAAGAGCAGTGAGCAAAGCCTTCTCACAGACCACATTAATGCTTGCACTCTCTTTCCCTCTAAATTAACACTTTCAGGTTGTCAACATGGAGCTTTTCAGGCCATAGAGATTGGGAGGGGGTGTCTAATTTATTTCCACTTTAATGTAATTTTTTCTTCAATAAACATTGTTGGTTTGTTGGTAGGGTTTGTGTTTTGTGTTTTGTTGTTGTTGGTTTGGTTTGGGTTTTTTAGCGGTATCAATGGCTATTTCAAGGCTACTTCTCAAACAAAAAAAAAAGCCTCAGAAAGTTTTTAGCTGTATGGGGAAACCTACAAATGATGCAAATGCAGCTATGTCGTGACAGAGGTTATTGAAGCACACTGGACTTCATCACCCCCCACTTACAAGAGCAATGTCTGCTGTTAATGCAGAGCACAAATTGATGAACTGTTCTTTACATGGTTAAAAGAGTCCCACCTCAATAAATCCATCCCTTCATATGTGTTATAATTCCCCCAAAACTAGCAGTTTGGAGCTATGGTAATCCCACTGTCCACACAATACAGTTCCACGGATCAAGAACCACACCATCCAACTCTATGCTGCTGCTCTCCAAGGTTTGCTGTGGGGCAGGTGTGCCAGGGGAGTGAAGGTTGTGTCTACGAAAAGATTTTGAGCATGGATACTCAGAAAGGCAGAAAAGGGTTTTGGCATAGATAGGAAAAGGGCAAGATTGTACCTCTGGCAATACAACCCTGTAGAAATGTGTTCAGCTGGATAGAGCAAGATCATCTCGGTGTCACATAATACATGTCCACAACCTGAAAACTTGCCTTCACTGTTGCTGACACACATGCTGAGGTGAAAGACTGAATGATAGATTTATAGCTCCCAAATGCTTGTAACAAAGACCCCAGCACTGATCCATGCAGTGCCTGTTATCTATTCTGTGCATAAACAAAGGAATTCATCCTCCAAGGACTATCAGTCTAGGCTTCTTTCATTAAGAATAAATTAGACATTAAAAAAAAAACCAGATTGTAGAGGAAAATTTTTAAAAGTTTTTGTTTTGTTTTGTTTTGTTTTTATTGGAACACATTTCTGTAAAGCCCTGACTGGAATAAGCAACATATAAATGCAATGTATTTCAAATAGAGAGAAATAATGCCCTAAATATACCGGGCTAATTAGATGTACTTTCTCTACAAACCCACAATTCTAATGTTCCTGTCTCGCTGTAATTAAAGAAGCATTTACCACACATTGGAACTTTTAATTAGATCTAACATCTAATAAACTTGGAGAAAACTAACAAATATTTTCTCTGTCAATGGGTAGTTTTTAATCAGTGTTTAGAGGTTTAAAATTTCAGATAGCACACATCAGCCAGTGTCTAAAGAGCTTAAAGAGACATTTGAGCATAACCATTTGAGTGTTATAACATTTGCGCATAACCACGTTATGTTCACCCTTGTAAAGGCCTGTCGAGGGAACCAGTTCCCAGCCTTTTCCCTTTGACAGTTTAATTGTCCTGAGGGGGAATTACTCTACAGGCTGTATTTGCATGAGGTTTTCTGGGCTGTGGAGTGGACATGAGTACCTGATGGGTGCCAAGTGTGGGCTCCTTCCCTCTTGCATCAGTCATCCAGAAGCTAGACCAGCACTTCTGCTGTAGCCAGTGGAGGAAAAGGGGGTTCATTCCCTCCCAAATAGTGTTTAAGAGAGGTGAGGCCAGCCCCTTGCCCAAGATTCCACTCTTTCTCCATCAAGACAGAGCACTTGGTGGCCATCCCAGATGAAATATCTAAATTATAGACAGCCAAAGAGAGGTGAGAGGTATCTTTCCACCCTGCTAGTACAAGATGGAGACAAGGGTGAGCTTGCTGACATGTCACTGCACAGAAATCAGCGTGGTGCACAGGAAAGCTGTCAGGGAGGAGAATATATCTCCTGGTGGCAATGGATTGCAGGAACCCAATGGGGAGAACTTGTGCTAGCCATGTGGGGAACTGTGTCTCTTTCCTCAGGAGGAAGGGACAAGGCTGGGAGAAAGGGGATCTGGATGATGAGGAGGACAGAGGCACTGGGGACTCAGTGGCTCCTTCAGTGGGATCAGACAAATGTAGACTCTTTAGGACTTGCCCTCTCAAGTTCCTGTGCAACAGGACAGCTCTTTTGAATCACAACCTCTTTTATGTGTTCCTATAAAGGGTAGGGGCATGATGCTGGAACCTCAAAGCATAATCAGAATATGGTGTCTCTGCTTGCAGCATCCTAAACTGTCTCCAGACACCAGTCATGCCATCTTCCCATGTCCTATGCCTTGCACCTCTTTCTGCCAGTTGTTCCAAGTTAATGGTCCAGGTAATGGTCTGTTACAAGCTCACTCCTGTGCTAATGGGTTCTGAGAGACATTCCTGCCTCCTCATTGTCTTGGGAAAAGAATTCCCCCCATTTTTTGGCAGGACAAAGGGAGTGCAGAAACTGAATAATGAAATAGCTCAGAAATTTCCATATTCTCTGCAGAAGAATAGGGGGCAGGGGAGTAGAGTATAGGAATACATGTTAAAGGAGCTACTGAGGAAGCAAGCAGAGGAGGCAGGAGATACATGCCCAGTGCAAAGACTGAGGGTACAGTTGGGAAAGAGAGTGTTATGGAGGATTGGGTACAGTGGAGAAAACTGGGAGTGCGAGGAAAGGGTAAAGACTTTCAGATTTGGTCATGGAAATGGGGCTAGCACACTTTGGAGGGGCAGGATGAAGCCCAGTTGTTGCTGAAAGATGGGCACACAAAATACTGCCTGTGAAGGTAATATTTGTCTCTGTACAACTGGCAGGTGCCTGTGCTTGTGGAACAGAAGGTCATATATTTTGTGTGAAGTCTCCTGCATCTAGGGAATGACTTTAATGTAGCTTGAAGTACCAATAAGTGGAATAAGTATGTGCCATTACCAATAACAATAACAGCTCTGGAATATTTTCTACCTAAGGATCTCAAAGCACTCCTTTTTGTGACTTATTCATTGACTCTTTTTGTCCCCAGGGAGGGAGGGGATTATAATGATCACCCACTTTACAGGTGGTGAAAGGGAGGGTAAGTGGCTGAGCTGTGAATAGAGCTGTGACTCTTCTTTGAGAGCATCAAGTTCCCAAGCCAGTGGTTGGGAAGGAAAAAGTTGCAGCAGCTGTCAGAAAAAGCCTCTGACATCCCAAGGGGCATGCGAAGGGGGTGCCTGTTGAACCTTCCTGGTGTGACTGCAGTGTGGAGAAGAGAGACACTCAAGCACCTTGAGGGTAGACCCAAGCAGGCTCACTCTTGTGCCAGGCATGTTCTCTGGTGCTCTGGCTCCTGTGGCCTGGATCCCAGCACCATTTGGAGGTGCTCAAGCTGCAGACCTGCTTTAAAAAAAACAAATTTACATGGGTGAACCCCAGTCTTTCCCCTCACTCCTGGGCACACAGGCTGGTTTCTCACCCACTCCCAGTGGGCAACCCACAGTTCAGACAAGGTTGGTTGGTCTGAGTGTGTGGAGAATATTTGAGGTCTGCTACCCCTCTGTGGCTAAAACAGATGTTCAGGTTGGCTCTTATGCTAGCAGACCAAAGATTAGGGCTTATGGCACAAATCCACACAGCTATGGGTCACAGTGTGGACTACATGCTGTACTGTGTGCAATACATAAAAAGTATACAGATCTAAATGGAAATTAGGAGAACTTATCTGTATGTACACCTTTAAAAAGCCTACTAGGAACTTACCTGGGCACTACCAATATAACAGGCAACTTACCAAAGGGCTGGAGAAGATTGTCTCCAGATACAAAACAGAAGTTTAAAATATTCATGTTGCAATTGGAAAAGGCTCAGGCCCTAAGTGGACAGGATAAAGTTAAGTGGCTTGGCCACTACCAAAACAATACCAAAGCCTAGTAGTAATACTACTCAAAGGCAGTGTTAGTGAATCCTTTGTCTTGCCTCCTGACCCTTTCCACCAACATGGCTCCCTCTTTCCTCACTTACTGTCTTCACTGGACCTGACTGAAAACAGACAGGAGAAATACAGACCATCATAGCCAAGCTCCTGAAGATGTTTTTCCAGTGGGGGCCAGCAGACAGGCCTATCCTGGGGGATCTCTGCCTGTACTGTCTGGCTCTGTCTCTCAAACATGTACAGGCTAAAG
This sequence comes from Pseudopipra pipra, assembly GCF_036250125.1. Classification (NCBI taxonomy): domain Eukaryota; kingdom Metazoa; phylum Chordata; class Aves; order Passeriformes; family Pipridae; genus Pseudopipra; species Pseudopipra pipra. The sequence goes on along the minus strand of NC_087551.1, from coordinate 31,496,707 downwards.
TTAAAAGCCTGAACTTGCCTTCTGCAGCTGAGGAGGGGCTGGAGGAGTTGTGTGGCAGCACTGAGAGTTATTGCTATGACATTTATAGAGCATGTTGCTATGAATCGATATCTCACCATAATTACCTCATTTGCCCATTTTTCAAATTAGATAACAAGGTTCAATGTCTGACCAGACCATCCCTCACCCATTTACATCTATAGCCCCTTTTCTATTAATTAGCAGGCCTAACTTAGGGTGAGTGGGGGAACACCCTGAAAACTCATGGCTCCTTTTGCCTTTTGTGCCTGAACATTGTTGTTAGAAAGTGAGAAGCCAGGCCAGACTGCCTGCTCGGCAAGGATAGGGGGCTGTTTGTCCCGGCTGGTTCCAGACTGAGATGGGATGCAGAAGGGAATGAGCTCACGCTCTGTTCAGACAGTGACATTTTCACAGGGCAGGGCTCATCCATCATGATGTGGTGGCTGAGGAGTGCTGTTAACTATTTCAAGCTGGCTGCCTGCCTCCTGCACAGCAGTCACACTCGCTCCCATGGGGAGCTCAGGACCCACAACATCCCTGGGGGAGTGGTTTGTGGGGTGGTCTCAGGGAGAGCCCATTCCCCTGAGCAGGGGGCAGTAAGGATGACCCCCAGCATGACTCAGTGTTTGGGGAACACAAACATCCATTTGTAGGGGCAGTGCTTCTGCTTTAATCCCCTTGGGCAGCACTAGGGAGACATTTTTTTCCTCCTTGTACCTGCTGCTTTCTTCACAGAGGACAGGCAGGCTGCCCCCAACATGTTCCCCTCTTTTATAGGAGCTCATGATCTGCACCACACACTGACATACACCCATCTCTTACCTCAGGGGTTGATTTTGGGCTGGACCCATCACCCTGCCCATGATGAGGTGTTTTTGCTTCTATTACTCAGCAAAGCATTCATGGTCATCTGGGTGATGACTTGGCTTTTGTAAAAATAGCGCTTGCTCAAAATCAGAAGCCAATCATATCCTCAACCCTTCTCCATGCCTCATTCTCCTAAGCCAGCCTCCAAGGCAATACTTATTACCAGGTATTATAAGCAAAGCAAATGCCTGTAGTCAGATGGCTCATTAGCTCCTGCTTCTCTGGGGACACCCCTGTGCATTTCCTCTGCTCTCTCTCCCCTGTGAGGAGCGAAGGACCCCACCTTTGCCAGGGTGAGATAAAGAACAATTAATCTGCAGAAGGAAGGGCAGAAGGGGCACCAGCTGCTGAGCTGCTGTTGCACAGCTGAAATGCGGTTTTCCAGGGGTGGCTGGGAGGGCAGCTTGGATCACAGATGGGGGAACTGTTTTGTGCCTCTCCCTTGTTGTCAATTAGTACAAGAGGTTGGCCTTACTTCCAAGGAGCTAGGGACCTTGGAGCAGACTCTTTGGAGACTAATTGGGGTCTTTCACCTCCTTTTAGCTGCCTCTCAACAATGTGCTCTGGAGTGCAAGCAGGAGAACAGGTCCTTAGTTTGGCAGACAGGGAGTCAACAGGGCTTTACCAGTGCCCCAGGGCCCAAGGGATAATAGGAGAAGAGAACTGGAAGACGTGGCTCTGAGGTCAGCAAGCCACTTTCATTCATTTACCAGCAGTCCTGACAAACTGGGGAGGTCCCAGATAACTGGAGGTTAGTAAATGTGACGCCCATCTACAAGACGGGTCAGAAGGACAACCTGGGGAAACAGAGGACTGTCATCTTGATCTGTGCCAGGGAAGGTCGTGGAGCAGGTCATTTTGAATGCCATCTCGCAACATGTACAGGACAACAAAGGAACCAGCCAGCACAGGTTTATGAAGGTCAGGTCCTGCCTGACGAACCTGATCTCCTTCTGTGACAAGATGACCCACTTAGTGCATGAGGGAAAGGCTGTGGATGTACCTACCTGGGCTTTAGTAAAACCTTTGATACCATTTCCCACAACATTCTCCAGGAGAAACTGGCTGCTCAAGGCTTGGATGGGTGCACTCTTCACTGGGTAAAAAACTGGCTGGATGGCCTGGCCCGAAAAATGATGGTGGATGGAGTTATATCCAAATGGTGTCCAGTCACAGGTGGTGTTCCCCAGGGCTCAGTGATGGGGCCAGTCCTGTTTAATACCTTTATCAAGGACCAGGATGAGGGGATAGAGGGCATCGTCAGTCAGCTCGCAGGTGACATGAAGTTGGGTGGGAGTGTCAGTCTGTTGGAGGGTAGGGAAGCCCTGCAGAGACATCTGAACAGGCTGGAAAGATGGGCCGAGGCCAACTGTATGAAGTTCAATAAGAAAAAGTGCTGGGTCCTGCCCTTGGGTCAAAACAACCCCTACAGGCTGGGGGAAGAGTGTCAGGAAAGCTGCCCAGAGGAAAAGGACCTGGTGGGCTGGTCAACATCTGGCTGAACATGAGCCAGCAGTGTGCCCAGGTGGCCAAGAAGGCCAATCACATCCTGGCTTGTATCAGAAATAGTGTGTCCAGCAGGACTAGGATAGTGATCATCTCCCTCTACTCAGCACTGGTCAGGCCACACCTCAAGTACAAGTGTTCAGTTTTGGGCCTCTCCGTACAAGAACATTAGGGCATGTCCACAGAAGGGCAATGGAGCTGGTGAAAGGTCTGGAGTACAAGTCTTATGAGGAGCAGCTGAGGGAGCTGGGGTTGTTTAGCCTGGAGAAAAGGAGTCTTGAGGGGACCCTATCAGTGTCTACAACTACCTGAGAGGAGGTTGTAATGAGGTGGGGTTGGCCTCTTCTCCCAAGCTGCAAGTGGCAGAATGAGAGGAAATGGTTTTGACTTCTGTCAGTGGAGGTTTAGATTGGATAATAGGAAAAAATTTGTTTACCAAATGGGTCGTCAAGCATTGGAACAGGCTGCCCAGAGAAGTGGTAGAGTCACCATTCCTGGGAATGTTTAAAAGACATGTAGATGTGGCACTAAGGGACATGATTTAGTGGTGGACTTGGCAGTGTTGGGTTAATAGTTGGAATGAATTATTTTAAAGGTATCTTCCAGACTAAATGATTCTATGTTTCTGTGAGGTGCTCTGTGGCTGGGAAGAGGCCCTCACAGGGCAGGGTGGTGCCTTCAATGGCACCCAGCATGGGGCCTCCCCATTCCCAGCTTTCAGACCCTGCATGAGACTCCCTGCTCTTGTGTCCTTTTCTGCCCAAGTCCTTGGGTTGACACTCCTTCAACAACCTGTAAGGGATGACCTGAATTCTTCTGTACCTTCTTCTCCATGGAAACATTCATGGGGAGGCCTTTATACATGTGGGGAGAGCTGGTGTTTTGCCAAATGTGCTGCAGAGGAGGAACACGTACATCCACATGGAGAAGCACCCCTTTTCCCTCCTGCTGCAGGAGGTTGATAGTGGCTTACATCGAAAGGTAGCAGAAATGTCCTATAAAAAGGGAAGGGGAAAAACTGCCCAGGCATCTCCTACAGGAAAGGTGTCTTATTCTGGGAGAGGAGAAAGGGGTGTGGTTGTTCTGAAAAGATGCTCTGGACTGCACCAGAATACGCCATGAGATGAGTTTGAATGGCGGCTGGTTATGAGCCCCGTCAGGGAGGGCAGCAGGATTCAGGCTCAGTTATTAAGACCATAAATCATGGAGACAGTCATGGGGAAGGCTGATGAGGAGGGTGCATGCAACCAGGAATGCTGGGAGGGAGAGGGTGGGCATCAGAGGCACACAGCTTCTCCACATTGTGTTATTTTAAGAATTTTTCTTTTTTATGGCAGTGCTGTCAGTTTTCTCAGAAGAAGGGACCAAATGTTTTCAAGCTCCCCAATTTCCTGAAGACCCAGGCATGAATTTCATGTTGCTCCTGACCAAGAGCAAGGGATGGGGAGCAGGGGTGAAACAGTATTGCCAAGGGGTGCACAGCAAGAGCCAGGGTCCACCCAGAACAGGGCTGAAGTGAGGCAGTTAGGTACCAGGATCATCCCATGTACAGGGAGGGAATGGCCAGTATTTGGGATGGCAGGGTTTTCACTGTCAAAAGCAGAAGGCGTTTTTTGGTGAGCGGGGGACGTCCATCCATAGCTCTGCCTTCAGTGAAAGGTGGAGCTGTTTGAGGAAGCTTGGAGTGAGGCTGTGCAAAGATAGATGAGCAGCAGCCCCTCACCTTGGGCAGACTGTGCAGCACTGATGGCTTCTTGCCCAGCCTGCTCCAGTGCTCGAGCCCTGCAGTTTGTGGTCAGCTCTGGTGTGTCTGTGCTATGCTGTAATTGTGATGCCTGACTATCTGGAGGGTACAGCAGGCAGATCTTTGCCCACTTGCAGCTGTCCAAGCCTCTCACATCTCTTTAGAAGCCTTCAGACCTTTCTAGGTAGATGCTGAGGTCTCTCTGAAGTATCTGGGCCAAGGAGAGGCAAACAGTCACTCAGAGCTGTGCAGCCCATGTGCCTGGCGACTGTACTTTGCTGTTGGACTAAAGGCAACTGCCTGGTTCTGGCTTGGCTCTGACTTTGGTTTTGGCTCTTGCTTGGAGCATCAGGCACAGCTGGAGCTGCAGGGGAGACATATAGTGAGCTTTAGGCATAACTCAAGTACTTAGAGCAGGGCTCAGACTTGCTGCAAAGCCCATTCAGGACACTGGGTTAGAAGAGGCTGAGTCTTGTAAGTGTAAACCTATTGAATAAAGGACACCTCAGTGATTTCCCTCTGCAGCGTAGCTCTTTTCAGAGGCAGACAAAGCTGAGGTCAGCCAGGGCAGCTCATGAGAACATAAAAACTGACACTGGTGTTTTGAACGCTGAGGTGAGGTGACATATAGGCTGAAACAGGGCAGGAGCCTGGCCAAGGGCTGCAGCTCAGTCTTCATGCATGTGACGGGACCCCTTTCTCCTCAACAGTACAGAGAATTTTCTGGTGCTTGTGCAGGCAGTAGGTGATACCTTGATCTGCTTAGTGGTCTCCTGACAGGCTTGACTTGCAGCCCTGCACCCTGCAGGAACAGCCCTAGCTCTCCTGCCTTGTCTGCTCTCAAGAAAAGCCTTCACAGACATGTCAGTCTGGCTTTTGCATGGAGCAATCTGTGGTGTGTCTATTTCCCTTGCGCCCAGGGGCTCACATGGGATGTGGAAAGGGATAGATGGGTCAGCTCTGGGCTCCAGCTGCCAAAACCTTCAGCCTGCTCTGGTATCCCTCCATCATACCTACCAGCCACAAGGTATCTGGGCTAGCCTGTCTCTTCTCAAGGCGATGTGAAATTAGTTAATCCCTGTTCCCTCTCCATGGTAGGGAGGAGTACTGCCAAACTCCCAGGTATGGGAGCAGGCAGTGATTTTGCCTTATGCTAAATGAGTGGAGCAAGTGGAAGGGCTGCAGCGCTCTGATCCCTTGGTGCAACAGGTGACAGGGCAGTGAGCCCACAGGGCCAGACTGCACCATCTGCCTCCTTCCATCAGGAATCCTCAGGGCAGCAAAGGGGATCAAGATGCAGCCATGAGAGGCTAAAGGGAGTCAAGGTGGCTGAACCCACGCAAGGTGGGACAGTGCTGCTGGTAGGCCCTGGTGCGAGGGGGGTTTCACAGAGATCAGAGATCCAATGGGAGCAAAAATACAGGAGGAGATCTGTGGTTGGCAGCAGCACTGACAGAAAAGGGGTGGAGGAGGGAGTCAAGTTCAGTCAGACCCTCCTTGGGGACGAAGGTGTGGCATGTCTAGGGGACCACATAAAGGAAGAGTATCACAATGTGGAGAAAGGCAGCTGGAGAGAGGTGCCCCCTCCATTGCCAGATACCCAAGCGTAATCTAAACCAACACATCTTCCTCTTCCCCTGCTCACTGAGCTGAGGGACAAGGGTTTCCCAGCCAGACTAAGGACCCAGTTCTGCTCTGGGGCTCACACGGGCTGGCAGGATGCTGCTGTGGTAGGCTGTAACTGCAGCCTGTATCTCTAAATCTTTTCTGCTTTTTAGGTCACTTTGTTCTGCTTATAAATCCTGGCCTTGTCGTACAAGCAATAAATCTTCCTCTTCAGTCAGTAACATTTATTTTTTTCTCTAGTCTTGTTAAAATAACAGTGTCAGAATATTTAAAATCCAGATTGTTGCATTTTCTGTGGTTTTGGTTCATAATTAGTATTCTCTTCCATTCTGGGAAAATACCACAGACCTGTGGCGAGACAGGTCTGCTTGGGAACTTGAAGGGAGTGAGGAATACAGGAAAGGGGATCCAAAGGATATGCTGCAATAATCTGCCACTCACACAGCCCTTACATGCATGCTCAATCCCCATTCTTGCGTGTAGCACATCCAGTGCGCCTACTTGCACACAACTTTACCTGCCCTGCTATCACACACCAACCACCTTGCTGGCACCCTGCACCAGTCTTCACTGAGGCACAACCTTGCACAGATCAGAGCTGCGTCTTCTCCCTCCACCCCTGACACCCATAACCAACTCAAAATGTCTGGCAGAGAAAAGAAGTTGTTCCCATCCCCTGCCTTGCCAAGCAGAGCTGTTAACCCAAACTTGGTCCCTGCCAATGCTACCTTGGTGCTCTGAGACTTTCCACCCTCCCCAGTGTCAGGAGCAACTTCTCAGCAACCTCTATACCCCCTGTGCTTCTCACACCTTCCTGCAAGATGCTGCTGGGTCCCCATCTGGGAGAAGCACCACCTCTCCTCTGCTGCCTGCCTGGGGAGGAGGAGAGACTCTATGAGAGTTGGGTTCATGTGTTGCCAAGCACCAGGTACCAAGACAGCCCTGCACGGGATCATGAGCCTGCCAACAAGTCGCGTGAGATGGCGCAAAGCCAGTGTTCCTCGCTCAGCCAGCCTGGAGCCCACAGGTGTGCAGTGAAGCATCTTTGTGTGTCTGCAATACAGTCCTCTTTTTAATGACTATACAACTCGTGTTTCTGCAGGTTTCATGTGAAGGGCTGTACTCACTTGAGCATACAGTCAATACTCCTTTCGATCTTCATCACTCACTGTCTGGCTCCAGGCTTTATTTATTGCACAGCATCAAATCACTGAGCCAAAGACAAAAATGTCTTGCTCCCTTGTGGCCCTTTTGGTGGGCATTCCCGGTGATCAGGCTTTAACAATATTAGCCGTGCTTCTACCTTTGGAGGTGATATTGCTGTCTGCAGTGCATGCAGGAGGGGCTGAGCTGTAGCAGCTGTACAATCAATCGTACAGAGCACCTCTCAGGAACAGCCTGAACCTCAGTCTATTTTCTAATCTGCCAGCACATCCTCTTCTCCCTCAGGGAAGAACTACAACATTAAGTTCAGGAATATATTAGTGTGTAGGTTGTGAGAATGACCACAGATGGGGTGCCAGGCATAGACAAAGACTAGAGTAAATTCTGGATTATTGGAGGTAATCCCCAATAGTGGTGCCCTGCTTGAGAGAGCCAGAGCCCCAATAGGTATCATTTTTTAGATGACACACTAAAAAGCTTTGAGTGTTTCTGCAAAGCAGACGCAGTGTGGGGATATCTAGAAAAGCAAGAATTAACAATTAATGACAAAAATATAAAGAGCAGACTCAAGCTCTCTGGGTGATATTAAACAACCTCACATTTTCCTTCTTTGGCTGCCCCGTCTACCTCATTTTCCTCCCAGACTGTGCAAGAAATGAAGACACATTCCTGCAAAATACAGCCTGCTTTCCTGCACAGCCCCTGCTCAGCCTGAGAGCTGATATGGCCTGTGTGCTAAACGAGAGGGGCCCTGAGAAGTCATGACAGAGTGGGACCTGTATCTCAACATGCGCATGACAGGGGTGAGCTGAACTCGGGCAGGAGAGACAGAGATGAATGCTATGTGCATGCATATATATAATATATATGTATATTACATATATATATATATATACATGTATTTGTTTATTAGTACTTTGCAGTACTTTAAGACCTGAATCTCCGCAGCAATTCCAGTATGCAGGTCCCTTCAGACTCCCATCTGGAGACGTTATTTTTCATCATAGGAGAGAATAAAGGAAGCATTTACTAGGCATGATTCCTTTCATAGAATCATAGAGCTGGCCACCCTCGTTGTTATTGGGTTTCACAACTCATGTTGCGAGGGAAGCACAGGAGGCAGAAATTCTGGGTTGGTTTGGAAGACCCTTTTGCATTGCTTTGAGCCCTATCCCAGACTTTCTCCAGGCAGTTCAAGATGCCACTGTATCATCATCATTAACACGAGCTGGAATGTATGGCTGTAGCTTCAGTGATCCACTGGCCCAGAGTCAGGGTAAGCACCCGGGTACTGTTTTAATGTTTTAGCATCTGTTGAGCTTCAGCCAACAGCTGCAGGTTGTGGCATGTAAAACAAAACTATGTCTGGCTTTCACATCAAGTTCTCTGAAGTGTTGCTCTTAAGCGCTGGGATGAGGCAATGTTAACTTAGGCTCTAAGTGAGTAGCCCTGCAGATCTCATGGCACAGAGAAGACACCCTCACCCAAAAACATCTTAGGCATTATGCGGGTCATGTCTGGCATTGTCCATTCCCTGATGGGTCCGTGGAGTAGTTGGACCCCTGCTGGACACCCTGGGGTGGAGGGGAGTACCAGGACAAGGGGACCTGGCACCACAATGACAGCCCATGATTGTTGGCTTGTTTCACACCTACTAGTTTTGGAGCTGCTGTCTTGGCTCCTCATCTTGTGGGAGAAGAGCAAAGGACAAAAGAGAACCAGCTTTGCTTAGTGTCATCAGGAGCCAGCAGCCTCAATAGCTGCAGGCCTGGTGTGGGAAGGGGAGGTTTAGGAGAGGCCAAAGGAATGCTAGGTAAGGGAACATCAGGGAAGATCTCTGTGCCTCCCACGCTGTGCTCCCTTCAGAAGGATTCCCCAGCACTAACTGCCCCAAAACTGCCTGTGCCATGTCCTATGCCCAGCCCCCGTCATGGGGTTTGAGCAAAAATGAGAGGTCTTCCGCAGGGACTTAACCAGATGTTTTGGGAAGCCTCAGGGTCAGACACCGGCACATACTTCAGTGTTAGGCAGTAATACAAGCTATTCCCTGTCCCAGCCATTGTAAGCACCCATTGGAGGCTGCACCTTGTCATCCCACCCCCACACAGAGGGACACGCAGGCTCACCCACTCTGAGTACTGCAGCTTTATTTGAATGAAACAATTCACGTTGAGAGTCTATAGGTTACACAGTGGGTGCATCAGGGTTGTGGGCAGGGGGATGGATGAGGCAATGCTTATAAAACATCTCACCCTGTTTAAAAGGTTCAGTTCAGTCCCTTTGTGTTTTGTGCTTTTAACGTTGCAGACAGCTCAGTATTGTGGTGGTGAGAGGGTCCCAGCTCCACTCAGTGGTGGTGACGGCATTCTATGAGATGCGGAGTGGGGATGGGACAAGATGTGGTGGTGATGAGGGAGGTGGGTGGAGAATGAGGCTCTGTCCCATGATTCCCACCTAGGATACTGATGGTAAAAAAAACAGGAGACACCAGAGGACCTCTCCCCATCCTCCACAGTATCCCCAAAAACACAGACTTTGTGTGTTGCTCCTGTTGGGGAGTGTGTTTCTAAACACTTCTGTCAGGTCAATGTATACTCTCTACTGGCCTTAGTGACCTGGAAGTGTCAGGGTGACGTAGCCCCATTGAAACTGGATCCCACTGAAGTGGCTCACTGTTGGGCCTGAGCTGGTTCTCCCTACACCTCAGAGTTGAGGACAGGATTTTGGTATGATCCCCTTCTATGGGATCCAGGGGTGAAGTCTGCTGCTGTCTCTCTAGGCTGGAAATGAAACGCTTGGTGAGGATAAGTATGGAGCAGGGGGATGGAGTGAGGAAAAGTGTGGAAATCACTGTCTGATGCTCATTTCAGGCCAAAGGCAGGAGGTGCCAGAGTTGTTTCCCCATGAGACACTTGTATCTTGGATGATGGCCCCTCTCCTCTGCCATGTATATTGCAATACAGACAGAATGGTTCTGGCTGGGAAAAAAGACCCAAGCAAAACCATGCTGGCACCAAATTTTCCACCCATGTAGAGATTAGATATTTTACTTATGCTGTCAGGCAAGGGCTGTGACAAAAACCACAAAGAAGAGCTACATATCTGTAGCATCCACAGCTTTTGGGGTATGTCTTGAGATGAATGCATGCTGTAGAGCCCCCTGGAATGAGATGGTACATCTAGAAGATCCCAAAAACTGGGAGAACAGGCCATACTCATCTATTTGAAAGCACTGACACTAAGCCACTTTAACACCAACAGTTACATAAATGCACTGAGAAGCTGGGGATGGGCAGCAGAGAAGGACAAACATCAAAGTTTGACGAGAGGAAAAAGTCACCTCAGCAAACCCTTGATAGAGTCTTCTTGTCCTAAGATGCTACATACTAAGGGCCTCCAGAAACAACCAAATAAATGGACACGAAAGCTTCTTTGCTCCATGTCTGGAAATACCTTCCCTCATCAGCATCTTAATTTTCCCAAGGAGATGTCCAGAGCTCACAAGTCCCTCGCTCAATCTCTGTGTGGTATGTGCTGCCACCTGTACAAAAGACCTAAATACAGTCCCCATCTATGGTTGTTGGCATTTCAAAGACAGAATGAAATCAATATTCTCCTTTCACCACAGTTGAGGTGCTGAGCTGACCATGCTGCTACAGCCTCTCTTGGCTGTTCCTCTGTATACTGATACTCACAGCTAGTTCTCGATAACAAGACTCAGTGAGACAAGATATATCAAACGTCCCATCTTCAAAGGTGCTCAGAGTTGGAGCATGGACTTTTGGAGAAGAGAAAGGTGGGGACTAGATCGTGGTGCTGCCACCTCCAAAATGGGCTTTCAAGTCCTGTCTTCTCTCTGCTGCATTGCTGGCAGCTGCAACAGAATCACACCTCGGTTTTTAGCTTGGATCCCTCTACAAGCTGCTAAGATAAACACCTTACCAGTGCTGGACCTACAGTGCAAGCAACACGTGGAGACAGCTTCATCCCAGCACCACGTTATATAGCAGAATCACTAAAAGCAAACCAGTTGGTGCCTGCCCACAGAGACTACGATGCAGATGGGGGCTGCACTTACTCTTAGGTAGTTTGGGCTCATCATTGAGCAGCTGTAATACTGAGAGCAAAGGAATCACAGCTCACTCACAGTGACTGAGCAGGACTGCTAACATCTGGCATGTTCCAGCTCCTACCCAGCACCTGCCTTTGCTGATGATCTGAGGCATACTGTAGTTATGCAAGTTTTGAACATCTAGGAGTATCCATTGTAACAGCTGGGTTTTACACAACTAAGAGGCACTTTGCTGCCTAAGTGGCAGGACCAGAGACCAGCTCCCTCAGCCAAAGTAAACCTCTGCTGGCTAGAAGCAGCAGTGGGGCTTTTATCTTCCTACAGGCTTGGCTGGCAGACAGGACAGATGCACATGGGTGGTAGAACAGACGGGTACCCTTCACTTGGCTCAATGTTTAGGCAAGGACCCAGCCATTACAGCACATCCATCGCTATGAGCTTTGGGCACTGGCACTGCTTGGAGACAGTAGCACTGTGTGAGGGCTGTCCAGCTGGCCCTGTCTTATACTGACTTTAGGTCATCCAGGGGGTAAAAAAACCCTACTCTAAGTCAAACATTCATAGACAAATTTCCCTTTAGAACAACAGTTAACGGAAGCACAAAATTTTGCCTCATTCCAGAGGAACAAATGATTTATAGGCCACATCAAATCCAAGCAAAACCTGGATTTGCCACAGACCTGCACAGCTCTTCGCAAAACCTTCTAATTCGCCAGCTCTACCTTTGCAACAGATGTGAGTAAAGACAGAATTTCTCCTTCTCCCTTTCCCTTATTCTCTGCCCCATGCTGGAAAACCCTGACCATGAAAGGCAGCAGAGAGAAAGGAAGGGAGTGCCCGTATGCTGGGATCCGAGCACAACCTCCCTTTCCAGCTTTCCCAAGGGATCACCTGTGTGAGGACAGTGGGTTGCTTGGCTTCCTCATGCACAGATGTGCTGAGGCTCTGGAGGTGGACTGGTGCATTTTAATAGTACAGGTCCAGCTGGGAAATCTGGTCTAAGGACTTTTCTTTAGACTCCTTGCCTAGCACCTGAGTGGCTGCAGCTAGTGAAACAAAAGAGAACGCACTGTGGAGCTCATCTTTCCACTCTCCTTTTCAAGATGAACACAAACAAGGTCTGTTCCATCCTCTCAGCCACCCATGGGGCTGTTGAGAATGTCTTTTGCCTCTGATGAAGCCAGGATGTGACTCGCACTCATCCCTCATGGAGCCAACACATGCCCTGAAGTGCTCCTGTCTTTCTGCTCCACCACCACCATTCAGAAAGCCCCACCAGCCCTTCAGGCTGTGTCAGGGCTGGGAGGAACAAGACTGAGAAGGTGTCAGACCAGATCTAGGTGATGCAGAGCGCAACAAGTGCCAAGGGCAGTGGGACCAAGCCCCCCATCCCCTGCAGCCACACAGGGACACAGCAAGTCCTGCCAACCTGCTGTCAGTCTCTGGGAGCTCTCTCTCCTTCTGAGAAAGGATGCCTAATGGCAAAGCCACTGAGCATGCACCTGAATCATGACCCAGGGTCTAGATGTCAGGCACACATCTCACTCAGACAAAATGGAGTGGGATGGCACTGCTCTTCCATGGCCAAGGGGTGTCCTGGAGACTACAGCTCCCTGCAAGTTGCATCCCCTCCCTCTCTGGAAAGGCAGGTTGTGTGAAGGTGGCCCTGGGCTGTCCTGCAGTGCTCCTCGGGACATTTAAAGTCTCCAGGGCACAAATGGCTGCCTCTGGTTTGATGTGACCATTCCAGACTGTACTGTCAGAAGACCCCAGAATCCCCTGTGGTAGGCTAGGTGGAGGCAGATGATCAGCCAAACTGACATCCTACTCACAAGGGGAGTACTGAAAACCACATACATATCACAGCTATCAGTTGGGATGCCAAGTGCACTGAGGCTATTCAGCTCACTGCTGGAAACCAACAGCTGCCAGTTATTACCATGGAGTGTAAATGGGATCCTGTTAAAATGCAATTTCCTGAACTCTTCAGCACTTGTTCTTCTGCAAAAGCCTTTTGTCTCCATTAAATGCCTTCCCAAGCTGAGCAGGACAAGCTGTTATCAGTGAGGCCAAAGCAAAGACAAATGGTGACAACAGCCTGCACAGGGTCCTGCTGCTGCACTCTTGCCTCTACAAACAGGAGTGCACATGCACTGAGGGCAGCCTGGAAAAGACCAGATGTCAGGGCAGTTTAGGTGACCAAAACTGGTCTCTGACAAAGCCAGGAATGCAAGAAGGCCTCTCCTTTGCACAGGAGATACAATGCCACTTCTTATCCTCACTAAAAAGCTGAGTCCTTCTCCCTGGGTGCAAGACCTGGGCATTTCTTGATGCTGTGTACACCCAGCTTGAAGCACAGAGCCCACGGTGATAAGTCCCTCCATGCTGTTGCTAGGTCATCCAAAGGCAGAAGGCAAAGGGGTGCTGCAGCATTTCCAGAGAAAGATGGATTTCTGAATGGTGCTGACAGAAGAAGGGGACTAAACCAGCAACACCATGAAGCAGCAACTCCCTGAGCTCTCTGCTTTAAGGAAAAAGTTCGTCTCTTCAAGTGGGGTGAGGTGACACTATTTACTCCATCTAGCAGGGAAAATGCCCTGGTTCCTTTGTCTGTCCCTGCCTGGGGCAGGTGAGGTCCCTTAGGGCAGCATGAAGGACCCCCTGGCAATTCCCATAGGTAAAACTCCCTGCCTCAGCCTAGTTGAGAACTAGTGGGGAGCAGGGCTCCTCCTGCCAGTGCCTCGCACAGGGACAGCTTCACATTGAAGACAAGGCTCAGGGCAGCGATGCTTCTGCCATCAGCACCACTTGCTGACCCCAGTGACTGTCACTGCCAGGCTGAGAAGCACAGGGTGCCAACCCAAAAGCAGGGTGCTTTTCTTGGCACAGAATGATAAGAAAGGGCTGAGGAGGAGAAATCTAGACCCTGCTCTCCCTTTGGTAGTGAAGCATTTTTTTGTCATTCTGGAGTAGTGCACCCACAGGATTTTGTATGGAAAGAAATGAAATTTCCATATTTTGAATAGCAATAGGGAATACAATACAATTTGTATCATGTTCACTATGCTCATTTATACATCCCTAAATTATTTTTGCAAGAAATTTACCAGCCTAAACATCTGAAGCCCCCCCTACTTTTTCCCCAGTTGCCACTGCATTTCTCAGCAGAAGAAAACTACTTCCCAGAAGAAGGGCTCCATATCGCTGTTGCTGCAGCTGCTTTTCAGGCAGCAAGCTGTGCAGCTCTGCCGGAGCAGCTCTGCACGCATGACAATCACAACACTTCAGGAGTTCCCAAGCCATTTGTGCACTATGCAAAGTTTTTCATATATATGAGACATTTTTTCACTCCCGTACAGATGGGAAGAGTTGCACTCAGGCGTTCCAAATTACTTAAGTCCAGATCAAATGAAACATATTAGTTCCATTGCTTTCCAATGGCTGATCTACGTAGAAGAAAACTAGTCTATTACTATTATCAGCCAGGAGCTGCATTTCAGAGCAAGCAGTAAGAATTGATGTTCATATTGTTAAAAGTCATGGATTAAAGTCCTGTTGATGACCTGGTATTGGGACTTGCACTGAACTGTAGAAAATTATAATTTAAAAAGTGTATTTTTCAGAATACAATGAACAACTACAAAAAGAGGTTTCAAATGAAAGTTTCTTTGTAAGCCCCACTTGCAACTACACAGTAGCATTCAGTACTTCTAATATCTACAACTTATACCCAGGAGCCTGCACACTCACATATTTTCTGTTTTATACCCTGAAAAAAAAAGAAATTGAGTATATATTGGCTAACACCCACACAGCATTCTTCCTAATGTATTTCTACAACTACCAAGCAGAGGTCTCTTTGTAAATAAAAGCAGTCTCTTAAATTTATATTGCACTTTTCTTCTGCAGGGACTTTCATGCTATATACACGAATAATATCCACCATCGCTGAAATGCAGTTGGTTCTGGAGTGGAATAAAGCAGCTACTCGATAGGCACGGAGCAACATAAAACATCAGAAAGAGAAACATAACATTAGGACTGCAATAGATATTTAAGCAGACAGACTGTAATTAATTTTAAGGACTGTAATTTAGCCAGAACACTCTGAAAAGCATGAAGGGATCTTTAATTGGAAGGGGTAAAGAACATGGCTTTGTATCTCACCCAGGATGTATTACCACCCCAAGGAGATTTGTCCCTCAAGCATGGAGTAGTAAACCACAAATACCACTGTCCCCAAAGAGGAGGGACACTGCCTCCCCTCCACCCCATCACTGCACAGCTTCCCATCCTTGTTGCTGAAGTACCTCTTTCCTCTGCTACTCTCTCTCAGCACATTTGCCAAGGAAATGAAGTCCTTCTTTTCAGCCTTGGTAGTTCTGACAAACTGAGGCACTTGAGTTAATGACTTCCCCCAAACTTATCACCAGCTGATTTCTAACCAGAGATAAAGGAGCAGAGGTCTAAGCAGGAAGGGGCTCCCTGAGACTTTTTCTGAAGCTGATGGGTCCACACCTGACAGCAGAAGGCTTCACCTCTGGCTGGGGCAATCTTCTTGCTCCTCCCTGGACCTACAGCCACCAATGGGCTTCTTGCCCCCTGTGCCATGGGTTTGCTTGGTGAGGCACTTACATCCTTCCTTGCAGGAGCTGGCAGGAGGGCATGGACACCCTCCCTGCAGGTGTCCCTTTCTAAAAATGTGGTGGCCCTTTGCTGACACTCACCTCACCTAAACAACAAAATGTGCTTGTGCAACCTGGGCTAAGCAGTCTGTAGAAGCAAGGCCACAAGGGTCTCTGCCTTAGTAAGAGCTTAGAAAGTGAGATGGTTGCCCTGGGCTATTTCTTACCGATGGGGGAATGTTTCTGTCTCCACCTTCTGCCCAGCAGGAGCTTCCTGGAACCAGCAACACAACACAAATATGTTGCTGCTGACAGATCAGGAGCCATCGTGAAGTTCCCAAGGGTCCCTGGAAAGCACTGTCTCTCTCCTAGGAGTAAAAGTGAACTCTTACCAGGAATCGGGTGATGACTTCAGACCTCTAACAATCATGTAGGAAAGGAAGAGCATGGGACTGAAAGAACTCGGCTAAAAAAGGATGGTGGTACTGGCTGCCCATGAAAATGGCAACAAATAGCAAGATGCAGAATCGCTGTTCGCACCCACTGCATCCATGATGCTGCCTGGCCCTAGGCAACAGTCTTGGGTTTCCAGGTCAAATATGCAGGATGACCAAGGTCTGGGCTCTGAAGGGAGGAGTGGAGACAGAAAAGACACAGTCCTAATTCTTGGAAATGGAGAAAAGCAAATTAGTAAGGGAGACCTGTATAATCCCCTCCCACTGTCTTGCATTGCCTCCTGTGAAGGAGGTTCCCCTGCCCCTCCCAGCTGATATCCTTTCTCTCTCTGGTGACTGGGAAGCATTAGTGCATTAGTGCAGATGAATACCTTTCCAGGATCTAGGGAGTGATGGATTTCAAGACTTCAAACTGCATCTCCTGGGAGTTAGGTAAGAGCTTTCCCCCCCATCAGTGAAGGAAAGGAAGCACCAGCTGTGGCTGGAAGCTGAGCAATGCAGGAGGCAGCTAATACATTCAGGTGATTTCAGATAAATGCAGCTGTCTCAGAGAAGCTGATATATTCATCAGAAATAGGTAAGAAGCCATGGGTACTGAGGGCTTCAGTGAAAGAGCTAGCTTATTATACATCTCTGGTGCCTTAGATAGGGGTTTTGGATGGGGTGTTCCCCAAGAGGAAGAGTACCACTTAAATGGATTGCCAGAGCATGGGCTAGTAAACCACAATTCACAGTCCTGTGGGGCTAACTCTGACCTGTGCAGGAGATTACTCATGTCCAGAGCTGCTTCCAGATGCAGCAAGGCTATCACAGCTCCTTTCTGGCCAGTGCAGGGCAGACCCTTCTCCTGGGGGTTTAATTTGGAGTAGCACATGCCTCCACCTGCTACAGGTCTGCAAGCAGGGAGAAACATTAGCTTTACCCTTTCATGAGACCAGCAGGAAAAAGGTGAATTTCCTGTCTACTTGTTCCTCAGTGGCAAACAGGGCCACAGTTCAGCACAAACCCCTCTTTTGGGTCAACTTCCTACCTCCATCCTTCATCCTTCTTGGGGCATGTTCCTGCCTGTTTCACCTTTCAGCTCCTCTGCCCACTGCTTTGGCAGTGGAAGCCGTGTGATTGCCTGTGTGGCTGCATGTGCTGACAAAATTCAGCCACCTCTCCCCTGAGCAGCAATGCTGTTGCACCCTTCACCCATGCTGCAGCTAATGTGCCATGCATGCAGAAAGGCCTCTGGAGGTGAGGATGCAGCATCGGAGCTGCCTGAACTGCCAGTCCAGGGGCTGGATCATGGGCACAGGACCTGCTGTCTGTCTGACAAACATTTAAATGCCTCACTTTTCCCATAATCCAGAAAGCTTGAGGTGAAGAAAGTTAAGCAATGGAATAACAACCAAAATAAATAGGTAATGAAGTAGAGGCAGAGAAGCAATCCTGGATTTAGGGTTTAGGTGGCCGTCATCCCAATATGCACAGGGGGAAGCCAAAGCGAAACTGCTCCACCCTTCCAGTCCCATCCCATCACACCTCATCCCCCAGCCTGACAGAGACACCTTTCTGTCTGCAGCTCAGACCTGCTCTCATGGTTTCCCTACCCAGCAAGAGTGCTGAAAGACAGAAAGAGGCTCTTAGAGGCCAGTGCTGCAGCTGGATCCAGCCAGTACTTCACCACTCAGCGTGGTCCGCGTCATTGGTCCCTTCCTGCTCCATCTTCTTCAGGCTGGTGGGTGAGAAGCACAGAGAAGTGGGGAAAGGCCAAAGCAAACCACACTGGGAGCAATTAAATACATGAGAGCCTGGAAGATGTGGATGGATGGAGACACTGAAGCACATGCGGTGTGAGGCAAGGTGCTCTGGCCACTGGCACTTGGGGTGGCTGCTGCCCCACGGTTGAGGCTGGCATTACTGCAGGGAGCTGCAGCTGGAGTGGGGCAGCCCCAGCCAGAGGGAAAGCATGAGAAGACAAGGGGAGTACTGCAGTATATCATCCACTAAGCTGTGGGGTCTGCAGTAAAGAAGGTAACTGTTCTGGTAGAAATTTGTGCTTTAATATATTTTTGTTTGTTTGTTTAAAACAAGTTCCCACTTCCCTGAGGAAGCCCTGTCCGACATTCCCAAGGAAACATGGGGGTGTTTTTTTCCTCCTTCGTTTGCTCTTCACATTTCTTCATTCCTATTTTTTGTCTTTCATTCCTTCTTTTCTGTCTGTTTCTGTTTCTTTTCTTCCTTCCTCTCTCTCTCTCACTCTCTCGTGCACGTGCTTTTAAAAAAAAGTTTTGTCTTTATTTTTAAACTTTGTTCTAGACATTATGACTTTCTCAAGGAGTGCTCCAGTTCTGAACCAGATCCCTTTGCGTGGTCATGCCTGTCAGTCTTTGGTAACATATGGACACTTTGGTGTGCCAGTGAGGAGGGTAGGAAAAGGAGCAGAGGTGGTTGATCAGGAAAGGAGCAGGAATGTCTTGGTCCGAAGACAGGAGCGCTCGCTTGCCATCATCTGAGCAGCACGTAAAGGAAGAAAGTCAATGGGCCACAAAGACAAGGGCTGTGCAGGGCTGGGACACCACTTCCTGGAAGAGCAACCGCTGCCAACCGAGAAGAGAGAAAGAGAATTAGTGATGGGACAGATCAGCACGCATCAATGTCTTCTCCCACACCAAAACACCCATATCTATTGGAAGATATTTCTAGCCTTTCTTGGACATTCTCAAGGTTTCCTAAAACTATTTCTTTTCTAACTTTGGAGAAAAGGTTGAATCTTAGATACTTTTGCAATCCAACCCTCCTTTCATCCCCAGAAGTTTCAACTTGAGTCAAGCAAAAGGTTCTGGTTGTGTTTTGGTTACAGGTTAACCATCCTAGGCTGAAACAGACCTTTAACTGCACATAAAATTTTGAAATTTTTAGGGTGTTCTCACTTTTTTATGCTTTGTTTCCCCCTTCACCTTTGAAGTTAAGAAAATTGCTGAAAGTGACTCTTAACAGATTTTTTTGTTTCAAAAATAACAAAAACTTGCTCACAAGTGCCTGCCTGTCTCTGATTTGCCTACTCCAAACATGTGTCCTCCTGCCCACCTGAGGCATGTCATCGAGGACACAGGCAGGACTAAGGCAATAAGCCCACCAGTAATTCCCACTCGAGGGAGAATGCCTCCATACTGCTTACACACCTTGCTATGGCTTCAACCTATAGTGCATCCCAGTGAGAGTGGAGTTGTCTCCATTACTGCAGTGCTGGTATCAGGTTATGTGGATGGACTGGAAAGAGACTGGTGGGATTTAGCTCAAGTGCTCACTGTCAGGATTGGGAGAGAGGTGCCATACAGCTCAGGTAGCTTGCTCCCATCCTGCATGTGTGATACCCTGCCTGGATGTGCCTCTTTGCTCAGAGGGCAACAGGAAGAATCCCAGCCCCTTTACTCCATGCCCCAAACAGCAGATTTTTTTTCCTGGAGAAGGACTGACTTAACACTGCAGAGGCCATTAAATCCTGCAGAAGACCCTTCCATTTCCAAAGCTCCCGCACCTGAAGTTTCCAGAAATGAGATACTGCAGAAGTCCTTAGCTTCTTTGGGATGACACCCCCACCCAACATACTGGTGCAGACTTCAGCATGCTGGTGTCTGGCACCACAGCCCCTACAGGATCTGGCTGTTCCTTTGAGCTCTGCTAACTCACCACTGTAAAGAGGTGTTCAAGAGTCTGACAGCTCCTCTGCTGACTTCTGCTGATGGAGTCAACCACTTTGTTGAGTCCCACCAACATGTGCTTTGAAATTAGCTGTCATCCTTAGTGCATGCATTTTTGAATGCGCTCATACCAACTTGTTTGCCTCTGAGGCACACACAGTCTCACCCTTATTTGGTCCAATTGGCTTCCTTGGACAGTCTCCCTTTTTCAGAGTGACGTCATCGATGGCAATGTCCCCCTCGTAGCTCGTGCCCCGGACACCTTCGAAAATTAACTGCAAGCAGAGCATGGGAGAGAGCCTGGCATGAGGCTGCAGTTGTGGAGGGCCCTTCCCGCACTGCAGGGCTCTGCAGAGGTGAGCAGGACACAGACCAGATCTTATCAGGTCCCCAAGTGAATGATTCCTTCCCGTTTCTCCAGTACTCACAGAATCTGGAAAGCCAGATCCCACTGCTTTTGGGACCAACCTCCCTGTGCTGAGTGTCTGTACGGTAATAAATGACCATGTACAGCTCTGCTTTATTAAGTGTCCTGCGCTAACAAGCCAACCAATACTGAACAGTACGTGCAAGAGTAACTAAATTCTCATTTATTATTTTGAAGCACACTGGGCATTTTGTCACAGTGCCACAACTTACCAGCTTGCACAGAGCAGCTCTCACAAACAACCCTACAACAGCAAAGTAGCCTGTTGAGTAAAAACATCAGCAATAAAAGCAGCCACTTCCTGGCTACACATGAGTGATTCGACGAGCAGATACAGAGTGTCCAGTTCATACTCACAAAATCTCCCATAGTCCTAAACCGGGGGGGAGAGTGGGGGTGGGTTCTTGCAGCACATGCTAGAAGAAATCTCTAGCACTCAGTCATTTTACACCAACAGCCCCCAGATGTTCAACACTAAGAGACCTGTCCGTCACACGGACACGGTACCAAAAGGTGCTCTTTGATAAGCGGTTTCCAGACCAGCAATAATCAGAAATTTATAGTGCCAAACTGATGCTTGCACATAACTTCAGCAAGCTTTTGCTTTGCCCCAGTGACCCTGGGGTTGAGAGCTCCCAGTGCCCTCCCAGTGCCCCACCAGTGCCTGTGCCACAGAGGCAGATGACTGCTGGGAAGGCTCCTACATCCGTACCACATGGACAGGAAAGGTGGCAGGTGACTCCTTGACTGTGGAGCTGACTTACCTGGAAGGGCCCAGGCGGGTTGATGGGCACATGTGCTTGCTGCCACATGTTCCCCCGGTTCCCACTGAGTGACCAGACCTGGGTGTCGATGGCTCGCTTGTTCCGCACGCGGACTAGCAGGTTCAAGGAGCCTGTAAGAGAGAAACCAGGTGCTGGTGTAAGGGGGCAGGCAGGCAAGCCTGCCTGCTGGGGTGGCTCCAGCACAGCTCTGGAGTTCAGCCTCAAACCATAGCTGTATGCCCCAGCTGGCCCAGGGACAGCCAGCAGAGCCGCAGCAGTAATCTTTGAAGGGAGCCAGCTTTCTTCTCTGTTGATGGATAAGTGCCACTGGCAATGTTTCATCCACCTAGACTATCCAGGGGAGGACACAGACCCAGACAAAGAGGGATAGGACAAGGAAGAGGAAGTTTACAGCACGGCTGGGGTGGCACAAGAAGGGGGTAGCAGAAATGCTAGCTGCCAGGGATCTCCAGAGGCATCCCATCCAACCTCCTGCTTGAAGCTGTCTCCCGCTCTACAGGAGGGCAGCATGGTTTTGTCTGGCCAAGTCTTGAATTTCCCTGAGGAAACCAACTTTGTCCAGTATGAACCTTCAGCACTACCAGTTGTTGTCACTGCAACCTACTATGTTGTCTAATACTATGAAAAGATTTTGGTTTTGTCATCTTTGAATGTGCCCTTGAAACAGTTGGGGGCCAAGAGCTGATAGTAAGCTCCTCTTTGCTAGACTGAGCCAGTCCAGCTCCCTTAGGAGCTCTTCCTCAGAACTTTTGCTCCTGGTCTTTGACCATCCTGATGTCCTTCTGCTGGACGCCCACCAATTACTCTACATTCCACTTGAAATGAGGAGCCCAGAACAGGTATTTGTCTCCCTGTTCACCACTGAAACCTGGCATATACTATGCAGCTTATAGTGCTCTCCCTGCCCTGGCCCTGGAAATATGTTGCGGAACTCTGACCAGTGTCCTCACTCACCACTTGCCCTGGAAGCAGCCTTGGAGTGAGCACCGTTTCTTTGCAAGCACTGGACAGTATTGCCTGTACCACACTACCTAATACCATCCCAGCCCCTTGTTTTCAGAGGGACACAAAGACCCTGTGAATCATTCTTTCAAAAAAAGCAATTCCCAAAAGGTTTTGTCTGCCATTAAACCAAAACCAAAGCCAACAAATTTCAAAGCATTTCCAGTTCTCACTTTGAAAAGTGTTTCACAGCCTCCTACCCTTCATCCGCAAATGAAACCATCTCAGTTTGTGTTCCTGCAACATCTTTTCACTAGTGCCCTCAGCTGACTTCTTTTTCTATTTTGCTTAAGGGAAAAAACATTTTAAAGCATTTACTCAGTGTTAACCTAAAGACCTTTTTTCCTCAAAACATCAATCAATCACAACTCTAGTTATGCTGTTGCTCATCAGTGTTTCTGGTCTCCATACAAAGATATATTACACCTGAGAGCAGAGGGGCAATAGTAACCCTTACTTATACATCTGTAGTCTGTCTGCACTTGGCATGCTGCATTTACACATGGGTACGTCTTTTCTGAGAAGCAGCGGAAAGAGGTCAGGGGAAGAGAGAGGGAAACAGACTTTCCTATATGATCTCTCTCCTATATGATCCCCCCAAATTCTTCATTCTTGTCACATCTGCCTTGGGGGCACTGCGTGAATCACAAGGACCTGGAATTACCCCCATCAAGTGCCTGGCTGTCAGAAAGTGAGAGATATATCACAGGGAGTTCAGAAATGCATAATAAAGATGATGAAGTGTTTAGATTCTGAGTGAATGACTTACAAGAAAAGGTTAAAAAAATGAAATATGTATACAATTTAGTGAAATGAGGAAAGAAGGGCATTTTATTGCCTGGAAATATTCTGAAGTGTTAGCAGTAAGGCTAGCTGAGAAAATTAGACGACGGCCTGACAGGACATAGCGTATCCAATTCCCTTCCCTAGTGGTACCGAGCTTTGGATGCACACCATAACCCAAGATCAGGAGAAAAATAGATGGTTTCTCTCTCTCTCAAGACCAGCTGGCACTGCACAGCCTTGGTGGGCCAGAGGTAAGTGAGTGAGACCTCTCTTCTGCAAACACAGTGCCACAGACAAGAGATGCCAGAGTCTCTGGCAAAACCGGGTTTGAACTGCTGATTTCTTGGCATCTTCCCTGCCCTCAGGAGCTTCCTACAAAAGAAAGTCCCTCTAAGAGGGATACCTAGTCCTCCTGGAGGTCCTTGTTAAAACTGATAGCTCACACAAGAACTACATAATTCCACAGATCAATGTCAACAGGAATACGCTCAGAGCAGCTAATTACAGATGCCAGAGCCGGTGAGGTGAGGGACTGAGAGTGAATGAAGAATTAATATGAAGCTGATAGCAAGCGCGGATTAAAAACAACCATTGTCTATTTCACTCTCGTTTGGGGACTTGTAGCTAGGATCTGCTGTGCAACAGCCAGCACTGGGACAAATCAGGCAGCAAATGAACTTTGATGCCCCAGGAAAAAAAGCAAAGGTGAGATAGAAGGAAACCCAGAGAAGCATCTGGAATGCAAATTAGTGCCTCCAAAGCACTGTCTGTAAACGCCTGGCCTAAACCCAAACTAAGCCTGAGCATATCCTGGCTGACAACTTCATGTCCTTGCAGCATCAGGAAAAATGTTTCAACCTTTTGGACCCCAAATTCCCTAATACAACAATACTGATTACGAGCAGGCATTCTTCAAATGGTTGGCAGTTATCTACTCACAACATGCTGTGTTTCACTACCCCTGTCTACAGATGGAAAACTGAAGGTCAAAACAGATGAGCAGTATACAAATCAGTCAGACTTGTGAAGGACAGCCAGGTGTCATAGCCCTACCTGCAATTCCTGCTGAGTTACAGAGGCTCCCTGAGACTGGGAAGGAACTATAATACCTCCAGCTGTCACTGGGAATATGCTTATGGGAGGCATGGCAGAGACTCTAGGACTTTAAACATCTGGACTGTCCCATCTGATTTGAGGCCACAGTGTTGTAGATGTTAAAGACTGTGCAGGTCTTCTACTTTATTCCCTTCTACCATGTGTCAGTCTGCCACCAGTTGCCAGTCAAGTTTAAGGGCATGTAGCCTGTGATGGCGGTACTTGTAAATGAACCTCCAGATCTGAGCTCCAGGCAGAGCCATAAAACATTGCAGACTTGGACTGCAGGAATCTCCAAGTCATCTTTCCAGTTCCTCAGAGCTTCTTTATCTGCACTTTCCAGTCTGGCTTCAAAAGCCAACTTTGTGATGGAATAAGCGCTGCAGGGCTTTGTGTTTTCCAAGGGAAAGCTTTGGGTTCAGCCCACTGCCCTAAAATCAAGCATTGTTCAGGATCTCACAAATTAAGTCTCAGGCTAAAAAGGGAGGTGAGGCCTGTGTAGATATGGACATCCATAGGTCCTGACCTCTGGTAGATTCGCATCTGCCCACACCTACTTCCATGCAATCTAGCAATACCCATCTCATGCCTTATTAACTATCTTTATTCCCAGTGTAGCTTTCAGCATGGCACACAAATTCAGCCTGAATCAACCACCTAATGCTTGTTAAGTGCCCCTCCTAAAGCAAAGACTACATCTCCAAATCCCACTTTGCAGGAGGTAGTCAGTGCACAGTCTATGCATGTGTGGGGTGTGAGGAGCCCATTTACAGCTGAAAACTCACTTGCTATGGGATCCTCAGCAAACTGCTTTTACCTACTTTTGTCTGCTGACACAATATAATAATGATAATCAAGCAGGACAATAACTCTCAGTCACTCAGAAGGGAACTGAGAAACATAGCAAACATTTTATGAGACCTGAGGGAACATACAAGTGCCTGAGCTCTTCTCCCCTTCCAGTGGTTACAAACTGAGGAAGAACCAAAGTGTCACTTGCTCTTCAACTTCCCATCAGTGCAGATGTGAAAGGCCCATATGGGATGTTCTCCAGTGCTGCAGTCACCCTTTTTGCCTGGTTTTAAACTGCAGTTGTGCCTACTCTCCTGTATCAGAGTCCAAAACCAGCTGGTCAGTTTTGTTACCTATTTCTGTCATTCTTGCCCCTTACCCATCTCCTCTATCTGGCATTTCCTAAGGGTATCTGCTGGTGAGGGACACACAAAAATAGACCATCTATCTGCTGCTAAATCTCTCCAGCCAACCAGAGACAAATAAACAAAAGAAAAATCCCAGGACACCAGCAATCCTGTTGCTACCTCTTCCCATACAAGGCAATCTTTTTGTATTTGTCTTGTAATCTGTATTATTCCTTCTTCCTAATCAAAAGGGAGAATAAAGGCCAGTGACGAGTGATGAGGAATCAATTACAGGGAGAGCGAGTGGTACCTTCTGCTGGCTGCCTTTAAGACCAGAGCTGGCATTTCAAAAGAGTGGCACTCACACAAAAGAGCACCAGCTAGGCTGCCAGATACAGTAGCCCAAGGGATGCCTTTAAATGTTACCTTCTCATAACAAGAAAAGGTCTTCACTCAGTTTCCACAGGATGGGGACTTCACTGTTGCAATGAATTGCAGTGTAGATCCAGAAGGGCCAGCGCAGGCAGCAGTAGGAGGGAGGTAGGGTCTGTAAGGGCAGGGCCACTGGCACAGTCTATGCAGGATGGCAGAGAAGGCAAAGGTTTTTTCAAGAGTTCTCTTCAGGGAAACTGGAGGGGGGGTCAACGGAGGGTGATGTTGTGGGAAAAGGCTAAGACGCAGCTCAGTTTTTATGGCTCAGATGGAAGGCAGGCAGCTGGAGCAGTCAGGAAGCAAAGAGAGGATGCTGCACGCTGAGAGATGGGGTGCCATGCCAAGTGCAGCAGAGCTTCATGGGATGGGTAGGGAAAGCTGTTGAAATCTACAGCCAGGAGCTGGGCTGGCTGCAGGCTGGAACGCAGCCTGGTCTCACTGGGACTCCCTGCTGTGCTCTGGCAGGATCCCTGCTTCAGCATGGGGCAATCTCAGGTGATCAGCTATTCACAAGAATTTCTGGCTGCAGCTCCAGTTTAGATTTGGCATCAACTGGGAATTCAAGGCTGAAAGCCCCCATGGAAATTCCCATGGCATTTCAACTGCAGACAAGACAGACTGAGATAAGAAGCTGATTGATTGCAAGAGATATGCAGTGGATGGAAAGAGATACACAATGAGGACTTAGACCTTGCATAGCTTAGCAGAGTCACCTGCAGATTCAACATGAGGGCTAAAACCAATCCAAGGAGAAATCAATCCAGGGAGAAAAGAGCTCTTACCTTTCTAACAGGGGCTCTGAGCGCTTCCTTAAGTGTTTAATGTTAACACACTGATCAGAAACTAAAAGCCCAAAGCTTAGTGCAGGCAAATCCCAGGAGCAAATGACAGTCTCTAGAAAGAATCTATTACTGTTTATAATCTCTGCAACAAAGACAGGTCTCTCCCTCTCTCATTTAAATGGATGTTAATGAATAGCAGTCAGTGTCAGGCTAGTGTTTTCAGTTACAGAGCTGTGGGGGAAAGTGACTGCTCTGTGAGCTAGAGAGCAGAGTGTGGAAAAATAATTGTAGCACAGATAGAGATGGAGAAATAATATCAGCTGGTATTGACTCATAATTTCTAGGAATGGAAGTTGTCTTCATGCCATGATAGGATATATTTACTCATTCACAGTCTCTCAGGATGCTTCATACATTTAACATATGTGCAGTAAGACAATTAAAGCCTCTGGGCTGCTTTGACTCCTGATTACAGAGAACTTTGTCTCTACATGTCTTTAACAGTTCTCAGCTTGGTGTGCAGAGTCCCCTGTGTCCAGTCACAGGGTCACTACATAGACCTCTTCCTGCAGCCACCACTTCACTAACTTCAAAGCAGGAGGGTTCAGAGAGCTCATTTTGGTCAGAGTTCGGAAAGCACCACTATCCCACTTCTACTCACAAGGCATCCCCACTGGGAAACTGAGCATGTTAAGTGCTGTGCTGCAAGTTGGCTAATTGCTGTGGGACACTCTGTGCCTCATTACAGTAGGGAATGAGAAGAGAGAAAGGGATCAGGAATTCAAGCCTCCAGTTCCCTGCTGTGTCTGGGACTTTTTAGGAATATAAATAATATGGTGAGTTTTGAGGGGCATTGTTTCCCCTACAGCAAACCTGTGAAAATCTAACTACAGAAAATTTTCTTTGGAGTTTACAATAGATTTAAAAGCCCCCAAAGAAACAAACACATTTCCACCCCTGACCTCCTAAACCACCCTCAAATGAGGCTGGGATTGAAGCAATATTCCCTAACATTGCAAAGTCAATTGCACAGATTGATCTATGATCCATCATTGTCCATCTCACTTGCCTGGTACGTACATGAATTTTGGAATGGAGGGAATGGGCCAGCAGAGAAGCAACAACACTGCACTCTGTGGATGGCTGGATGCCTGTATGGCTGGATGTCTGGGGGAGACACACTGGAGGTGGGGGACCTGAGGCCTGCAGAAGTGGGGTAAATGCAATGGTATAGTCACAGCTTTCTCATGATGAGGAATGCAAGAGCTAACGAGAGGAAGGCAGGCAAGCTACAGCTATAGCTCCTTCCCTCTAGCATATCCCCAGCTGTCTGTGTACATATAGAGCAGATGGTGATACGGCAAGAGCAGACTTGCAATGGAACTATGCTTGAGCTCCTCTGCTCATTTGATCCACAGTATAGTTAGAGAAACTGTTAGCATAGGAAGACGAAAGATAGAAGACTTCCATCTTTGATATTATATTTATGGAACAAAATCCTGCCACCGCTTTTCATGGAAAATTCCCTCAGAGGTTTGTGATCAGTAACAGGCTTTCTATGTGTGGACAACAAGATGTGGCTTAAGGAATTCAAAAGTGTGAGAAAAAAATCTTGACGCTTCATAACATTAAATTTATACTATCTTGGAAGGACAAACACCCATCTAATAGGCAGCCAGAACAGAGTAGAGGGAGGGTACAGGAGGGGTGATTCATGGGTAAGTTCAGAGCTTGTCACTTTTGGGGTCATGGCTGTGTATGAGCCCAGCGTTGCCTCTGACTGAGCTGCAGGCAGAGCAGGGGGAGCCCCAGGTGTTCGGCAGTGAAATGGACACTGCTGCCGTCATTTCTCTGCGCAGTTGCTGGCAAGCAGGATGGGATGATGCCAATGGGGGCAGCTCCTTCCCTCGTACCTGTTGTAGCTCCTTCTCTCTTACCTGCTGTGCTGGGTACTATATAGAGAGGAAAGGCCAGCCTGGGGGAAAATCATAGAATGGTTTAGGTTGGAAAAGACCTTTAAGATCATCAAGTCCAACCATTAAAAATGAGAGTATGATTAGCGTAGCAAGAAGGAGACCACGTGTAGGAAACTTTCCTACCAATTTTGCAGACTCAAGAAGCAGAGTGAACCACAGTTCAGCTGTGAGGTCTGTTTGCTCCTTGTTCACCCTCTGTTTCGTGACATGCCCAGATGCCTCCAGGCAAATGCTCTTTCTCCTCCCAGCTTTGATAACTGACCCCTTCATCTTTGCCACCAGACACAGATGGGTCCTTTGCGGAGTTCATGTGCTCAGCTCTCAGACTGAGAGCACGTACTGTGCTCTGCACTCTCAGACAAGCTGAAACAGAAGTCTGCTTCATAGACAGTGCCAGGTTTAAAAGAGCACAACAGCCAGACAGGAGAGTCTGCCTGCCTGCCTCCCTTCTGTGGGCAGGCTTTGCAAAGACCTCAGCCAGAGAGGATGGAGACTCCCAGAGCCCCCAAAATACAAGTGATGTATTTGGGAGGGCTCCTGACAAAAACCCTGCAGACACAGATGTATGTACACCAAGGAAAATTTTGCCCGTCTCTTCTCTATCTCTATCTCTATTACCAATTTCTGTATTTCCCCATCATCACTCTGTCTGTGGTGTCTCAGTCCCGGGAGCCAAGCACAGGGCAGCTGCATGGCTGCAGGGCGTGGAGCAGATGGGCTGTTTTACTGTGATGCTGAAGCCAGTAAGACAGCAGGAAGGAGCAGCTGAGTTCATATATTCTTCCTACTGAACAGAAGACACCACTCAAAAGCTGTTCTCTGGCCTCCTCCTCTGCCTGACCCAAGGAGACAGTGAGAGGATGAATGGTTCAGGCCTAGGAAGTGATTTGCTGCACAAAGGCTCTTTGTTAGAGTAGGCTGTGTTCCCCGCTTTGAATCAGTATGCATTATAGCAAGACACTCCTTTCCCATTTCATGCCTGGTTGTACTTTCATCAAAAAACTTCAAGGGGACTAGCTGAGACAGTGAGACTCTCAACCTGGATTTGCAAACTCCTTCAATTCAAGTTTTGGGGTGCCTATCATCCCTGTAGATCTCTCTTTGGGAGAGGAAGTCACCCCTAGAAGTGGTGGTGATGACTGATACTTGCTGAGCACTTTTTTTGTTTTCTGGGAATCATTTCCATACATTTTACAAAATCATGTCTTCTTGAAGCTCAAGTACAGATTGGGATTGGTTGCATAAGTAGTGCATGATGCTTTTGCACTCTGGCCCCATAACCTTTATCCTGTCAGAACACCTATGGGGGGTATCCAGATGTGCACCTGGAATGACCAATAGTGGAACAGTTAACAGCCCACGAAGAGAACAGAATAGTAACAAGGGAGTGCTAAAGAAGTAGCTGGATATGCACTGAGTGCTCCTGTTTCCTCTTAAGTGTCTGTTAAGTTTGTATTTAGCAGTTTCAGGGTCAGAATAATTGATGCAGCACCTGATGTCTCAGGAGACAGTCAAGTCACAGTATATCCTTACGGCCCCTCAACTTTGCACAAGGCTGCTGCTGTGAGCCAAGTCTGAATGGAAGGAGTCTTTGCTTAAAGCCTGGAGGAAGGATGGGGAGATCATAGCAACTTCCAACCAGAGGAGTAACAATGACTCATATCAGGTGACCAGGAGCAAAGATGATATGTGGGGATTCAGGGCATCTGCAAATGAATTGGTGCCAGTGTCTGTGCCTCTGACAACCTTCCCAACAAATTCTGTAGCAAGAATGTGGCCAGACATTCAACTGGCAAGACAGAAGAAGAAGACTTTTGATGAAGACAGTATTTCAGTGGCTATCTGCACTGGGAACTCAATTCAGTGATGCACTCTTTGTGAGGAGCAAGAAAAGGTGGAGATCAGTGAACCCATATTCAACATACTAAGCAGAATGCCTGCAAACAACATGAAGACACAATATTTGCGGAATAAAAATGACATGTAGCCAATCCACATGTGAATACTTTCCCTTCTCTCCATGTTTTTTTCAGCTTTACATGCCCTGCTCTTCGGCTTATGATAATTCACTCCTACATGCCATATCAAACATACTGTTGATGCTCTTTGTAAGTAAACATCCAATAAAGGTATAGACACATAGTATTTACTGGGCCCCAGCAAAAGCAACTGAAGGAGTTTTCTGCCCTTGGTTATGCAGGAAGTTTGATTAGACAATGTATTGGTCCCATTGGGTCTTAATTAACTTTAAATCTATGCCTCTAATCCAAAGTTCACTGAAGTCTTTAGAAAAACAGTGACTTTAATGGTCTTTGGTTCAGAGCCACTCTATTGAACCTACAGAAGTTGAATGACACTTCACAAATATGTAGTTATCTTGCCAGATATTTATAATCCTTGCTCATGGTCATGGTATTTGACTAACTTCCCAAAAAACCAAGCAGATACTACTAGAAGAGACCACAGTCTATCCAAAGGGTCCATACCATAGCCTACAGGAAGCTGCTGGATCTCTGAACAAAACATTAGTCAAATACATATTTATTAACGGAGGAATGAGTAAACCCACAAACCCATTTGAATAAGTGGAAAAAGAATGAGTATTAAAAAAATTGAGTACATTTTTCATTACAAACTCTTCACTCAACTCTAACTGCAACTTGTTTTCAAGAGCCTAGAGGGACATGAATCATATTCATTAGGAAAATCAGCTTCCCCTCAATCAATCCAGTGATGTAATCTCTACTATGTAGAGTTATTGCTCTGGAGATAATGGCATGGACTTCAAGAACAATACTTCATGTATCCAATAGAATGCAGCTACCTCCAGGGCACCACCTGCACAACTGTGCAGTAGCAGGGTGCTGTGTTCATAAACGAAGTTTGGGTAGAAATGACGAAGCTACGATGTTGAATCTTACAAAAACGACGTTTTTGTGGTTCAAACTGCTTTTCAATTGACATAACTGGTACTGGTACTGGTAACTGTGTGACCTGACAGCTCTGACTCCTGTTAGAAATGAGATGCAGCTACATGGCACCCACTGGCATGTGATCATCCACCACAGCCTTTGAGACACACACCTTTGCACTAGTTGCATTATCTGAGTTGAAGAAGTAAAGAAGCAATTCACTTTGGCAAGCCTTTCAGATCTATGATTCCCTCTCAGCAGGAAGGCATCAGTGGTGACAACACCAGTGTAAGTGGCTGCCCACAACTCAATTACCTCTGTGAAACAGCTAATGGCTTTCTTGAACTCGAATGCTGTGGCAAGTGATCTGATCAGGTCTCATTGTTTCCAGTGACTCAGAACCCAAATCTCTCTTCATCAGTCCCAAGCACTGTTGCTGATGCTATCTTAGAACAGAGTGGAGTAGGACAGAAAGAGAAAAAAACAAAAGGGAAGAGAAGGGAAAACGAAGTTGGAAAGGACCTACGACCATCAACTAGTCCAACTGCCTGGCCACTTTGAACACCTCTCGAGGAAGCCTTTTCCAGTGTCTGACCACTCTCTCAGTAAAGAAATTTGCTCTTTCCCTGATGCAGTTCTGAACCATTCCCATGTGTCCTGTCACTGGATACCAGGGATCAGCACCTTCCACCCACTTTCCCTCAAGAAGCCGTAGAGAGCAATGAGTACTTTAAAATTTCATTGGAAGCTTCCCATCTTGATTATACATAGGCTAGACTTAGCTGGAGTGGTCAGATAAGGTCTGTGTCAACATTGGAACAACCACACCTTTAAGTCTTCATAAGTTTCATAGATGCTGGACACATGCCAGAAAATAAGCCAGTTGCCTGATTTCTGGGAGAGGAACTGGCCAAAGTAAAACCATGATGCTTCTAGTGCAGAAAGGAGGCTCAAAGTACAAAAACTGCAAGCCAAGAGCAGGGTCTTCAAACTTTGCATTCAATCAGGCCCAGCTCTTGAAGACTAAGACTTGCCAGTTTCACTACAAAAAGCAGCTGAACAGTCCCATCTTAGGAGGTACCCCAGGGCAAGGAGGGGTCTTTGCCTTCTCCCCTCTCTGAGGCCAACCATAAAACTGCGTGCAGTGACTACCGCTATTAAATACATAGTTTTAAAAGGGTCTACCAAGAGGAGGTATCCACATGTCTCTGAGCAACCTTCATCCTGTGACCTGACAATGAAGATGTCTTTTGCTGCAGGGTCTGTAAGAGCATCCAGCAGGGAGCAGGAGGAAGTGCACACTGTAACCTGGTTACCAGTTAGGAGACATGAGAAAAAGGTGGCGGGGGATTGTGATGGGAGCAGTCCATATTCAGCTTGCCTCTGACCAGGACGCCCAGGTCTCTTTCCATGGCACTGCTTTCCAGCATCTCATTCCCCAGTCTGTCCATACATCCAGGGTTGCCCCATCCCAGGTGCAGAATCTGGCACTACCCCTTGTTGAACTTCATACGGTTGGTGATTGCCCAGTCCTCTAATTTGTCAAGGTCTCTCAGCAGGGCCTCCCTGCCTTCGAGGGAGTCAACAGCTCCTCCAGTTTTGTGTCATCTGCAAACTTACTTAGTGTCCCTTCCAGTCCCATGTCCAAGTGATTTATGAAGATGTTGAAGAGCATAGGGCATAAGACCGAGCCCTGCAGAACCCCACTAGTGACAGGTCACCAGTCTGATGTTACCCCATTCTCTATTACTCTCTGTGCTCAACCAGTGAGCCAATTGCTCACCCACTACATGGTGTGTTTATCCAGCTGTGTGATGGGCATTTTGTCCAGAAGGATCCTGTGAGAGACAGTATCAAAAGCTTTACTGAAATCCAAAAAGATCCAAAAATGAACTGGCTTCCCTTTATCACCTAGGTGGGTTATGTTGTCATGAAAGGAAATCGGTTTTGATAAGCAGGTCTTTCCTCTCAGGAAGCCGTGCTGGCTGCGACCAGTGACAGCGTTGTCTTTCAGGTGTTTTTAAATACTTTCCTGAACAATCTTCTCCATTAGTTTTTACCAGGCACTAAAGTGAGACTGACAGGTCTGTAGTTTCCAGGGTCCTCCTTCCTGCCCTTCTTGAAAATCGGGACAACATTTGCTACCTTCCAGTCAGCTGGGATCTCTCTGGAATCCCAAGAGCATTCAAAAGTCATCAACAGAGGTTGTGTGATGACATCAGCCAGCTCTTTGAGGATTCTGGGATGAATCCCATCAGGCCCTATAGATTTGTAGGGATCCAGCTGGAGCAGCAGATCCTGTAAAATTTTAGGGTTGACTGGGAGCTGATCATTTTCGCAGTTGGTCCAACAGCTCAGGGCACCAAGACCCCCTTGGCCCGTCAGCTGCATTGAAGACAGAGAAAAAGAACACCTCTGCCTTGTCTCTGTCCCTGTTTGTGAGGTGACCATCCTCATCCTGTAACAGGTTGATGCTATTTCTATCCTGCCTATTGCCATTAATGTATTTGAAAAAACTCTTTTTTATTGTCTCCTCCATTTCTCATCAGCTTCAACTCCTGTTGAGCTTTGGCCGCACAAATTTTCTTCCTACAGCTGTAAGCAGCATCTCTGAATTCTTCCCAAGTCACTTGACCTTGCTTCCACTGGGCATACACCTTCCTTCTTTGCCTTATTTCCAAGAGAAGATTCCTTTTCAGTCAAGCCGACCTTCTGCCTTGTCTGCTTGACTTCTGACATTTGGGCATTGCCTGCTCCTGTGCCCTTAGGAGGTGATGTTGGAAAAGTGACCATCACTGCTGGACCCCAGCACCTGCAAAAATGTTTTCCCAGATGACCTTACTTACTAATTCCCTGAGAAGCCTGAAGTCTGCTCTCCTCACATCCAGAGTTTAGGTTTTGCTGGCACTTCTCCTGTCAACAGAGATCTTAAATTTGGTCTTTTTCTGGTCACTGTGGCAGACAGCCACTAATCTCCACTTTGCTCACAAGATTCACTCTGTTGATAAGCAGAAGATCAAAGAGGGCATTTTTCCAAGTTGGCTTCTTTATGACCTGTTCCATAAAATTGTCATCCAGATTTTTTAGGAATCTTCTGGCCTGGGCTGTAACAGTTGTGTGGTGCTCCCAGTTAATTTCTGGCAAATTGATGTCCCCCATAAGAACAAGGGCAGTTGATCTGGAAGTGTCTCTTAGTTCCTCAAAGAATAATTCGTTGTCATCATCGTTTTGGCTGGGAGATCTATAGTAGACCCCCACAATGACATCCACATTATTTGTTTGCCCCTTGATTCTTATCCAGAGGCTCTCAATTGTGCCATTGCCAACTGTGAGCTCCATACGTTCTAATCCTTCTGTTACACACAGTGCCATCCCTGCACCTCTTCTGCTCTGTCTATCCCTCCTGAAGAGCCTGTAACAACAATCCAACAGGGCAATCCTGTCACAGGACTTATCTCACCAGGTTTCAGTTATGCCAGTGATGTCAAAATGCTGGGACCAGACCAAAGCTTCAAACTCCTCTTGTTTGGCAGCCCCTGGAAAGGGAGGAAGAGGAGTCTGATGGCTGAAGCAAGGACTTGAGGATTTGCTCCCAGCTGTGATGCTGACTCTCCCACCCAACCTGACAAAAAGGCTTTTTGAACTTGGCAAATGGTTGCTGCCTGCCATGGCTAGTTTCCTCCCCTGAGGAAAGCAAGCAATTCCTCATTTGATACATCTGCACCAGGCACAATGTTCTTGAATGTCTGAGACTTCTTTCCTTCCCCTCCCTCTGATTTTTGTGTTTAGGCAGGCAGGATCATAGGGCAATGTGAATGCTTGCTCCAGAGGGGGCCAGAGGAAGAAAAACCGATGACCAAATAACTTCAGAAGAACGGGAATTGCCTTCAGGGAGCTCCCCTTCATCCTGAGTTCTCATCAGCTGAGAGAGATTCAACATCGTCCTGCTCTGCTAGTCGCTGAATATTTTATGCCATGGCTACAACCAGTCCATTTGTATTCTGTTTCTCTCTTTCGTCATATCTATTATAAACGAGTAGTGTCTGGGAACTCTCCCAGGGAAGATTTGCCTGGATGGCTATGGATATTTTATAGTCAAATTGTGAGAGTAAACCAGCTTTCAAGTTCTGTAGAGGGGGAAAAAAGGTAATAAAAGGGTTATTAAAAAAATAAATAAATGTCGGGATTTTATATGGCTTCTGTCCGTAGTGACAGAGCTTTGGTTTGCTCCAAAATGGAGCTAGGGTTGCTAGGAAAAGCTTGGGCTGGGAGATACCCTCTTGCAGGCACTGTCTGCCAACAGAAACAATCTGATACGCTCTTGCTAAGTGCTACGGTTGGCTCAGCAGGGCTGGCACCTGGCTCAGTAGGACTCTGCTGGCACTAGGTGAGCCAGGGGTTGGGGTCATGACTGGAGGCATCAGGGATAGCCAGATATGTGGGAAGCAAGGCATGGCTCAGGATTGTAGTAACCCCATCTTTACCTTCATAATGTTGGATATGTGATACGGGTAGGAGGGCAGGGTCTGTCTCCTCATTTGACAGAAGGCCTACTGAGTCCTACACTCTCCTCTAACCCATGGCTAAAGAAGAAACGCTGAATAAACTTGCTTTACCCTAAAAACTCTGAGAGGACTTCAGCCACTAGGGGTATCAAGCCTGGCACCATCTGAAAAATGTACAGCTTTCTGGAAGGGTTTCACAACTTCCATACAAGCAAAACCAGCCAGGGAGTAATCAACATGCATTAGAAATTTAGATCGAGGTGGTGAAACAAGCGTGTCCTGAACGCGGGTTTATTTGCGCATGTGCAGAGATGAGGAGAGGTATACCAGAGTGTTGCCTTCCTTCACAAGGAAGAAGATCAAGTAGCATAAGAGTTAGTAATTATCACAGTGGGAATGATGAAAACCAGACAAGTTCTGATTACTAGGCATTCTGATTTTTCCTGTAGAGGTCTCAGTTTCACTCTGCTGCCACAATATGTAGAAGAGAAGCCAAAATGGTTACAGAATATTGTGACTGGCCCTGAAAGAAACTCCAGTGTTGAGCAGATACAAGATACCAAGTTTCAATCTGCAGAGAGATACAGAGTGGGTTTGCTAGACCGAGTCACGTATTGCACATATTCACGTATTCTGGGACAAGAGAAAAAGAACATTTTCTCATTTAGTTCTCTTTCATTCTCTGACTCTGTCTAGTCAGTCTAATTTTAAAATAATTTATTCCCTCTCAGCTCAGCAGCACCCACACTGGAAATAATCATTTGACATTAGAGTCTATCCACCTTGCACAAATTTATCAGCCCCTTTGTGCAACAAAAGCAAAATGGAGAGCAGGCAGGGGCCACAACATTAGGTATGAAGAGAAAAATCAACAGATGTAAAAGGCATCTGAAGCTGAGGAACAGAAAATGGCACTTAGTGGCTTTCTTAGATTTTGGGAGTTACTGTAGCTTTTGCTCTGGGTAATTTGCTGGTGGAGCAAATGAGTAAAGAGTTAAAATGCTAAAAGCAAAAAACCTATAATTAATTGATTCCCTGGCATGTCCGGTTCATCCCATTTCCAGACAGACTGCCCAATGAGAGCTGTAAAACAGAGCTCTTGTCCAAAAGCAAGCAAAAGTTGATGGCTTTTACTTTACCTGTGAATGAACTTGGGATATGACACACAGTTGTATTTTCAAAGCAAAGAAAGCAAAAGAGGCCTCCTCTCCCTACATCTTTCCTTGCCAGTCTCCCACCAGTCTGGCCCAGTCTTCACTGAAATTACAAAAAATGAGATCCCTCTCCAAGCCTCCAGGACATGCAGAAATTAGGCAGCAGAGCTGACTTACCATGAGGGCTAGCTGCAGGAACATGCGAGTTTGCCAGACATCATTAACAGCTGGACTCGGTCAGCTAAGCGGGACCAGCAAGTTCAGGAAAACCTGGTGTGAGCCAACATTGACAGTGCTCTTCTGTCTGAGCATCCTGCCCCTGCCAGCTTGACTACAGCATGGAGTAGCCTGTCTGCAGGGGAAATAGAGGTGTGTGCAAACACCTTTGACCTAGTCTGACCCCTCAGAAGAAAGACACAAGACAGAGACCTGCTCAGTGAACCACAGACCAGCCCCTAGCCCCCAGCACCCATGGTTGTCAGGGTTTCAGCCTTGCCCAGATTTTGTAGTCAAACTTCTCAGCTGTGCCACAAATGAACAGAAGTGTGGTGACCAGACTCAGGAGTGTATTTCCTCCCAGTGACATCTACAGTGCTGAGTAGAGAGCTGTTAATTAACCCCGTTTATTGAAGGGCGGACACATTCCTGCCTGGGCCCTGATTTTTCAGTCAGGCTCCAGTCCAGCAGGTGATTAATAACCCAGTGTGCTGTGGGAAGAGTGCATCTATTATTCAAATTAATGAAATTATAATCAAGAGGTGACAAATTAGCAATTGCTCCTTGACTGG
The DNA here is from genome assembly GCF_036250125.1 of Pseudopipra pipra. Taxonomy (NCBI): domain Eukaryota; kingdom Metazoa; phylum Chordata; class Aves; order Passeriformes; family Pipridae; genus Pseudopipra; species Pseudopipra pipra. Next base: position 31,459,155 of record NC_087551.1, on the reverse strand, counting down.
ATATGGAAACTCATTAGTGTGCCAGGCACTTCTGGGGTGCTCGCTGCACTCACAGGCTTACAGTTAGAGAAAAGGGAGTCGGGCAGACCAGACAGCCCCTTGGCACAGCTGGGGGAACACACATCTTGCCCACCCTAAAATAGCTACAGCCACTGCAGAGTTCTCTGGTCCCACAAGACCCCTTAACCTCCACCTCTTCTTCATTGGACAGACTGATTGCAAGGTACTGCCCCAAGGATGGGCTGCAACAGTCTCAAAGCCCTGACACTGCTGGGCTGTGTTATGGGACGAGTATTTGAAAGCAGCAGCCCACCCCGGTGCTGTGAACACTGGAGTAGAACTCCTGCCCTCCTGAATCGCTGGTTGCAGGCACAGTTGGTGGAGTGAGAGGCTGGAGATCTTCCCCAACAGCCTGCTTAAGGCTGGGGTTACCCTTCCCTGGAGGGTACTCACCGATGTGCTTCCCATACATGTGGTAGTAGAAGGAGACACAGTAGTACTTGGCAGTAATGTTGTAGAGGGGGCTGATGAGCCGGGCTTTGTCTCCTGTCACCCGGGGCCGGGACGCCTCAATGAACATGTAGTAGCCTACAGAACAAGAGAGAAAGGTGGGGAAAGGCAGCATGCACTGTTTCTCCCTTCTTGCAAGCTATGGGAAGCCAGTGGCTGGGAAACTACTCCTCCTCTGGGAGACATGGCCTTGCTCTTCCCAACTGCTCTGCACCCAGTGTGATCCTGGCCAGAGACACTTGCAGGACGTCTGCAGTGCCTCTTCTGCCTTTACAGTATTTAGGGGAGAGCAGGAGAGATGGGCATCTGCAGACCGGCGCTGTGAGTGCCTGCAGCAGGTGAATCCCTGAACGTGCACACACACACATCTGTCTGTGTGCAAAACGAGCCTTCCTGCTGCAGCACAAGGACCCCAGAACTGACTCCATGGTGTAAGGAGAAAACCAGAAAGAGAAGGCAGAAAGCATTCCCAACTAATTTCTCCCCCTCAAGCAGAGAGAGAGACGATTCGGTATATCTGGTCTAAACAATATTGTTGTCTAAAGAGAACAATACTAACGTAGTAGTTAACAGCCCAGGGAGGAACAGATTAGCTATTTAACTTGTTGACATAATTTTCAATGCTCAATCAGGTCGGTGTACTGAAAACTAATGGGAAAAGCCATTTCCTTAGCTGGCCATTGGATATTTCCCATTTTTTTTGAGTTCAAAAATATGTGCTTGCATACAAATTTACTTTCCTCGTTAGAGAAAGATGGAAATAATATCCAGCTAAAATGGGAGCATGTGCTCCATTCACAGTTAGCATGAGCAAAACATAACACCAGTCTCCTCCACCTACGAGGTGAGGTGGCTCCTGTCTCTCATCCTCCTGCTTGGCACTAAGGAGATCTGTTTGCCTCCCTGAGACCTTCTTTGAGGAAAGAGCTGGCTAAAACCAGCAGAGCCATTTCTAGGTGTTAGAGATATTCTTGTACTTGTTTATCCTTTTTTAACTTCAAAACAAGCATCAAACAGTACAAGGGCATCAGGCAGCAGGCAATTAGCTGGTAACAAGAACTAATGCTCACACTATTCCCTTCAACAAAGTCGTGGGTGTTTTAATTGTGTGTTTAATGCCAATCAGTAACATGCAAATTAACTGCCTGCTCCCTGCACCCTGTGAGGAGGAGAAGTGTGCTGTGTGGAAAGCAGATCAGCCCTCCACCAGCTCCCAGAGCCGCAAGACTCCTGACAAGCAACGGCATGCATCTCATCCCCCAGCCAAGCCGGAAGAAACCCAGATGTGTGCCTACCCTCCGGCGTACCGCTGATGTCCGTGGGGGGCCCGGTGTTGACGGTGCGCTTGGGGTTCTGGGTGAGGGCATTCTGCCGGGTCCAGTCAAAGTTGTCCATCTTGTCCTGCATGAAGCCGCAGATCTTCTCGTCCTCAAAGCGGCAGGTGTTATCTGTGGGGAAGGAAGGGAAAGGGCTGGTCAGCCGCTGCTTTTCAAACCTCCTCCCCAAGCTGCCTGGGTGCTCGCAGCACTGCTACGTCCCTGTGTTGAGCCGGGGGCAGATGGACAGCCCTCGACCTCAGGAGGAGGCTGAAAAGGAATGTATCACAGAAATCACAGAATGGGTTGAGTTGGAAGTGACCTCAAAGATCATCCAGTTCCAAACCCCCTGCCATGGGCAGGGCTGCCATTCACTACATCAAGTTGCTCAGGGCCCCACCCAATCTTGCCTTGGACACTTCCATGGATGGGGCACCCATAATATCTCTGGGCAGCCTGTTCCAGTGCCTCACCAGTCTCTGAGGAAAGAATTAACTCCTAACATCAAATCTAAATCTCCACTCTTTTAGTTTAAAAATATTCCCCATTGACCTCTCACTACCCATGATATATCCATGATTAGTATTATTATGGAAGGGTTAATGCAGTCTGATGGATGTGATGGTCTGACAAAATAGAATAAAGCCAATATAGCTCAAGTGAAAGAGAGATTCTGCTGAGAGATCTGAAGGGGCAAATGTGGAGGAGGGTAAAAAGAGCATTGAAGGCAAACGGGCTACAAGGGCTTTTATATCAGAAAAACTAGATAGTAGAATAATTTCCCCAGGAGAGAGGAAAAAGCGCCAGCAGATGACCCCCCTTTAGGCTATATATTTAACTAAACTATGACACACATGAAAAAAAATCAGCTGTGGAGAAGAGGTCAGCTCAGTGTGACAAATGTGTCATTTGGCTAGAGTACATCCAATTTATATGAGCTAAAAGGCACATTTGATTTTGAGCTTATGCTGGTTCCCCTAACAAAATAAGTCATGTAGGTAAAAGATTTTCATGTAGGATCAGCCACATGTGCAATAGGGCTCGCTTTTATTACTACCACAGGACAGTTACACCCTACAGCAATATTGTAAGACAGGTGAAAAATCTTGTGCATAGACATAAACCAATATGGACTTGCAGAGACTGGAATGAATAGGACATAACAATGCTGAAGATTGTAACTTTTGTGTTAAAAAGGTAGTTCTTGAGTCACAAAAACAAAGGCCAAAGACCAGCTTTACGCTGCTGATGCAATAGGAGGGGGGTGGATGAAACAGGCAGAAAAGAAAGAGAAAAGAGGTCCAAGACCCAGAATGAAAACTGCTCTGTGTTTTGAGAGGTCCCTGGGTAAAAACTCGAGCTGGGTGGAGAATGGGCTGAGCATGGATCTTAGACGTTGCAAGTGGTCATCCAAACAGATATCAAAAGTCTGTACACCCCTGCCACCCTTGTGGCAGGGATTTGGGTTCCACCTTCTTGCCTGTCTCTTTCCAGCATCCCACCAATGCAGTGAGGAAAGAGGAAGCAGCCTTCTGCTGTGGCCAGCAAAAATGTCTTTGCTAGCATAGGCTAGACACTGTGTGGCAAGCCAAGGGCTTGGTTTACAGACCAGGGTAGCTGGGTTTTCCAAAAATTCAGCGGGAAATGCCTCTCTTTCGAGCTCTGCACAGCCATCAGGAGCTTGGCTGGGCTGGCCACTTAACTGCTGATTAACCCTGGCTAAGTGCTTTCCATTCAATCTGCTCATTTCTAATTAGCATCCAAATCCAAATTAGCCACTGCTCTGCAGTGCCTAGCACAGGGGTGGAATGGCATCTGGAGCTGAAGGAGAAGGGAGGAGTGCAGAGGAGATGATGGGGCAGATGCTGGCGGCGGGGCTGAGACAGGGTAACTGCGTGGGATGGGGGGGGGCCTTTTTCATTCCCCAGCACAGGGAAATGGAAAGAGAAGAGTGGAAAAGCAGCTTCTAAGGATTCTTCTTCAGCTCTCATGGCTGAGAGAAGGGAGTTCATGATTGTACCAGATAGCCAGTGGTCTTCAAAGGAGGGGCTGGAGCCCACAAGCTTGCTGATATTGCTGGGTTGTGTAATACCCCTGGTTTCTCTCTGCTGGACCAAAGACAAGCATTTCCATGACTTCAGCTCATGGGTTGCCAGCTGCAGTTAGAAGAGACAAGTTTTCTCTTAGAATGGCATTATCCTACACAGCAGAATCACCATGACTCTCCTTTTGCAAAGGGACTGGGATTGTTTGCAATTCTGACACTATGATGCACATGGACCTTCAGAGAAAGGTGACATCTTTCTCCAGCACGAAATTATCTTAACAGGGAATATCAGATGTAAAGCAGAGCTGGAAGCTGTAACACAGAGGTCAGCCAGGCAAGTGATTGAGAGGGAACAAACCCACAAATGAGGAGGCACAGATACCAAAGGAGAGGCAGATTAAGGAGAAAGCACAAGCTCAGGTGGAGATCAGAGAGAGCTGTGCAAGACAAGAGGACTGAAGACAGTATTCTCAGCTTAGCACCAAGGTCTGGTTGTACCAGCTGATGGACTACTGTGCCTCATTTGTAAGAAGCCCCACACACCTATGGGATGAGACTGCTCAGAAAAGATGACTTGAAAGCCCAAAGAAAACTCTTTTAATGTCAAAACAGGGTCCTGATTGCATCTGCTGCTCTCACTCAAATGCAGCTAATTCCAGAAGGCAATGCTTCTAGCAGAGAACATAAAATAGAGAACGGTCCTGTGCATCATGGATCAACCAATGCTGTTGGTAATTGACAACATGATCCAGCTTATGTGCAACACCACTTGCTGTGCGGGAGTTTATAACTACAGCACATTACCTCTGCTTAGCTTGGGAGCTCAAGGCACTTTGCAACAACTAATGAACAAGGCTTCTTAACACCTCTATGGCATAGCAATGCCTCTTTCTATATATCTCCTGCCTTACACATGGGGAAATAGATGCCCAAAAGTATAGATAGGCACATTTAAGGTCACAGCAGGCAGTATCTAAGCTGGAAACAGAACCCAAGTGCTCTGACTCCCAGTCCTTTGGTTTAAAACAAGCCACAGGAAGGCAAAGCTCTGTTGTTTCTCCAAGCTAGAAGTGGAGGTGCCATGAATAACTAGGAGATGTTCAATGTCGTTTGGGACACCACCAGCACATCACCTCTGTGTGGTTATCAGCAAAGCTTGCCAGGAGATAACTGGTAGATCCGGCCAAAAGAAAAACGTTTAAATGGCTTGCTGTGTCTTAAGAGGCCACAAAGGTGACCTGACTGATGACCCGGCTGTGTGAAGCAAATCTTCTTGAAGATTTACTCCATCTGCCAGGGATCCTGGCTCAGCACCATGGTGCAAAGTGATGCAATTAAGAAGTGGATTTAAACATTGAACACAGAATTTGTTCTCTGGATTGTTATATATGAGGTGGAGGTGGCAGAGGAGCTGGTTCCTCAAAGGCTGTCTTCACCAAACAGATTTCCTTGGCAAGTTTTGCAGTGGAGGCAGCTCAGTGCAGACATATTTGCACCTGGTTACAGACCCCTCCATGCATTCCCAGGGGAGAGATCCTCTGCTGTGGCTATTAGCATTTCTTGTTGCTTTGCCTTCTTGAGGAATATAATGGAGATTTTCCTTTCAAGTCCTTAGGGGGAAACCATCCCTGGTTCTGAAATGCTGATGCCAGATGAATACAAAAAATAATAATCCTATTCTAGCTGCAGCCTATGGGTGATGGAGTGCACTTGAATAAAATTGCCTGCATCATTTAGCTGTGGTCTGAAGACTGAAACTGGCTTAGTGCATAAAGAAACATGCTCCAAGCCTCGGCTCCGTTGCAGACCTCTTGACTGACCCACAGGCTATCACCTTCTCTTTGGACATCAGTTTCCCCACCTAGAAAATGAAGACAATGAAAACTGTATTGAGACCTCAAAGTACATTGTGAACTAAGCAAAAACATTTAACAGTGTCTTCCATTGTAATCTTCTAGAGCATTAATCACCAGTAATGGAAGAAAGCTTCAAAATTACATAACTGGATAGGTCATGCTGGATTGCTGTCTGGTTTAATATCGCCATCTGCAACAAGGGGATAATATGGTCTACACAATTCTATTTGCCATTATGATACAAAAAATTGTCACCTTTTTTAACCTTTGCATTACACACATTCCTGAAGGATGGGTACAAATTTGAGTAATCCAACTCTACGCAGCAGGCTGGCATCTCATTCCCACATGTTCATACTCGAGCAACAACCTTAAATTCCTCTGGACTGTGAGGCATTATCAGAGACAGGACACACAAGCGCTAGATGGTAAGCAACGAACCATGGTAATCTACAACAACCAGCATTTGGCACAGATCACCACCCACTCTGCTTGTCCATGGTCCCAAAACGTTTTAGCACCACACAGCCAGACTGCAGATAAATGAGAAACAATGTTGCTGCTCTGGAAGGGTAAGACACACTGGCCAATAGAACTAAATCAGCTATCCAATATAGTTCTTAATGACCTCATCACCAAGTTGCAAAGTTACATCTGGTAGAACCAGGGAAACCAAACCACCTGGTGCCGATGAGCTGGAACAGTTTGTGGGGCAGCACTGCAGCATTTGGGTTAGAAAGCAAAGGTTATATCCAAATGAAATTACAGGGGAGAGGTAAAAAGGACAGAGCAGATTCTCCAGCACCAGAATTTATTCATGACATTAAAATAATCAGTTATTCTAAGAGAACTTTAAGATAATTCTTAGGCAGTTTCTTTAAATATAAATTCTGGTTTTTAGAACTAGATCAGCTAAATTTTAAGAGTCAGCCTTACTGGTAACCTCTAAATATCAGAAATCCTCAATGTCTTTTGTTCACTTCCTCTGCTTTTCTTTTGCTTTTCCTTTAGAGCCCTGTACCTGGCTCTGTAACCATGCCACACGCATGCCTGCCCCAATGTTATTAACATCTTATTAAGCTGAGAGAGAAAATGCATGAAGAAATAATTGTATTAAGTGACTCTCAGAGTTTGTAAATTAATCACCATTGTGCATGCCCTTGGATCAGGCTGCCAGAGGCATTAATCATCTAATCTTTGCTTTTCACTTGAGAGCTCTCAATGTTTGCTCCTAGAATTTGACTGGGCAGCCTAGCATGAACTTTTCCCTAGGGGCGGTGGTAGCAGAGGAACTAGGAAAAGAAGAGGTAGCAGGAGGGATTTCCTGTTACTGGGATGACAATCTGAGAACTCAGCTGTGGTCCAAAGAAAGAGCTAAGAGCCTTTGGGCTCATATTTACTAGCAGCTGGTCTGAAAGGAAGGGTCATATCTGAAATCAAGTGCAGTAGGTCCCATTTTAGGCAGTCAGTCTCAAGATGTGAACTCATGGGCAAGACCCTCATGACTGGCCCAGAGGTCCCAGTATCCACCAGAGGCTGGGCAACTTACATCAAGGTGAAATCATAAGTGTTGGGTTTACTGCGTGAAAATACATGCATGGCTGTCATCCTCCACCATAGGCAAATTTAATGCAGTTGTTTTGGACTCAATCAAGCTGCCAAAGCAGCCCCAGGCAGGCAGTCTGAAGGTTCATCTTACAAAGACCCCAAGAGATTGGTACAATCAGGACTGAAGTTGCTCTGGCTCTACCAGTGATTTATACAGTGTAAAAGCAAGTGGCAAAAGGCCAGATTTTGTCACTTTGACCTGCAGGCTGGGATGCTTGCCTCCTCTAGCAAGTACCAAGAGACATACTCTGGAATTGGTCCCTGGCAATATGCTCCATGGTTCCCAATGAGTCTTCTGTGGACAATATTTAAAGAGGATCAGGAAGTGAAGAAAAGTAAGCAAATGGAATATGGAATTAGAGCGACAAATCCCTCTAACCCTGTAAGCAGCTCCTACTCTCAGGCAGAGTATGGCTCATCAAACCATCCTCAGAGTGTGAGCTTGCAAGAATTAACACTTCATGGTTGCCTTAACAAGACAATCTCGTATCCTGATTTTTGGCTGCCTTCTTCTCACTGCTACCCTGCAGTGCAGCTGTAGCACTTACCTACACATACACAGAGTAATACATAAAAGGACTGAATATGGAACTACCTGCTCCCCATGGACCATTAGCAAGTAGTCTGCCCTTCTCTGCTCAAGAGCTTTGCCTGGGCTTATATATATCCAGCAACTGAAGCAAAGGGACTTTGTTTCATCCCCTGAAGATCACTCCACCACTGCTTACAGCAAGCTAGAAGTCCTCTTTCCTGCCCGATGGGCACCATCACATTCATGTCAAAGACCATCATTCTGAGACATTGTGTATTCTGCTCTCAAAATCAATGGGAACTCTGGGGACTCAACAAAGATGGGCCTGCATCTTGGCAGGAATGACCGAAAGGAAAATAAGCAAGTTAACAATGATGACACCAGAAGGGAAAAGAAAGGGACTGTGTTCAAGAAGTTTGTGAGAGGAACCAGATCTGAGCTGGACACAGCTCCATACTAGCCTGCAGAGATATTAAGTGAGATCTTTTCTGGTCAGAAGAGGAGGGGAATATACATTCCTAAACATAGATTATTTTAGGGAACATTTAATAACCTTCTTACTGGAAGCAGACTGCTCATTTTAAGGGAGGGTGGTTTCAAGATCACAGCCTATCCAGTCACAGAGACATCAGGTGTGAATGAGAGGCATATCTCTGGTGTTTATCTCCTGGCAATAATTTGAGGTGCAACAAATGGCAGTATTTACTGGAAGCTTTAGCATATGCAATTTCATCCTCTTTTGGGGAAAAAGGTTTGAAAAAGTCAGCTGTGTGTTCCAGTTGTTGGCTTGCCTTATCTGCTGGAGTACTTGACTAATATGCATTACATTCAAAACATAAACACAAAGGTGTTGTTGCTTACCTGTTGGGTTGGGATAGTTGATTGCTGGAAGAGGAAACAGAAAAACAAGTCAGAACACCTCGTACTTCCTCAAATCACAAATCACAATCAAACTCTGAAAATAAAACAAACATATCAAGAAAGGTCACAGATGCACAAGTCTCCTGGCAGCATCCCTGTGAAACAGCAGTGCTCAGTGTCTGCCTTGGTGATGGAAAAAGATGCTAACACTCTAATTCAAGCTGCAACAGACCTTAAGAAACCCCCACCTAAGGAGTGAGTGATCCTGGGATTACATTGGGGAAGCCTTCTGGCAACCCAAGCAGTTTCCTTCTGGAGCACCCAGTGCGATAGCACCCACTTAGACACCAAAGCTTGGTATCTAAGAGAGAAATCAAAACAGTTTGACACACTGTGGAAGTTTAAGATGACAGGTATGCTGAGGACAACAGACATGTTGTCAGTCCACAGGTTAAGAGGATTGTATGCAATCATGCAAACATAGAAGGAGACGGGTCTGTACTTTCTGCTGAAATATAAGGTCCAAACTCCTAATGGTAGTAAAGAAATAACAGAGTTGTGGAAATGGAGAGAATTCTGAGCTGTTGGGATGCTGAGTCGAGAAGTATGGTCAATGTGTATCAATGGGATGGTTTGGGAATCGTGGTATTGGATAGAGCTACAGATTTATTAGTGGCTAGTTAGGAAAGGAATCATGCATTCAGCTCTGGAAAGAACTGAAGCCTTCTGAAATCCTCTTATTTTTATGGGATTGTGACTAATACAGAGCATCCACTGGCTGTCCTCTAATATGCCAGTGTACCATGGGAAACTGCAGCATGGCTGATGGGGCACTGAGGTTTTGGGGATCTTCTGCCCACAGAGTGGAAAGTGCTGTTGAGTCACAGCTGTTGAGTGATGGTTCAGTGGAGACTGACCCTCAGAAGTCTCTATTTAGTGCTCTGCATTGATGGCAACAGCCAAAATACAGTGAAATGTGATAGCACTGTGCTATCAAAACTCCTCAGCGCAGAGAGGTCCACCCAAGGGTGACAGAAGACCACATCTATTCAGGACCATGTCCCTAGGCCTGGGGCTCAGACCTGTTCTTGTAGCCAGGACTGAGGAAGAGACACCTACGTTCCATGTACCGGATGATGCGGGCAGCCATATCTCCAGCCCCAAAACTGGTGATGGGTGTCAGGCGAACTTCATAGCTCTGAGGCACTTTCAGGTTGGGCAAGATATGTTCCAGCAACAGGCCTTTCTCCATTTTCTTCACAGGAATGAAGGTTTGGATGGTGCTTCTCTGAGACAGCTGCATAGAAAAAGAACCCACAGTGTTATGAGAATCTTGAAGCTGGAAACCTGAGCAATCCTATCCACCATCTAACATACTATTCCACCTCTTCCTATTGTTGCCGTGGGAGTTAGGTGCTGAAAAAATCTCCGGAGCAGTTAATTAGGGGTGAGATAAGAAAGGGTTTATTATGCCAAGGCAAAGATCTTACAAGACGCGCGCGCAGGCCGTGCCTGAGATGTTACATTTTATAACATCATCCATCCAATCCCAGATGTGTCCACCCTGTGGCCTTTACTCCGGTCCGCCCCGGGGTCCACCCCCTGAAAATGGGTCTGGGGTGTATTTCGGGACCCTCTGTTCATCCCATCCTCATCTTCATCAGAGCACAAAGGGAACATAGTCACCCAGTTTTTGACTGTGTTCTGTGGTTTAGGCCCTGATATGCTGTTCTGCCAACAATCTAGGCCTTGCCTTGACAAAAGACTAAACATTTCTGCTGTATTCAGGGGTAGGGGTGATATAGGGAGCATAGAATGGGGTAAGAGGGTTAAGGAATGTGTAAACAAGGGTGCTAGAGGGAAAGGGACAAGGGATGAAGGGTTGCTGCTTTTAAAATCTACTTATAAAAGTTACAAGTATTAGAAAAATAAAAAACCATTAGAGGTTTAAGGCATCACTATAAAGACACGTACATCTGGTTTCTCCATGAGATCTTCATGGTTTGAAAATTCCAACCCCTGGTACAGAACAGTGATCAGGAGACTGAGTTCCCCCTCAAGAGAAGCCTTGGAGTCTTCCTGACTCTAGGGACAAGTTGAACTATGGGTCCTGAAGCAACTTTGTGTCCAGAAAGAATGGTTTCAGGATGGGAAAAATGGACCCAACTTACCCCTATTAGTGCACCAAGGTCCTTGCAAACACAGCATGGCATTTCGCCAAGATACTCTGCAGTTCACAATCACTGCTGCAGAATTCATTCACTTGCTGCCTGGGCCCTGTGGCATTTCATTTGGTGCCTCACTGGGACTTGTCTACTACCATGCTTCCTCAGCAACCTTCCGTAGGATCCATCTTTGAATCCTAGCCCACACTATCTCCGCAGACCAGAGTAAGGGATCTAGTCCAAGTCGGTGGTTGTCTGGAGTCAGTCACAGGCTCTCTCTTTCTCTGATGCCCACTGGAAGGAGCTGAACCCTACTGGCTAAACATTGTTCAGTTTGCTAAGGCAGCAGGGAATTTTCAAGAAAACAATGGGAAAAATATCATTATCAAAATCACCACCACTAAAAATGATGAATTATGTGTCAGTGAAACTTCCCTGTCATGGTCATGCTTCCTTGGTGGAGGAAGGATAAGAATGAGGACTGCATTTTGAAGATACAATTTCCTGCCTGTCGCTGTGCGGTGCCTGGATCCTTGTGGCAAGATACATTATTGAGGATGCTGGTGCTGGTAAAACGACCTTTGGCAGGGCTTTCCATGATCCAGTGTTCACTGTCCCTGACACTAAGCTTTCTCTTGCCTCTGATATATCCTCTAGGTTGACAGTTTCCATCGCAAAGGCAATTTTCCTGACAGGCTGTCTCAGTGTTGGTCATTAACGCTGAAGTTACAGGATTATTGGAACCAGGATGCATGGAGGAAGGTTTACAGCAAATCTGTCAGTGTAGAGAGTGTACGGCAAGAGGATGGAGTGAGGGCACAGTAGGAGCAAAGGCCATCAGCAAGGTAGGGCTGGGGAGCAATGCAGATGTGGCACTTCATAAAAACAAGTTCATTCAATCCCTCCTCTGCCTGCCTTCAGCCCTCACAAATGTAACTGTAAGTTCGAACTCAGAAGCAATGGCTGCCACTGGAGAGCTTCCTGTGCCACAGCCCTGTTCATTTCCAACACAGCCAGGAGCCAACAACCCATCTCCTTGATCAGCCCATAGTTTGGACGGTGCTTCAAAGTGAAGGGGCAGCACTGGACCAGATCCTGTGTTGGGGCAGGACCTGGGACCCCATGGCTGCATGTGGTTCTCACAGTGAAAAACAACTTTGCACCTGCCTTACAGATTGTACCTAAAAGAGACCTTTGTACCTGAGCAGATCAGGGTGCAAGTTGCTTTAAGGACCTACTTTCTGCACCCTCCTCCTCATCCCTGGGCAAGATGGGTCAGAGAGCTGGGAGCTGCTTTCCCGCAGCTTGGTGCCTTCCTGAAAGGTGCCTGGGAGGAGTCCTAGCAGGCAGGACCAGGGCAGGGAACCAAGCATGAACCTGGCACCAAGATGCTGCCAGGATCCATCCGTATCAACAATGCCTCATATGTGCTTGCAAGCTGGCATTCCTACTGCTCAGCCCTCCCATCTGCCAGCCTTCCATACCACTGCTCTGCCAAGCAATGGTAAAGCTGACTCCCAGTGGCAGCGACTTCACTTGGGATCATTAGCACCAGACCCCTAATTATCTGGGAGAAGAGGAGCAGCCACAAGCCAGAAACAGAAGGTTGGAGTGGTACAGCTGGCATAGATGTTTTGGGGAGTGGAACCTCACTGGGAGGGCTGGCAGCAGCTCCTCCCCACAGGCTGCCATGAGCTGGGGTGCTGAGAAGGCAGCCAGTAAATAGGAGGAGGTCAGAAGCCATTTTCCTCATCTAGACATAACCTTTGGAAGAGAAACAAAATGGGAGAGTCAGAGAGAAGCCTGGGGGTGAGATTCAGACAGTGCAAATTTCACCTCAGCTGGGATTTAAGTGGAATTTGGGTATCTAAAGCCTCTGGGAGCAGTGTCAAATCACGTACTCTCCCACATCGTCTAATCCAAGACAAACTACAAAATCAGGCTCCAGTCTGGACTGCAAAGCTCTAGATCCCCCACTTGAGTCTATCCTCAGGGACTTGTGGGTTAAATCAAATAAATATCTGGCTGCCACCAAGGGAAACAGAAATTAATTTTGGCTGGGAAACAGAAATTAATAAGGGCACATACGCTTCCTATGGTTGCAACTTTCCTGCTTCCCAAAAGAGACCCGGACAACTAGGTAATGGGAAAGGCACAGCTGGGGCCCAGCAGTATCTCCTCTTGGTGTATAGAGGGAAAGTTTTAAGAGAATCTTTTCCCTCCATCAAATACTTCATAGCCAACTCTTCTCTCAGCCTATGTCCTGTCTCTATTCAATCTGCAACTTGAACCTACACAGAAACTCACTGCCAGAAAGGCTGCCCTCTGCACATCCTTAGTACGGTCCCTACAGTCCTGGCATCATAACAGAATGTCTTTGGAAAGACTGGCTCTTCTCTGTGAAAGGCAGCATGGGCCAAACATCTCCCCTGAGCCAGCTGCAGCTGTCAGTAGAGAGAGCCAGGTGCCTTGCCAGCACAGTTTAAAGGGCACGTGCCAGGGAGAAAAAGGGGGCAACTCCAGCCAGCCGCTTGCTGTGTGCATGCAGAGCAGGTGCTGGCTTGTAGTCACTAGCACAGATCCAGCAGACAGAGACATTAAGGCCAAGGTCTGCCCCCCTCCCTAAATATCCTTTGCCTCCCTTATTGCCAGCAGCAGGTCTGTGCAGAGCTGCATGCATTGGCCCAGTAGGAACCCATTTTTCAATCCGCTTCAATTGCCAGCTGTTGCCCTTTCTCCCGCTCTGTGTTCTCTTCTCCCATTTTATCCTGTTATCTTCTTCCTTCCACCCTCTTCTCAGCCTCCCTCCTCCTGATCGTGTTGACCCAGTGCTCCAGTTTAATATTGCTGTGGTGCAGTTAATAAAGCAGAGGCAGGCGCAGAGGACAAGGAAACACTGGCCACCTTATTAGAGATGCTGAAGCCTCAGTGGAGGATCTCATGCAACAAGCTCATTCATCACCAGGCTCGAGAAGCTGCCAACAGGGCCAGAACAAGAGCACTGCGCAATGCACAGCCTCGCCTCTGCCTTCACCTCCTTTCATTTCCAATAAAAAGAGGAAGGGGATGGGAAAGGAAAAAAACCCAAACAAATCCACAGTTTCTACCAGCTGGCTGTGAATATCCCACAGGCTGCAGAGGTGAGAACATTCTTCCAGAATGAGTTCACTAAAAACACCTTATGAAGGGAAGAATCAGCCCCATATGGTACGTATGTATTCACATGCAGTGTACGCAACCTGTCCCTTTCCTCTGACACTTATAAGCAGTATTAGCAATCACGAGAGAGCACACTTACATGCTTATATGTACTTAGCCATCAAAGCTCTTGGACCTGCAAACTGGGACTGCCCTTTCTTGTGCCTCAGCATCACATTCTGTTGGTAGGTATTGCCTGTCCAGTCCCCTGTCTTATCATGTGAGCTGGCTTTTGACGCTTACAGAGTTTTTGTTCCACTGTGGCCAGCTGAGCCAGCTCATGGTCCAGGAATACAAATCAAGAGACTCAGAGAGAAAACCAGGATTCCACACTACCTCTGCCCGCTGCTGCCACCTCAGCTGGGGCATTGTCACAGTAGAGGAGTCCAAGGTATTTCACCGCCACACCTATGTTTTCTGTTTATATCAGCTATTAAAGGAAAAAAAGGATGATGTTTTCAGACTGATCTTTAAGCTAGGTACATATCAACTAGAAGACTCAGTAAAGCCAAAGGATATTAATAGACACATCTATCAAGAGTTCATGCTGCGGTTCTGCTCAACAAACCACACCAGGAATTCACAAGATTTGGTGTGACTTGTGTAGCCACACATGTGGTCTCACAACCAGCTGTACCTTTAACTACTATGCATACTTGTTTGAGGGACAAATTAGAAAGAAAGTCTGTTTCATCACCAAGCTCCAAGGAATTGTTGCAAACACTAGCTAGAAAAAAGCACATTAAAATCATGTAGAATCCCCAATAAGCTGATCAGAGCAAAGGAACTGCTCTGCAGCCATCCAGATTCCCAGCATTGCAATTCACTCTTGCCACTCTCTCCTTACTTGTTCTGCTTCTTCAGCAACTTCTCAGCTCAGGGCACAAGCACTACCTCTGCTTTCCAGTATCTCCCATCCAAATCCTTTCCACACATACTCGCTGTCTCACCCTTTTTTCTCAGCCTCATTCAAATTCCCGTGGCTGCTCCTTCCTGCAGCACAAACAAGACAGGGGTCACTTCCCACACTCCCACTCCATTCCCACTAACTAACCACAGACATGGGGTGCTGGGATAGCTCCCAGCTCCATCCCCAGCCTCCTCAGCCTCTCCAAAGGGAGAGGATTCAGCAGAAAAAGGCAGGCTGATGTGGCACAGCAGCTTCACACACAGGCTCCCTCTCTCTGGCAGACTTCCTTACTTCCTGTACAGCTCCACAGAGGAGAACACCAAACAAATGGCAGAGGGATCAGGAGCACAGGTAGTAATTTCTTTGATCCTTCCAGCAGCAAGGAATAATATTGCTAGTAATAGTCAGATCCATCAGGTCAATGAGTAGCTCCAAGGTTGGTGCAATCGTAAAAATCTGGCATTTGTTGACCATGGGATGATCTACTGAACACCTGGTCTACTGACATC
This sequence comes from Pseudopipra pipra, assembly GCF_036250125.1. NCBI lineage: Eukaryota > Metazoa > Chordata > Aves > Passeriformes > Pipridae > Pseudopipra > Pseudopipra pipra. Next base: position 31,443,643 of record NC_087551.1, on the reverse strand, counting down.
TGAGGGGATGCACGTATCTCAGGGGGGAAAAAGAGTTCTAGCACATGAGCTAGTGGGGCTTGTTACAGAGCTTTAAATTAGCTTGGAAGGGGAAAAGGGGTAAAACCAGGCTCGCCAATGATGAGTGATGGGATGGTGTGCCAAAACTTGAAGAAACCAGCACTCATGGGATCCCTCAATCTTCTTCACGAGGTATTTGCTACAGTGTACCACACCTGAAATGTTCCTATACAAATCCATGCACCATGAGGAACAACCAGCAGAACTTGAAGCTTTAGCCCAGTCCCAGAGATTTGACATCATTGGCATAAGTGAAACCTGTGGGATGTGTCCTGTGACTGGAGTTCCCTGTTGGATGGTTATAGGCTCTTCAGGAGGGATAGGCAGGGCAGAAGAGAGAAGGTGTATGCCCAGAGGAAGCAAGGTCAAGTGACTTGGGAAGAATTCAGAGATGCTGCTTACAACTGTAGGAAGAGAATTTGTGTGGCCAAAGCTCAACAGGAGTTGAAGCTGATGAGAAATGGGGGGACAATAAAAAAGTTTTTTCAAATACATTAATGGCAATAGGCAGGATAGAAATACTATCAGCCCGTTACAGGATGAGAATGGTCACCTCACAAACAGGGACAGAGACAAGGCAGAGGTGTTCTTTGTCTCTGTCTTCAACGCAGCTGACGGACCAAGGGGGTCTCAGTGCCCTGAGCTGTTGGACCATGACTGTGAAAATGATCAACTCCCAGTCGACCCTGAAATTGTGTAGAATCTGCTGCTCCAGCTGGATCCTTACAAATCTATAGGGCCTGATGGGATGGTCTCCCTCATGTGCTCAAGAGGACAGTCAGTCTCAGCCAAGCTGCCCACTTTCTCATGATGCATAGACATCCCTGTTTAGCATGATCTAAGGGCCAGGAGAAAGTGACAGCAGCAGAAGAGCACTTTTCTTCTGACAGGCAATACCACTCAGGGTGTGACAGAGTCTCCCATTTGTACCAGTTCAGCCTCTTTGTCAAGAGTCTTGGCTGCATTACATAGCTCTGTCCTGGAGTGCTGCAGGCATCATCTCATACCAGATTTCCCCCGTGGCTGTGACTGTGAGGACCCCATCCCAACAAAGTCCAGCTAAGATATAGCTGCTCCCTTCCAAAGAGAGTTTTGTTCACAATCACACCACTGCACTCAACATGATGGGGTGGGCAGTATCTATGGCCTTAAACTGGTAACAGCCAGGAAAGAAACTTCCAAGCACCCCATCCAAGGGATGGAGGGGACTGAGCTTTGTTATGGTGCTGGTAACAGCTCCTGTGATGAACGTGGGGCTCTGCAATGCAAAACACCCCACTACCTCAGCACACATGCTCTGTCCTCAATTTCTGCCCCAACTGCACCTCCGAAGCTACAGGATGCCTTGCAGAGAGGTAACTTCAAAGAGTACATATCATGGACTTCTGAGTGTTGGAAAAAAAAAAAAAAAAGTAAGTATGATTACAGGATTTATGTGTGTCAGAATTTACAGTGTCCAAGACTGAGAGAAAAATTATCCAAGGGCCAGACCCATTATTCACTGCTGGAGAATGAGAGCCCAGCAGATGAGTTCCACAGGTAAAAATAATTCCTTGGAAAAAGAGAAATGAAAAATGCTCAGAAACAGGATCAAGAGGGAGGCAGGGATAGGAAATTTTAGGAAATCCTCCTAAAAATGAGGCTCCATTATGTTCCACAATGATGGAAAAATCTGCCAGAAATCTGCCCCTCCTCTCCCACTTCTTCCTGTTCACCCTCTGACACATAGCAATGGATTGAGATTCTGATCCTTCATGTCATCTTGGTGGCACAGGGCAGAGAAGAGGAAAATGGTTTGTCTTGTGGGTCCTTTCCAACTCAGCATATTCTGTGATTCTGTGAATTGAACACCACAAATTTGGGGCTTAGTCTCGGTATTTTGGCAGAGGGATAAAAACCCTCTGCACTGGTAGCTCCCAAAGTTCAGAGAAGGGCAAACCATGGACACACTCAAGGACACAGCAGGAGAGGTACACTCCTGGCTGATAGGGCCCAGTCCTCTGTCACCACAGGGGCTGCCTCTGCTTATTAATTTTATGTATGCATCACATCCCCTCTTAAAAGTGGTGCGTTCCCTTTAGGCCTGCTCCTCCCGCTGGATGTCTGTTCCAGAGCCTGACCACCCTAATGTTCTCATTTCCAGATTGAATTTATTCACAAGCAGTTTGCACCCAGTTGATCTTGTGCCAATACTGTCCTTTAGCTTAAATGGCTCTTTTCCCTCACTGCTGCTTGACCCCCTGATATTTTTATAGACAGCAATCACACCACCTCTCATCCTTTGCTTTACTAGGCTAAACAAGCTGAGTACTTTGTGAGTCCTCTTCTAACCCAGACTCTCGCTTTCTCTGATTGATTCTATAATATTTTTCTGCATGATCCCACTTGCTGGAGTTCGGTGCCCCAGCTCTGCATAATAGGATGCAGTGGCACCTCTCCACCTTGCTTATAAGTACCTCACGTTTCACCAAGGAGTACATTTGTCCTTTCTTACACCTGCACCTAACCAGCAGTTACTTGAAGTCAACTCACTCATGCACATTGTTCCTTCACTTCAGTAATTTCCCACTGTAGCAGATTTCTCGTCTTACACATGCATGACCCTGCCTTTGTACCACATCCATTTCATCTCACCAGAACTACTCAAGTAGTTTTCTGTCTTTCGGATCTCACTTAGAATATCCTGATCCTTCACTGAGATGGCATTGTCTCCCAACCTGGTGTCAGCTGCATGAAATTTCAACAGCACAATCTTAATAGGGGTTTCTGAACTGACTGACTGATATCAGCCATGGGAAAGAGGCATACCTACTCTGGAAAAAGCCATTTTGGTAAGATTTGCATAGTGGAGAAATTTGGTTTGGATATAAAGACAGTAATTGTGATGTTTCTTTATAATCTCTTGTCAAACTTCCTGTGCCTGCCATATTGGATTAAAACATTTTCCTTTGTTAGTACTTCATCACCACCTTGGATGAAAATGATGTTAAGCATTAACAGCATCAATTAAAGGGCTAGGGTAAGTTTAAGATGGGATTTATTTCATTTTCCTTGCTTGATAACCTTTACTAATTAGGGGTTTCCAGAGCAAATAATCACAGTGCAAACACAAAGTTGGCATTTACCACACAAGCATACCAGTGAACTGAAATTCATGCCTGTGTTGTTCATCAGTCAAACACACAGGTTCAGATCCTGGGGTTAAGCAAGGATGGATGGCCAAAGCAAATCCATTATTCAGTCTAAATGAGGAGTCCTGGAAGCTTTTTGTCTCAAACTGTCCTTTATCAGGAGGCTCTGTTTCCAGGCTGAAACATCCCCAGCTCCAAAGAGAGAAGCAACTGAGACCTTCAGTAGCTACTGAGGAGAGCTGGAGCCATCTAAGCTGGGAGACAGTCTCTCTCTCTTCCTCTTGCACAGGCAATCAGCTGCCTATCCTCATTAAGTGCCAAGAGCAGCAGTTTATGGCTTCCAAGAGAAGCCAAATTGGTGCTGTCATGAATTACTATAAGTGCTTGTTCCACACTCTTCAATAATGTCTTTCATTAGGGGCTGATCAGAAAGCAATATGTTTTTTATTAGCGTATGTTCCCTGGTCTAAGGAAGAACAGACCTAAATCACTCTGTCAGAGTGACAGTCAAGCAAAAGCCTAAACTGAGGCTCTCTTCTACAGCCCTATTTTCAATTCTGAAGGCACATGCCATCCTTCTGTTTCAGACTGGAAGCTCTATATTGCTACTGCAAGTTCCTACCTGTACTTGACTATGCACTGCAGAGCCTGAAATCATCTCTATGTCTTCTGTATGGGCATAAGTGGATAAGAGACAACATCCCTCGTGTTGCTTCACATCCTCTCTTCCAGACAGCAATGGTTCCAGTCTCTTTTCAGCCTCACATCTGAAAATCAGCACTACTCAGTGCCTTACTGGATCCAACTTTATACTCATCCCTATGTCAGTGAGCATAGTCTCCTCTTCCACCAGTTTCCCTGCACTGGACATGACTGCTTGCAGCTGCACCCACACACATGTCTGTACACTGTGCTGTCAGCACTTCTGGGTCCAAGGAGAAAAACCAATTTGGCTCTGCATAGCCTAAGTTTGCCCAGCTGCAGTGAAGTTGAGCTCTGAGCCACTTTGTCTTATAAGTTGCACTTATGGTTGTAGCTTAGCAAGCAAGACATGCTCCACCAACAGGACCTGCCGCCTCCCAGGCTTCTTTTCTTGGGTTTTCTACAGACCATGGCAGAGCCCTCCGTTAGGGCACCTTCACCCTTGAAAACAACTAATAAAGGATGGGGTTGTTGCTTCCTGGAGCAGAAGTAGCCTTTCTGTGGGACTCTGGACTTTCCAGTTTGGTACATGTAATGAAAGTATAATATAGGCATCATTCCAGAGTCTATAGGCCACCTCTAACTTGACTGCACTTGTGGTCCTGTCTCTAACAAAGAAGAGGCAGCCAGCACAGCATATGCAAGGAGAGCCATACAGCTCCTCTCAATGCTCCATGCTGCCTGCTTCACTTCTTTACGAAACACAGTCAAAACATCTATCTAGTGCCTACTCCTGCTCATTTGTGACTAGCTTTGGGAGAGACTACATCTCTCTTCCAAATCCTTCCCCTTCACACACTCTCACCTCTTATCTCCAATACGTTCTAGAAAGTGAGAGCCAGGGAAAAAAAAATGAAGCCGAGAAAAAACCAAAAAAGGAAACAGAAACAGAAGAAAGAAGTGCAAAATAGGAGGGGGAGCAGGGAAGGGCATGAAGGTGCACAAAGAAAAGATGGTAAAGCAGTAGGAGCAACATGGGCTGACTACTGAAAATAACAGATGAGCAGAGTAAATGGGAGGAAGCTGCATCAGAGCCTATCGACAGGGACTTTTGGAAAGACTCAATAAACAGCATGTACCCCTTGAAGCCACTGAAGGAATGTGGATAAGAAATCCACAAAAAGGACTGACTTTTATCTTTGATACCTGGCAAGCATTTTTCATCCTGCGTTCAGCTTTGTAAAACACAAGCCAACAGCCTGCTGGATATGAACAAGCACAGTGGTGTGAAAACAACATCTCTAGCCTGCAAGGCTGCTCTGAGGGGTGTATTGGTTTGGGGAATCAGATTATCTCTTCTCTCACATTTTCCTTACCCTCAATGAGCACTGAATGGCAGTGTTAGGAGTTAGACAGAGACGAGATTTTCCTTCTAGATGAGTTTTAAGATCATATGAGCCTTTCCAGCAAGATTATTTGTACTGTTCTTCTCAGGCACTGTAACTATTCTGAACAGAACTAAGACTGGAAAAGCTGTTTGGATTATTCCCTTGCACTAGGCAAGCTAAACAATACCCTGCTTTCTCTCTTGCCCAGTCAAGTACTTGAATTGCATTAGAAGCAGTAGTTATGAAAAGTGAATGTTAACACAAAATGTCTGCTGGCACTTTATGAATGGTGAAACACCTTGTAAAACTTTCAGCTACCCTGTTTTGGGCAGATGAGCTTATATATTGGATCCGGGTATGACGGAGTTGATTTTTCCCATAGCAGCCCTCCTAGTGTGTGCTTTGTGTGGGTAGCTAGAAAGGTGTTGATAACACACCAGTGTTTTGGCTACTGCTGAGCAGCGCTGCACAGCATTAGTGCTGTCTCTCCAACATTCCTCCCTCACCAGTAGGTTGGGAGTGGGCAAGATCTTGGAAGGGGACATCATATCCAGGACTGCTGACCCAAACTGACCAAAGAGATATGAAAGGGATGAAGAAGAGGGCATTTGTTATGATGTTTGTCTTCCAGAGCAACTGCTACATATAATGAAAATCTGCTTCCCAGGAAGTGGCTGGACATTGTCTACTGATGTGAAGTATAGAATAAATCTTTTATTTTCCTTTGCTTCTCCATGTGGCCCTAGTTTTCATTTAATAAACTGCCTTTATCTTGATGTGGGTTTTTTTCCATCTTATTTTCTCCACCTTGTCTTGCTGAGGAGTGGAATGATAGAGCAGCTTTGTGGGCATCAAGGTCAACCAACCACGCCTTACTTACTCTGGATAATCACAGAAGAGGAATGATACCATAAGACTGAGGCACTTACCTGCCACTGCTCATATTACTCATTTACTCATATTACTCATACCCCAAACTAATTTTCCCAACTAACTGATTAGAAATTATCTGTGGACTAGGGAAAACCAGCTCAGAAAAACCATGTATCATATTGAAGAGCAATTTGTGAATTCAAAAAGACAGAATTAATCAGACTAATGCATTAGTTAAGCACCATTTGATAAGCTCTCATGGGCAAAGGGAAGAAATCTCAACAGTGGCATTGGAAGATGTTAGGCTATCTAAGGGGACAATCTTATCCCATGGCTACCATCCATTTTCACTGAACTCACCTGAGCCATTCAGTGCTGGTCAGGCCTGTGTCAAGCTTCCCTGTCCAGCCTTGTAAAAAACACTCTGATTCTCTTGCTGACAGGGCCAATGACAACCATGGCTGGGCAGACACCTCCACCTGTAGTGGTTAAGGGAAAACTCCCTTCCTTTGTGCTGAGTGGAGGCTCTGCTATGGTTGACTTAGCCAGTAGAGAGTACATACATGAAATGTGGAAAAAGCTCCTTGTTTCCCACCCCTACCAAACATCCAGCTATCCTTACAACATGGGTAGAAAGGACCTTGCTCTAACAGCAGGTCTCATTAACATATCATCCCCTGTTACACATTGCCAGGGATGAAAAGAGATGGCTCAACGTGCTGTCAGCTGCAGGGACTGATGGTGTGTCCTATTTTCAGGCAGCAGAGAGCAGAGCTGAGGCAAGATCCTTCCCTCTTCACTCCCAAACGCCTGTGGAAAAGTCGCTGCTTTACCCCCAGGTCCTGCACAGCAATCTTACTAAGCTTCAAGGACTGCTTGTCCATCAAATGCTATTGATCAGCCAGTTCTCCTTCCACCAGTGTGTGCCTGACACTCAGTCCCAAACCTCTCCTCCACTTGCAGCCTAGAAAGACAGTACCTCCTTTCCCCTCTCCTGCTTTCCCTGGCTTTGCATCATGCTGGCTGTTCAAACCGTCCACCAAGCACACCTCCTGCTAGTGCACTGGCTTCTTTCTGCATCCTCTTCTACCTTCTCTTCAGGGTTGAGTCCTGCACAGCATCACATATGCCACTAGCACAACTGAAGGCAATGGACTGAAGAGCACAGATGTAATTTGCCTATTCTCACTGCCTGAACAAAAGTTGAAATAAAAAAAAAAAGAGCATCAATAGGGGTATTTAGAGTTGAAAAAAGACTTTTTGCCACTACAGAGTCTGGCTCTGCAGGTAGATGGAATTGTGTTGATTTGAGATCCCATATGACAGCATCCTGTGATCAAACATCAAACTGGCAGACAAGGTAGGCAAAACAGAAGAGAATACTAAAGAAGCTTTCTGACAAATGTGACTTATAAGCCATCCTAAAACAGAAGGTCTGCTTTGAGATTCAGTCCCGGACAAACACTGCAAGGCCAAGTCACTAACACCCAGTCCTAACACCAGTGAGACAGGACCAGCACAGCCCATATCAAGTGAAATGATGAACAGTAGAAGGGTGCAGTTTGTCACACCCCATGAGTTTTTTGGTTGACACAGCATCTCACATGTAGCCAAGGCCACCATCTGCTGCTTCACAAAAAGCCACACTCCCTTCATGGCTGCAGCTGGCTGGGACTGTGATGCTCTAGGCAAAGGGGCTCACACATCCCAGTTCCATGTGCCCTGTCTGTGCTCCACACTGGGCTATCCAGTCAAGTGACCTGTTAGCTGGAGGATTTTTTGCTCCATGTGGCACTACAAGCCCATTCCCTTTTTCCAGGTAACATCAGGACAGTGCACCACAGGGCACATTTTATCCAGAGCAGGTCCCTCCCTAGCTTACAAGACACAACTCCATCCTTTAAGCTTTTCATCTTCTAGTATGACAAGTAGGACAGCCTTGTCTGCTTTTTAGCTATGTCCTAAACCAGGTATCACCTCCTCAGCTCTTGCAGCATCCCCCAGCTGAAAACCCCACCGCAGCACTACTGGGGGAATGTGGCAATGGATTTGTCATACGCAGGATGGAAAAAGTCCTGTCAGAGATGGACTGGTGAGGAAAACAGCTCAAAGCTTATGGAGACAGAAGTCTTTACCGTGGTTTAAACATGTTTCAAAATGGCTTTTTGTATTTTCTGCAGTGTCACTGTCTCCCTCTCCCTGACACCCCCCGTGAAGCTATTGTCTCACACAAGGTGTCCTGGGAAGGTGTCCTGAGGTGTTTCTCATTGGTCCTTTGTTAACCCCTTCCTATTGGCTGTGGACCCTTTACCTGATGGTTTTTTCCGTGTGACCCTGAACTTGTGATTGGTCCCCTTTGACCCTCCGAAAAGCCTTATAAACCCCAACCGCACAATAAACTTCCTCTTTTGTCCATCCCTCCCTGGTGGTCTGTGTGTGCTCCTTGTGGGGTCACCGGACCACGTCCAGGGGTGGGAGGAAGGGCATTCACCTCGCAGGTAATGGGGCTAGCAGCCTAAGGCCTGGAGGTCTCCCCCATTCTCCCTAATCCGCCGTAGGGGAATGCACAGGATGGGACCAGTGGGGTCACAGTGCCCCAGAGAGCTTCAGGATGAGGGCTATGGACCCAATCTGGTCTGCAGCAGTTGCCTTGGCGATGGCAGCATTGTGCTCCAGAGCCAATAAAATGTTAACCCTTTTGTTTGTAAAGCAAATTTGGCCACCCTGAACTGCTCTGCCTTGGGCAGAGCTGCCTTCTTAATGAGGTTTTGGCATTCCCTGGCCCCAGGGTGCAGCCCTGAGGCAACCTCCCAAAGCACTGCTCGGTTTCCCAAGAATCTTCGCCTGAAGCCATGGTTGCATGTGCAGAAGAAAGGAATTTTGTTCACTTCTCAGTGCACAGGGCTGGGCTGCTGCAAGGGCCACCACCTGCTCAAATATATCACCTTTCTGCATCATAGCCTTTTCTAATCTGGAACCCAACAGCATTTTCAACTAAACATTTATGGAAAAGACTGGTGTACTGCTTGCACATCTTCCCTTTCTAGAGCTACTAGCCCTTCTCAGTGCATGCAGAGAAGTGAGAGACACCCCTGCCCTCGGACGGAGTGCCAGCGCCACATGCTAATGAAGCCGAAGACAGACAGCAGTTGACAGATACTACCGAAGTGGGCTCAGAGGACAGAAAAAGAACAACTCAGAGGCAGAAATGAAGTGATACAAATCCACAATCCATGGACCTCGGCATAATACCTCTCCTGCTGCGCTGTGATGGCCATCAGCAGAGTTAACCTTCCACTCTAATCACAGTCATTAAATTCCTGCTAACGTCCCTGTCCTATGTCTGTCCAAACAGCTCTTTTATCTGTCACCTCCCCACACGGTGTGCCCGGCTCCCCACTGCCACAGCTCTCATTAATGCTGCTCTGGCTGGCTGATGAGGCAAGTGGCAGCCGGCTCCCAAGCCCAGATGAGTTTTGTAGACAGCAGGGGATGTTTATCCAACATGGAGGGGATGAAAGTGCAAACAAAGAGAGACCATACAATTACTCAGGCATCGCACAGGGCCAGTCTCATTAAAGACATTCTCCCTGACAGGAATTAATCTGAAGTGACAACCCAGTGAGCTAATTTAGCAAATGGGTTTGGGGCTTGGCCCAGTGCAAATTTCAGGGGGCTGTCTGGCAGGTAGAGCTGAATCTGCTTCTAGGAGAGGAAAGGCAGGAATGTGTTAAGCTGGATTGGTTCTGGCCCAAGACTGTGTATAAGAAGGTACTGAGGAGACAGCAGCCTCAGGTCTCCTTGAGGGGCACAATAAAGATTAAACTTTCCTACTGCACCAATAGCTTCTCCTTCCTCTTTCTCTTGCAGCCTCAGGTCACAGATGGGCTCTAGCTCATTAAGTGCATAGTAATTCTGCCACTATCCCCTGTAACCACCAGCCCAATTCAGATCTTTCCTCCATGATGCAACCTGCTTGCAATATTAGATGGCTTTTCATTTCTCTGTAATGTTAGAGCAGAGCCCTGGGAGGGGATAAAATACATAGAGAGAAAAAAGCAACTTAAAAGGCTTTTTATTTTTTAAGCAAAGATCTGGTCTGGGGAGGCTGCTTTGAATCCCCAAGCAATGAAAAGCATTTTCAGTTGGAGTGCAGTGCCTCAGTGCCTTTCTACACTCCGAGAATACATGGAAGAAAAAAAAGCTGACCAAACAAATAGCCCAAAAGCCTCGTGGCATCTGCCTGTAACCAAACCACCCAGGGCTGTTAACTCATTGAGTTCACCAGTAAAGGTGAAGTAAGGTGGTTGGCATCTGGATCACTTGCCTTGCAGCAAGAAAAAACCTTCCAAGCTGTCAGGACAGAAGGCTGAGCGGCCCCTGCTGTTCCTCAGGGGGGAGGTTTGCCCCTCTGAATTGGCACTCAACAAAGCCACTGCCTAAGCCCCCCTGACCAATGCCCTTCAGGAAATAACCACCTCTTTGCTGAGACATAGAGCAGAGGCTTTGCAAGGAGCTTGCTTCAAGTTGCTATCAGATGTGCTTTGCCTGGGTCAGTGGCTTCAAGCTGTCAAGCTGCTTATGCGGTTTTAATCGAAAGTTAATCCTTATTCTACTGGAACTGGTACGTCTGCTGCGCTGCTCGGCCCGCTCCACAGTGCTGGGAACAATCAGCTCTACTTGTCTGTCTTGCTGGGAGCCCCTATGTATTACCTGGGAAACCATATTCCCCCCGACTGCTTGCAATCCCCCCCGGAATGCATGATCAGCCTTAGGGAGCCGCTGTACAGGAAGAGTTGGAGGAGCCACGGTGCCAGCCAATTAATAAGCAGCACTTTGACTCTCACCCAGCTTCATTTTCAGCAGCTGCAGCAAGCAAATCTAATTCAGGGGTTCCCAGGTGCCTTGCAAACCATCCTGCTACTTGGGGATCTTCACATTACATATGCCAAGAGCTCTTTGAGCAAACCAGGGGCTGTGAAATGAAAACTAGCAAACCATCTTGCAACTAGTGGGCATCTCAGCTGGTTGCCCTTTGGATTCCAGCTCAGCAAGAGTTAATTCTCCCCTTTCCATGCCCTCTACCCCTGACAGCCCTTCACAGCCCCAAGACTGCAGGCTGCTGCTGCCACATTCGTTCACCTTTAAGGTGCTGAAAAGCCCCTACCATGACCACTAAGGCTGCAGAGCTCCCAGGGCTGGCTGGGTAAGCTTTCATCAGCTTGATGATGGCAATAAATCCGTTGTGTCTGACCATGTGCAAGGCCCTTTTTACCTAAGGAGAATATTCCATTTCAATCCTAGCTCTCTAGGATTTTTCTGCCACCACAGCTAGTTCCTGGAAAGCCAGCATATCCAGTGAGGAGAGTGCGCAGGCAAATAGTAGCTCCGCATCCAGGGAGACAAATCCCCTTTCTTAAGAGCTCTCCAGTCAGTAATACTTTTAAGCTTTTGAGCTTTTGACAGTTATATTCAGTGAGGTCACTATGTTTTACAGTCCGACAATGGAACAGAAGTACGCAAACCTTACCCCAGGTGCCTCAGCACAAAGAAGAAGGTGTGACAAAGCAGCAGGGTCTTCAGGACATGGAAGAGGGTGATGGAGCAAGGGAAGGAGTGAAAGGTCAGGAGATGTCACGAGGCTTCTTGGAGTCCAAGTGAGACATCATAGGGAAAACACCAGGAAGGCAGAACAAGAGTATAAGGAAGTGGCAGGCTGAAGATGAGGGGGGATGTGATCCTCTGGGACAAGGAAATGAAAAGGGCTCAGTGAGACCTCAGCAAGGCATGCGGAAGGGGGGACCTTGCCATGAAACGCAAGTATTTTTGTTGGAGGAGGGCCAGGAGGAGGCAGCACTGTGAGAGACTTTTCCAATGTTTCCTGCTTGTGCTTGATAGAAGTGGGAAAAAACTCCCCTGCTTCCTCCTCCCTCTGCCCTCTCTTATTCAGACCCAGGTCACCATGTAGCCATTTCTAAGAGCCTGCCCATACATGAGACTGGGCTACAGCAGGGCCACGATATCATACTCCTCTAAAACACATCAGTCAATAGTTACAACTATGTGGTGATTCTGCAAAACATTAACAGCAGTAACTAATGGAGTATGAACAAAACTGGGGGGAGAGGTGTGTTAAATTTGCATGGCCACTCAGCTCCCTTCATGTCATAACTCAAAGAAGAAAAGTGGGTTTCCCTTTTCTTGATCCCTTTCAGTAGAAGCTCAGTGAAGAACAGATCCAAGATTACTTTTAAGAAATGTGCAAAAGGAAAAAAAACCCTCAACATAACCAGAGAAGGATAAAACCCACAAATTTGTTCACTGATTCACCGTGCTGATAATAGCAAAACTTGGCTCAGAGGGAAGAGCTACTATGACAAACTGCCTTCATTATTAGAGGCTCCCCTGTGTCTTGTATTATTATTAAGTACTGACAACGTGCTCCACACCGTGTGAGTAACAAACACAGGCTATCCCACCCCAGAGAGCTCACAATCAAACGGAGACATAAAACTGGAGCCTACTGTGCAGAACTAGAGGAAAAAGACACTTGAATCTTTTTAATTATTTTGTTTTCTATCTACAGTAAACAAACTTTCTCTTGCAAAATGCATTTGCTTCCCAGCTACCACTGAATGGCAAGAAACACCAATCTTAAGTGTCCCCATTTTTCAAAAATGTTGAACACAGGTGCTTTGCTGAGCGTGGATGAAAGTACCTGGCAATCCTGCTAAGTTAATCTGCTTTTTAAAAACATCAAACTCTTTTCTCTAACCTTCTCCAACCAGTGATGTCTTCAGATTTCACTGAGTTCTTCCCTCCAGCTCCCGCCACCCAATATGATTTCTCTTCAAGCTAAGAAACGTTGAAACCCACTTTTCTTCCCCTGCAGAGTTCATATAGTCCAAATAGCTTAGTTACTGCAACAGTATGAAAGCCCTTCTGTAACACAAACAGTCTATGATTTTTCCCTGCAGTTCCTGCCTGGAGAGGTCTTCAGCTTATTCTCTTTCTTCTGTATGAGTGAGGAGGATGGAATGCTACTTGTTTGAATCTTTGGCCTATAAAATCTACAATACCTACTAATGACTGTAGGGTATTGCTCCCATTAAACCTCCATTCAAAACACTGAGCATGAACAGTCCAATGGGAGCAGCAGGGCTTTGGAAGACCTGGATCGTACCCAACACCAGAGCTAAAAATGAACACTGAACTGTGCACTTGGCCTGTCTCTTACATTCTCTGGGGAAGGTGCAGGACCATCAAGATCGGGCAATTTCATCACTTTCAGCTCTTAATCAGCAAGGAGACATTGATGTAACTGCCTCCTTAACGGATCTCTTCCCAAGGGCATATGCTGAGGTTCCAGAAGAGCAGACCTTACCTGCCGGAGTTCCAGACGGTACTTGAGGATGGGATCCACAGCATCTGGCTCCTTCTGTGTCCACTGTAAGATGTAAGAGTAATTCTTGGACTGCTTCTGGCTCAAGGTGGGATTGGGAGTGTCATAGTAAAACTCTGGGCTATAAGCTTTTGCTGGAGGGGAAAAAAAAAAAAAAGAAGGAAGAAAGTAAAAAGGTGGGATCAAGGGGAACATAAATTACAAAGAGATGCGGTGAAAGTGGATCAGCTCCACTCGCCCAACTCGTCCACCTACCTCTGACATGATGGACACCTTTACTGTTGCACTGATGTGCCACCATTTTCTGTGACTTGATACTGCTTTCACAGCTTAAACTACCGGGAGGATTAGCAGCCCTGCAACACCAGTGGGGCATGACCAGCACCTGAGAAGGTGGGAACAAGTTCAGTTCTCCAGCTGGAGCCAGCTCTAATCTTTTCTCCCTTGCTTTGTAGTTTAGATTGAGGTAACAGCTTTAAACTGGCATTTCTTCTGTTTCATCTGCTGCTTTACAGAGACTCCTGCTAACAAACTCTGAGGAAAGATCATTTGGCCAGTAGGTCATAGAGAAGTGTTATTTATCACACAGGGACCATGGCATTAAAAAGGAGACCTTGCTCCTTCTGCACCTCCCCTGCCTCGGCAACACAGTGCTCGAGCCTCTTTGTAGCACAACAGTCACCTCGACAGCAAAGGGGATGCTGACCTCAGCCTGGGTAAAAACAGCAGGAGCTTTGGCAGGGGCGGAGATGTCTTTTCTAAACTCACATCTCTCCTTAAAAACAGAGTGCAGCAGGAGAAGGGAAACACAGGAGAAACAACGTACCAGAGAGAAACTAGGCAGTTCAGGGAAGAAGGGACTTCGCACGATTTCCCCACCCACTGCTGTCCTGAACCGCTACTAAGCAGAATTTAAAGGCCACTGCCATGCAACCCCCCAGCTGAAGGACTAATGCACAGGGCCCAGAAGCAACTCGAGGTCTTATCCACAACTGGTTTTGCTCTATTTGAAATTACCTGCATTTCATCCTGTGAACTTCAATTTTTGTCAGGTCCTGTCCTGAGCCAGGTAGGAGCTGGACCTGAACAAAAACCCAGCTCTCTGGGTTCAGGTCCAATCTGAACCTGCAGTGACCAGAAAGGTGCCTAGGTAGCAAGGGACACTGGAGAGCAGAACAGGCATAAACTGTCTCCCCAGGCTATCTGCTGCACCTTTCCACTTGAATTACAGAATTGCCACTCTGTGTGGTTATAATCAGGCTCGACAGGATTCAATGTGTTTTTTTTTTTTTATGAACTCAGATGTATAATATTGATATTTATTTCCAAGTCCTTTTTTTCTTATTATTTTTATTGACTTGAATTTTGGCACAAGCAAGAAGTTCAGAACCACCTCAGAGACTAATTGCTGCTTATTCAACTTGTATTGACTGTGGAAGTCAAGCTTCATAATGGATTCAGAAATAAAATCAGAACTGATGATAATCATCATCTTGCATGATATTAATTCCTTATTAATTGACTCAAAGATGGAAATGGAAGTTAAAAAAAAAGCTTTTTGGCCTTCTTGATAGAACTGCTGTACATCAAAATATTTTCAGAACTTCCTTTCTGGAAACTTTTAGCGTTACTGGAAAGGTTTTGCTTTTGCTTAGAGCCTATGGGAAGAGCTGAAGGTTATTCACTCTGTCTTTCAGGGCTCTTCTGTGCTTGTGGCTAGCGGGAGAGCAGGTTATGGCCACTATGGGCTGCCTGATAACTTGCTCAAGAAGAGCGGGTTGGATGTCTCACTATCTTTACAAAACATCTTGGAAAGCTCATCACCCATCCGTAGATTAAAGTAATCCCATCCTGGGCAGATTCATGTACTCTATTTCCAGTACATTTGTGACCCCACAGTCACAAATGAGTCACTGCTTCCTTGTCACATAGGAAGGTTTATGGTCTTCCTTCTGTAGAGAAGAAACAAAACCAAAAAGAGACCATGCCATTCTGCCCACTTACACAGGAAGGCTGTAGCTGATGTGAATAAAAACTCCAGCAATCCTAAGCCCAAGTGTAGCAGTCTAGTCACTGGATTATTTTTCAGGTTGCTCTACAGGCTCTGAAAGTCTTAATTGATTTGTAACTGTCCAGGAAACAGGCAGAGATGTCTGGAGCTGTACAGCTACCATCAGGTATCAATGCCTTGGAAACAGAGAAGGAATGCAGAAAAATAAAGGCTTGCTTCTTTCCTGATCAGTGCTCTCTCTGGATGCAACTTCCTTCTGCTGAGGGAATTCTTATCTAAGGCACAGCATGGCACACTGCGTGGCAATAAGTATTTGTTCCTGCTCCCAGCAAGAAATTCCTGGGAGCATTCCTAAAATTGATAGGGACACAGTTTTCTGTGATGGCTCATAGAGGGATATGGTTTGCCATCACTTAGTGATGTGAGAGTTATGAAAAAAGGGGAAAGAGGGACAAAGCTCTCAAGAAAAATCCACTGCCAGACAAATGCCAGGAAATTTCAAGGGGTGAGAGCAAAGTCCTGAAAAGGGACACAAACAGTTTGGATTCCTCCATTTCTGAGAGCATCTCAGAGTTACAGCATACCTGAGCTTTTCCAAACCTTACAAAAGATCTGCTTCAAAATCAGGCCTCTCTGGATGTTATTTATTCTCTTTGTTCAGCCCTGACTTGAAAAGTATTGTAAATTGACCCCAAATCCAAACCCCAGTATTTGGGTTGAATTTATTGCTTATTAAGGCAACTTCATGGGAGAGCTTTTCTAGAAACTTGTTCCCAAGTCAATTCTGGGGTCGTGAAAAAAGCAGATTTAATGATCATCTGGAGGAGCCAGGTCAGATGTGTGGTTTTAGATGCTATAACTCTGCCATCCCTCTTTGCAGTTGCAGGTGCTGGAGAGAAATCCTATTATGGTGGATGATGGATTCACAGAAAACTGTGAGCTGCAAATCTACTGAGTACTAGTGTCCATATCCAGTTCATGTTTTTCCTAGGAAGCATCATGAGACACAAACAGACAGAAGATATAGGGAAGGTACAGAAATACATAACACAGGGTTTGTTTCTTGGTTTGTTTGCTTTTAAAGGGGAAATTAGATGGTTTGGAGCCTGCTGGAGGTATGTAGAGAGCTTTTCAATTCCCCATGGTCAATACTTATCAATGATACAGGTTGTCCAAGCTTGAAAGCTGATGGCAGCCTTGAATATAAAGTCCTGTATTTTTCAGGCAAGTGGTTGAACACTGTTAAAATGTAGCAGTGGCTAGCTCTAACTGCTCCAGGTCCATCTGCCCGAATGATGGAGGCAGATCTCCCTGTTGGCTTACGGAAAACCATTCCTCCTGAACAGAATGCTGTGTACAGAGGAGGCAGTAGAGGTTGGTTTTATTGGTACCAGTTTATGAGGAGCAAGCTTCTCGCCTCTGTGACCCCATCCAACAGCTTGCTCTGCTGTGGATTCTGTGACTTACCAGACACCTGGAAGAGGCAGGTGGAGACTCCCACGTCATTGGAAATGCTGCACTCGTAGGTCCCACTGGTCTCCCGGCTGACACTGTCCACCTTCAGCTCCGAGTAGTCCTGCTGCTCTGCCAGGGGCTGCACCAGGAGGGTCCCATTGAAACGCCAGACAGAGGTGGCCACCTTCATGGGGCTGCCCTTCAGCATGGTGCAGCGCAAGGTGACACTGTGCCCCATGCCCTGGCGTACATCCTGGAAGGCTGGCTCCACCACGGGGGGGACTGGAGACCGAACAGAGCAAAGACAGGGATGCAGTCAGGGAACAACCGTCTCACTCAGCACGGTCACCCTGACTGCCTCTGACGAGGCAGACACATATGATTTCCAAGGGGATATTTATTTTCTAGTGGGAACAGGATCCGTCAAACCAAAAGCAATAGTCATTTGACATCTCCTAACTGGGCTGTGGTCACATCCCACCTCCCTCCTATTTATGAGGTAGGGGTGGCCTTTAGCAAGTACTCCTTCCACACTGAGACACTGCTTGGAGGAGCTACCAAGCCCTCCTTTTTCGTGCCAAAAGTGCAACCCAAGCAGCTGAGTGTCACGGCTTGGATTCAACCCTCAGATCCTAATCAGAAAAAACATAGTCCTCTTTTGCAGAATGAAATGCACTCCCTGAGCAGGCAGGTAAGCTCCCAATCAGTTAAATTCATGTTCTTCTTGTCAAAGTCTGGCAGGGTTATCAAGGACACCGTGCTTAGATGGAGGGATATGCACTGGCTGTCCCTACAGACCTGAAAGGGTGTTAGAGGGCTTCCCCCAAGTACATCAATACAACACATCAGGGATCAGCCACAGGGACTCTGAGTCCTATTTTTATATCTGAAAACAATGCCCTGATGTTGGGAGGTGAGTCACATCTATCCATGTCAGCTTCTCTACCGGCAGTGTGAGAATGGGAATGGCAATGTGTGTTCACCTCCTTAGCAAAGGGAGACTACCATGTCTTGTTCTTCAGCACTTGTAAAAATTTACAGGAACCTCACAATTTGGGCATGGCTGAAGTAGAGCAAAGAGAATGTCTGGATTGGTACTGTTTAGGTTATGCCTTATTTAATGCAATTGCAGAGGACTTCAGTCTCCACAGCCGTCTGATAGACATGTTTCACTTGCAATAAACTTTTAATTAAAACACTACAGCATAGGGATAACCAGAAGCTCTTCATCTAAAATGAGAAAAGCTTCCTGAACACAAAACAGCTGTTCACCCAAATGTAAAAGATGGAGAACTGATTTAGAGCAGCTTCAGCACAATCACAACTCACCTTCTCCATGTTCAAAGCACCTGCTCTTCCAGAGATGATTTCTATGCACTACAGTTGTGCAGAGCACCCACCTCCTCTAAAGGTCCACAGAACTGCCAAGCACAGCCAGGCCCAAACACCTGCAGCACCCAGCATCTGAAGTGCCACGAACACCTCCAACAACTACCATGGGTTACTCAGTATCCCTGCTGCCCTGAACACAGCCATAACAGGAGGGCTCCAGCTCACTGGTCTCTCCTCTCCCACAGCCTGACCTCCAGCAAGACTCACTGACACCTCTGTAACACTAGTGACATCTTCACCACAGATGAAGGTGGTGCACATGCTGTCCCATAGGTAGGCACGCATAGTGTCCCAGGGCACAAATGCATCTGTGGATATGCAGCTTACAATCATCCGCTCCACCTGGCGGCCCTGGTTTGACATAGATGATTGTTTTCAAGATACCTGTTCTCAGCTCTCAGTCTCTGGGCCCCTTGCTGCACTTCAGTGGATTAAAAGCAGCCCTTGACTGAGATGAGTGGCATGGTCAGCTCATTACAGATGGCTTTGCTAGCAGTGTGTCTCTGCAAGTGCTCCAAGTGCTGACTTGCCTTTGGCTCACGTCTCCCACCTCATGGTGAGAATAACGTGAGAAGTTGTTTGATTAGACCTAGTGCCACAAATGTGTCATCTCCATCCCTAGCTGCTATTCCATTTCTTCAGTCACATCTGCTCCTTAATTGAAGCTGGTGGGGTCTCACATTACAATCTAGGCCAGCTGGTGATACAGGGGAAAAAAAAAAAAAGGAAAAAGGGAGGAGAAGGGAAAAAAGAAGGCTTAAAAAAAATGGCACAGCAGCTCCAGAGGTACTCAAAGCGGTTTCTCTCCTGAGGAGGAGAGAGAGGAGTGGGAGAGCAGCTTCCCCCACTGCACCTGGCTGTGCCTGTCTATGGGGCTGGGACAAAGGAAGAGAAAAGGTCTGAAATTGGACAAAGTGCTGACTGCAAGGAAACACACTGCAGGGAAGGTGCCCTCCTGGGCCTCACTGAGAGAGTGTCTGGAGCTGGTAAAGGGTCACAGAGGAACAGAGTTGAGATGCCCCAAATGCTTCCTCAGGTCACTGGAACAGCCGGGCAGCCAAGGATGCAGAAGATATTTAATCTTCTTCAGCTGGGAAATGGGATTTCCTTGATTTGCACTGGGACAGGCTCTGGGCCTATGTTATCATTTTGCAAAGGGAATGTCTGAAAGTGCCTCTAAATTAAAAATTGATTACATTTTCTTCTCTTGTCTCTGGCACTAGGAAACACCCAATGAGCATTAACTCTGCAGGTAGTTCTGTAGCTCCTGGGTTTTCTGAAGAGAGGGATGAAGTAGATCATCCCATTGCTGCAAAGCATACAGAACTATACCAAGGGTTAGCTATTCCCAAAGGTTCCCAATGGATATGAAAACAAAGAAAGGTCAACAGCAATTACAGAGCCAGACATCAGCTTCAGCCTCAATGCCTACTGGGGAGTCCACACTTGTTCAAGAAGGTTACACACAAAAGGCAGACTTCACCAGAAAGGCAGGGATTCAGTCTGTAAAACCTAGCTGCTAACAACACAGCCTTTTCTGTTTCTGTTCTTTTTCCCTGGCTTAAAGGCAAATGAAAGCTTGTTTAAATGAGCTGGTGCTCCTACTCGCTAGAACTGGGAACTGAACAGCTCCTGAGATGGGGACTGTCTCAGAGCAGAGACCTCCCACATGACTCCTGCACAGACACCGTTAGGGAGCTGCAGGAAAGGATAATGATTTCCCAGGTGCCTCTTATACCTACAGGCAAGCTGCATCCCTGCTGGCTAGGAGAGAGCAGTATCTGGCTATTCTGGCTGGCTAAGCTGCCATGATGCTCTTTGAGGACCTTGGGTATCAGCCCAATTTTTAGCCCAGTTACAAAGCTGAGTCCTTGCCCAGACATTCTTCAAATGCCTTTCTGTATCCCTCCCCCCCCCCCCCCCTCCCCCCCCCCCGCCCCGAACTCCAATGCCTGTGTCTGAAATGCTCTTTTAAGCAGCCACCACATTGCAGGCAGCAGTTGCTACACTTAAAGGAGGTAAAAAACCTCTGTGCGTATACAGGGTTTTGGGATCTCCTGGTAAGAAACACAGCAGACAAATATAGACAATTACTGATCTCTCTCAACACACAGCTTAAGTCTAGAAGAGCTCACTGGCAAGAGGAGTGATGAAAGGGGTGAAGAGGTAATGTTGAAGTGAGGTTCCTCCAGCAACCTTGTTAAGATGCTGTTGCTGCAAAACACAAGGCAGGGCAGCCTGCCTTTGCAGCAGAATTAGCTAGTTAGGAGCAAATCAAATCAGCCAAACACAGGCAACCTACTCTAGCATGCCAAGCACCCTAAAGCAAAGCCAGGCTGCAGGCAGCTCCCTTGCTGTGAGCCAGAGCAGATGCTCTGCACTGAAGGGTTGCTAAGCTAACACAGTGTTCACAACGATGAAAAACAACAGTGAGGAAAGCACAACAGAGAAATGTCAAGCACCAAGGAGCGTTGCTTTGTGTCCGAATAACCTCTTACTTTCTTGGTTTCACTGGAAATAACCAGAATTGAAATGTTCATCCTGCTAGGTGAGTGAGAAGTGCACTGGCTGATGAGTGGTGGTTAATTTGGTTTAAGTCTGTTTTTATTTTAGCCTTGAGGAAGGGAAGAGTGTTCTTCCTTACAACAGCCAAAGAGCTTGAAGAAGAGACCACACTTTTCTTGCACTGTTACTGTGCTGCCCTGCTTGGGCAGAGCTCAAGAAGGGGTATTCAGCCATCCCTGCAATACTGTCTGATTGCTAGAGATTCCCATCAAATTCAGAGGCCTCCAGAAGGCAGAGATGTTTCTTTCACCAGTGATGAAGTCAGAGCATCCCAGGATGGCAGAGATGCACTATAGAAAGTTTTTTACTTGTGGGGTAAATATATATATAAAAAAAATCACTTAAATTAGAAAATGGGGATGCTGTCATGAGTCTGCTCAATCTGGTATAGATGAAAGGCAAAGAAAGGCTCCTATTGGAGTGGACTGATGCACAGAAATCAGCGACAAGTTTAAACACAAAACAGGATCTATAGAACAGGGGAGTACCGAGAGAACAGACCTCGCATTAATTGCTCAGGCAGTAACTGAGAAGGTTGAATATCACAGACACCACAAGACAACACTACTGTGCAAGACACATGCAAAGTCTCCTTTCCCACCGTAGCTTGAGAACTGATCAATTCCCAAATGCTGGCTCATTTTGGAAGGGTTGTCAGAGCTGAGGAACTCACTCATAACCTGCTTTCTGACTTAAAGGCAGCCTTGTCTCCTGTGTAGCCACCCTGACCAGTGGCTGACAACAGCCATCTCTGTAGGTGGTTAGCTGCCTGCATTGTACTGCTGGTCTGTGGAGCTGCCATGGGCTGCTGCACTCTTATTTTTCTACAGGAATTTACTTTCTGCAATGCTTCCTCTGCTGCAAAGAGCACCACAGTGCAGCAATGTCCAGTAGGAAAAAGAGAGGCACAAACCAGAAGGACGTCTTAATTGAGGTCATACAAACAGGCAGCATGAGACAGAAGCAGCAAGGACTCCTGTATCCTGACCCTCAGTATCTGGTGTCCTGAATCAGAATACCTTCCATAACAGGACCCATATCCCAGTCCTTCCATCCTTAGCCCAGGCTTCCTTCTCTGTGAGAAACACCTTCTACTCTACCAGAGTCAGCCTTTACATTTTTATTTAAATTTAGAAACTGCAATACGTAACACAAGTGACAAAAATAGCAAGCCTTGCTAGACTAGAAAGCAGCTTTATTGTGAGTAGCTTTCATTCCACCCTACTAACTGACCCCCTCAAAGCTTAACTATGCATCATAGAGCCAGTGGGACTCCTGCCTTAAACCATCACCTTATCCCATGTGTGAGACCTAACTGATTGCTCACTTGCTGGATTAACATTGCAAATGACACATAGATAACCTGGTATGAAAGACTGTACTTTGTGGTTAGTTACAATTATTAGCTGTGTCTTGTTATCCAAAGTAGTTAATGGCATCAGGCAGTAATTTCTCTCTCTAGAAAGCAAATCAGCACAGGAAGCTATTAGGGCCTTATGAGACCTGTATGACCCCATTCAGCATCCATTTAATTTCTTAAAGGTATCCTTCTGTAGTCATACTGGATGCAATCTTCCCTAATCTCCTCCAGACAACCAAAGCAACCCCAGCAAAAGTGCCTTCCCTATCCAGCCTCTGGTCCCACAGTCTGGGGTAATAAAGATGCTACAGGCATCAAAGATACTGCACCCCTTTTCTCACAGCAGGTAGAGAACTCCAGGGTTTCAGCTCTCTACCAGAGCTCTCTACCCGAGCTCTCTACCCAAACAAGTGGGAAGCTCTTTTATTATCACAAGGCTGGGAAATCACAGCTGAGCAATTCTGTTCCTTGCCACAGCACCCACACCCTTGGAACACACATTATGCACCAGCAGTTTACCCTGCGAAGACAAATATCCAACCCATATTTACAAGTCTAGTCTCATATGCTTGTTTCTGAGAGATATAATTGAGTAGTTAGAAGCAGGGAGATGGAGGAAGGCTTGTTCAACCTATTTCAAAAGCCAGAATCTCTTTCTTTCATCTTAAATGCCTTTTGCCTTTGCACTTCAGTCTCCCCATGCGTAAAGAGATAAAACGTCTGCTTTTTGCATAGTGCTTGAAAGCCAAGTTGCAAGTATTGTTATTTCAAAGAAAACAAATTTGTTTGTGTACATTTTCTGCTAGACAAGTGGGTGCAGGGTCTGGAGAGGCAAGGCGCAGAGCAGAGAATGCTTAGTTCTGTGCTAGTTGACTGCTTTTAAAAGAAGAGCAAATGAAATGTATTCACTACCAGCTTTTCTGCTTTCCTCTTCCCTGAACTTTCCAAGCCAATTAGCTCAACCAGTCTTCACCTTGTTTTAATAAAGAGGGATTTACTAAAGGATTTCCTCTTCTGCATGACAAGCTGTGCTGATTAATACATGAGACCCCTAGCTCACTTTACAGAGTGCTTTGAAGAAAGTCCATCCTGGGTGGGAATTTCCAGACCTTCAGCCTCACAGACATGCCTCCTCAAAAAAAGATCTGTCCCAGACATGCTGGAATGCCACTCAGACTCACTGCCCAATTAATTCGTGCTAACAGGACACTACAAAGCCAAGTATTCTCCTACAGTGTAAAGCCACCTCATTCCCATGCCTCACTTATCTTCAAGCACCTGGTTTCAAAACACTACACTCCTCTAATTGAAAAAGATAAGTGGGAAAAGATGGTGTATGTACAGAAAACACATACACATTTGTATGTGAAAAGCATGCCAATAATCCTCCCCCCAGCCACATACCACCCAATTAGCAAAGTTGTGCACAAGAGAAATAACGAGGGTGAGAGAGTGGGTATTTCAGTGCTAATACCATTAATTACTACCAGACCAATGGCATAACCCAAACTTGGATTTTTTTTTTTTTTCACAGACAAACATGAAAATATTTTCTCTAACTTACAACCGATTTTGCTAATTATAACACGGTCAAGCAGAATGACGGCCAGGGTGGATCTGCCCACCCTTCATTCTCCTACCCACCCACATACCCACAGGAGGGGAGCCCTCCCATGTGTAGCATTGTCAGATTACCAACTATCTGTTCAAGTTCTGCCTGTCTTCTACAAGATAACAAGATATCAGCTCACACCCATGCATCTGTTATTACATACCTCTGTTTAACAAATTGGGCTGTCAGTGACACACTGCTCCCAAAAGTATATAAATAGTTTAGATGCAAACATTCACTAAGAGTCAGCCAATGATATTCTCTCCCCAAAAGCATCCCGTATGCATTAACTTTTGGCAGAGAACCAGTTATCTTACTACTCAATAATTCATAGGTGAGCTACTCAGCTGGGTAGTTCTGGGAATAAAGCAAATCATTGCCAGTGCAAACTAAGGAAAAGAAAAAAATAAGATCAACCCACAAAAAAGAACAAAATGAGATTCTTCTTCCAAAACAGAGAATCCACATCTTTCCTCTTCAGAGTTTATCACTAGTTTTCCTTACTATATAACCCAACTCCCTTGCTTCAGTTTAAACCTACTGCAAGTCCTCCCTACTGGTGTTTTTATGTCCTATGTTATTCTGCCCTATCCCCAGTAGCTCCCAACCTGAAGAAATACTAGAAGGAGAAAATTCTTAGTCCTCTTCTCCTCCTCCCAAAGTCCTTGACAAGAGGATGTTGACATGTTATATGTATGAGTGTGTATGTATATGTATCTTTACAATTCCTCTTTCTCTCCTTCCTCTCTTCTTCAGGTTGCAGAAGCACAGCTTTAGTCAGTTCCTATTTAGATTTTGTTTTCCCTGAGCAGAAACACTGTCCTTGGCTTTTAAATGCCAGAGGAATCACATGCAAAAAGTCTAGGAAAGGGAAACTTAAAAGAGAAACTTGAATCTACATCTCTGACTCTCCTCATGTGCCTGGCACAAACAGCAGGGCACAGGGGCCCAATAATGGGGCAGAGATCAACAGGCACCATTTACAACCTTGCAAGTAGAAACACCATCACAGCAGAACACATTCCCTGTGTTCCATCCACTGTGTAAAGAAGGATAAATAGAGGGAAAACAGTCAGTCTGTGATGTTCATAATCCTAGGATGGGCCCTCCACATTCCTGAGAAGGATTTGGGACAACTGGGAAAGGATTGGTCACCTCCCCCCCAGGTTTAGCAGTAAACCTGGCACTAGCTGCAGCAGGACTTCAAAGACCAAATTTATCCCATCGGACTCCAGGTTCTTCATTGAGGCACTCAACTTAGGAATGCCACCTCCCTCCAAGGCTACTGACTACGAGGCACATCTCCAGAGGATGATTCAGATGGTAGGAATCCCTGGGTGTCCTGCCTCTGTCCTGGGCCTGCACAAGGAGCCTAAGGTGATCCCAGTCCTCACATCTCTGTGGGATGAATGCAGAGCAAAGTAAATGCACAGAAGTGGCCAGTGCCACCCTCCTATATGAACCTCTCCATGAACTCAGTGCCTTGTTTAATGAGTTGATCAGTAGGCTGAGTCATAACACGCAGCTGAAACTTGGGCAGCATATCCTGCTCTTGGGACAAGAGACACCTCTTGTGCTCGAACTGCTGCGTGCCACAAACAGCTAACCTGGGAAGGAAAACGGACACTGGCCTGCAGTGTCATATTCCCCATAGCAAATATAGTGATTACAGTGAATTAGTGCCACCACTAGGGCTACATCCAGAGTATGCAGCTGCCACCTGCAAGGAATTGTTCAAGTTTCCTCTTGTCTTCTACAGGGGATCTCACCTGCAACCAGAGGAGCTACTGGACAGAGGTGAATGCTGACTCCAAGCAGCAATCCAATAGAAACAGGTTCCTATTCCGCCACCAGCTGCCTTAGCAATTCAGTTGCCTCCATATATTTACACCCTTTTAATAAAAGAACTGAAAGTTAAAAGCAGGGAGGCTGCAGGAGAAAGTCCCTCTGAGAACTGCAATCCTGTCAAAACAGAAAAGAGTCCCTGCTTTAGAAATGCAGTGATTGTCAGGGTTGTAGGGGGTCAGAGATTTCTGCTCACAGCTGGGACACAGCATTATCTCACCTTCTGTTTTCAGTTTGAAAGCTAAACTGGGACCACAAGACAATCCCTTCACAGCTGCTTTCAAAACACATAGGCAAAGCAAGAGGCAGCACAGGCAAAACCAGAAATATTGATTTAAAAATCAGACCTGCTTTAATGATGAGGTAGTGGGATCAGAGCTGGAAAGGGGAGAGATCCAAGCCAGAAAGAGCCTGCTAGGGGAAGAAGGGCCATCCAAGGCAATTAAGATACTAATACTAACCAGCATTCCTTAATATGTTTACTTGGAAATCTTTGTCCGTACTAGTAACCAAAAAGGACACACGGGGCAAAGCTATACCAGGAAGAGGTTCACCACTTATGTACAGAGTGAAAAGAGGACAGGCTTCCCCATTAAAACAGGCTTTTCCTCAGCCTCTCCTTCAGGCCTAGTAGGGAATTTGGATCAAGGAGAAAGAACTCTGCATAGAGCAACATGCAGTTCTCCATCACTTCTCTATCAGCTACCTCGGAGTTCTGCTGCCAATTGTTTAATATCCTGCTCCACTAACTGCCATCATTACCCCATTTTCCCATCCTTCACTCATGATTGGTCTTGATTCATCTGAGGAAGATGACGACAATGAAAACGTAACTGTTCAGAAAGAGTCTGAAAGAATGCTCAAACTAAAAGATTAATGGCAAATGTTCAGTTTCATAGATTAAACAGCTGAGGTCAACAGATATCAAAGCAATTTTTCCCATAAGAATTAATGTAACAAGGGGGGTGGTGCATACAGGAACTCAAGAAATGCATGCAATTTAAAAACACAGGCTCAGTATATATGGCACAGAGAAAGGAGAAGAAGGAACATTTTTTATTGTAAGCATTTTTACTGTCACTCTCTGGATGGTTACTGCTTCATCATTGTCATCATCATCTTCAGATGAATCAAGGTAGATCAAATCAATCAAGGGCAAAGGATAGAAAAATGAGGATAGATTCAGGAGGTCATCAGATGAAATGGCTGAGGTCTGTCATAATAGTGACTGGCTCCAAAAACCAGCTGCCAAATAGTCACCTTCTCTGCCATATGTAGGTCCTGTCTTTCCTCTCCTTTCTTCACACCATTACCTGCACACATTTAAAATGTGTGAATTCCATAATGGCCTTTGCTCAACTCCTCCTCTATTAATTTATTATGAAAAAAATACTTTATCTGTCCTATTAGTAACTGTCATAGCTTTTCATGAATGCTTCTTCAGTGCTGGTTACAGAGAATCATCTCCCTATACCTTATTCCCAAAACAGCTAATTGCTTATGGAGACAGCAGAGGATTTGGCAGTCCCATTTCTTCAGGTATGGATGATATCACCTGTCTCAGAGGATGACATGGACTCAAGCTGTAGAGGACTTACTCCCACATTGGAAACCTCGTGTCTTCTCTCTGCATTGGCACTGTGTTTCCCAAGAAGCAGCAGCATACCATCCTTGCTGCTGAAGCAGATGCAGCCCTGCAGCTCCTGTCTTTCCCTGTGTTAGGAGAGCAGTGTCACTTCTGACAGCCGCAGGTGCTGTGGGCTCCCAGAAATCACTCTCCAGGACTAGGGGTCTCCTCTGCAGCAGAGGGCACAGGATGGAGGCCAATGACAGAACTGGCAACAATTCAGTGACCACAGCCTGCTCCCTCAACCTCCCCATCTGGCTGTCATCTCTGTCCCATCTCCTCTGGACTTGGACCAGCAGAGGGAAATTTATTAACAGTCCCACTCACTGGATAAATCTGATCTGACATTGAATTTTCTGTGACTGACCTCAAACCGGGTCAGTACGGCAGGAACCATTTGGAAGAGCACCATCCCTGCAATGTGGGCACTTGCCTATCTCACACAGACACTTTTTCATGTTGACTTGAGGAGAGCTTAGGCTGCAAGAAAAGCTGATATGCAGGACAAGTGGGAGTACACACTCCAGTTCTTCTCTCGATTCCTGGATTTTGTTCCAACAGATAAATGTCTGAACTTGGTTCCATAAGTTTCCACTATTCTCATTCCCAACTCTCCTGGGACACAAAAGGTAAAGCCGTCACCTTCCTCATTCTGACCCACTGCATCAAGATCTCAAAGTGGATCCTGGCCTGAGCCAATCCATCAGCAGTCATCAGTCTGAAGGTTTGCAGCAGCACATACTACAACATAGGATCCTGCTCCTTCCAATCTCTCCATGACAGATAATAACACCTCCCAGAATCAGATACTCCAGGTGAGAAGGGCATTTTAAACAAGTTTCAGCAACATTTACTGAGCTATCCCACTGTGGTGTGCAGGAAGAAGATATAATTCTGTGTACAGTTCTGGAAAGAAGCTGTGTGGACTCAAATCTGGTAATATCTGTGGCTAAATCTGTGATAAAAGCCAGCAATGATGGAAAGACAGGCTATGTCTGTTTGTAAGACTCTCACTAGATCTGTGTACCCTGATCTGAATTCATCAGTGCAAAAATGGCAGAATGACAGACTTACAACAGACCATAAAAGTGTCATAGAAAGTAGGAAAAGATGTGGGAAACATCATCCAGCCAGGTCTTTGAGGGGAAATTTTTGATAGCATCCTGTGAACATCAGAGGAGATAAAATTATTCTGTACCCTCCATACATGTATTGCCTATAGCAGTACAAACATCAATCAACTGGGTCAACATAAGCAAATGAGGCCTCAGAACATACAGCAATAACCCTTTTTATTCCTCATTGATTCCATAAAAAACCTCATGGAAGATGAATGTGGGATGCAACATTCCAAGTTAAAAATGAATGATGATTAATATAGTTTTATGGGTCCTTGGCAGACAAACTGGGTAGTGTTTGAGAAAGCAACAAGAAAAGTAACTATTTTGTCATAACATCCTCAGGCTTTGGAAAGATCCTGGCTTGCTTCCACACGACAGACTAATTGAAGATGTAATACTATTCAAATGCAGCCCACATTAAGCCGATTAAAAACACATTAACTGAAAGGGTTCAAAAAGAAATTTTAAATGGCTGCACACACCACTGGGATCTCTCTAGCAAGAAGAAAGACCTATTCCAGGAAGACGTCTCTAGTAAGAACCCACACAAACCTCTTAAACTGATGCTATTTCACATTTCCATCAAGGTCAAAAATCCAGCCAGCAGGTTGGCATGGCTAAAGCGTATAAATTATAAATCCCTGTTCAGGATGTGTAGCCAACATCACACATTTTTCACATTTCGGACACCTTTAGTGTCTGAATGACCTTGCATCCATTTGCAGATGGGGTGATTGGGTGCAGACTTTGGCATGTTTGTGACATGTGGCTTGTGCTTTGCTTCCTTCCCTCCCACACAAAGGCATAACTGACAATCACCATTCTTAAGTGCCTATGTTGGGATAATATACCAACATCTGTAGAAGACACAAAATATGTAGCAGTAAATAACATACTAAAGAGACACAGACAGGACAACTTGGCTTGCTTCATGGAATGGGGTATGGGAACTCTATTCAATTTATCTTGGATAACCACAGAACCATAGAAAAGTTTGGGTTGATAGGGACCTTTAAAGGCCATATTGCAAAGGTTCTGGAAAGAAAACTGCCAAGGAAAGAATGAGTCGCTCTTTCAAGGAAAGAGACAGTAACCCCAAGAGGAGCCTCAGTTAATGTAATCCAGTAAACATCAGCTTTCAGTTTAATTCTGTAGTCCAAAGATGTCCAAATCCTTGGATGACTAAGACAAAGCTTACTAAACGTATTGTGAGATGTGCATCACATCTGCATTGATGAGATAATTTTTGTAAATCTCTTTAATACGTGTGACCATCCTGCCATAATGATGTTGAAAAAAAACTGAGAAGAGGGCTATAAAAATGAATCAAGGGCTGGAAAACATGCCTTGTAGTGAATGGCTGAAGAGACTCTTTCCAGATTGCATACTCGACAGGCTAAGAGATTACTTGTTCTGTTGTCTGAGACAACACAAGGAAAAGACTGCTAATAACAAATAGCTCGTTATGTGAGAAGACAAAAGCATAAACAGAGCTTGTAGTTGGAAACTGAAATGAGACAGGCCTAGATTAAAAGATGACAACTGAACCATGAGAATAAAAAGACACTGGAACAACTTACTGAGCAACACACTAAATTCTCTGTCACTTTAGTGTGTGAGGAGATGCTGCACTGAAAATGTACAAATAACCCAAGTTTAGATGCACAAAGGTAAACTCACCACACTAGTGATAGGGACTACGTTGGCATATAACCAAGTCTCCTGTCTAGACAAACAGCACGAAACGGTCAGAAAGGGATTTAAAGAGCTTTTGCTTTCTCATACTGATCAGGAAGATGGAGTCACAGCATTTTGGATAGACAGATTGGAGCACATAAGCTTCTCAAATGTTTAAAAAAACCCCAACAACCAACAAAACAAACCACAAAAAAACCCACGGAAAAACCCAACTCTTTCCTCCTCTCTTTAAAATCCGTAGGTAGTTTCATTTGTATCTTTTCGTTTATACATATGAGTTGGTTCCTAGAAAGTGAATCAGTATGATAACTTGCCCACTTCCATACATAAACTTGGACTTTTGCAAGTTTTCATTACAAGCAGCTGAAGGGGAAGAGAAAGATTTCCAAATCACAAAACATTTTGAGTTGCTCCATTTTCCTCTGACCCAGCCAACCACCACCATCTTCTCATCCCTTTAGATCCATCATACTCTTTCCATGAAAACATCTTAGGTGGAGGGCTGCTCCTTTTCCCTCAAGCCCCAGTTCTCCATTTTACAGCACACCAGAATGTTGGCTAAAGGACCTGTATTATGCATAAGCTATGAACTGCTCAGAAAATCCCAGCAGACCTAGCACTATTAAACTCATCTATATTGCATTAAGTTATTAGCTACTGTATTCTAGCTTGTGATTAGGACAGTAGAGTATCTCTTTGCAATCAGCACTTTGTAAGGAAAATCCCTGTTCAGTGCAAATGCTACTATCATTCATTGTTCTCTTGACCTCAATCACAGTCACTGTTGGAAACCTCTATTAGTTTTGGCACTCCAACCAATTTCTCCTATGAAATGCTTGGCTGAATTGGTCCCAGAGTTGTATCATATTTGCAACAGATGAAATTTGCAGCACTTATTTCATCAGCTGTGAGAGCAGGTCACAACAGATAGAGAGTCTACAAACAATCGCCTGGGATGGCCTTCAGTTGCCATTGTTTCTTTACCAGCAGGGATTTGCCCCAGATGCTTCTTTGTCACAGAAACGGAGTAATTTTCAGTCTTTTCTACATCCTATTCATCCCTCTGCAGCTTGGCAAATCAGGACAGAGAAGGACAATACATACAGCTTCAGAGATACTGGAGCTGGAAAAGGCATGCCAAGGGAATGATGGCAGTACACAAACATTTTTCCTTCCATATCTTTCTGATCTGGGCCACCCATATAATTTGAGACCTCAGCCTCAATCCCAAACCGCTATTTTGGTCAAGCAGTAGGATTAGGGTTCAGAGAATCATGAAGGCTCCAGTTCCAGGGATACTGGGGCTGGAAAAGG
Source organism: Pseudopipra pipra (assembly GCF_036250125.1). Taxonomy (NCBI): domain Eukaryota; kingdom Metazoa; phylum Chordata; class Aves; order Passeriformes; family Pipridae; genus Pseudopipra; species Pseudopipra pipra. The sequence goes on along the minus strand of NC_087551.1, from coordinate 31,412,147 downwards.
TATGCTAAGTAGAGCACAGCACTGCACCAACATTGATCTCTCCATATCTTTCTTATCTGGGCCACCCATAGTACTGGGGACCTCAGCAGCCTCTGTCCGAAGCTGCAGTAAGGGTTAGGGTTCAAGGAAGCGGAATGCCTGTAGCTCCAGGGATACTGGAGCTGGGAAGCCTGTATCTCCAGGGACCAAAAAAAAAAAAAAACCAAACCACAAACAACCCAAACCCCCAAAACAATCTCCACCGTTTTTGGATGCGGAAGGGTACATTGCACTGAGGACAAGGAAAAGTCTGAGGTACTTAATGCCTTTTCTACCTCAGTCTTTAAGAGAAAGACCAGTTATACTGAGTATCCTGAGCTGGAAGAAAGGGACAGAATAAATCCCCTGTAACCCAGGAGGAAGTACTTAGCTATCTGCTGTGCCACATAGACACAAGTCTATGGAGCCACACGGGATCCACCCAAGGGTATAATGAAGGGATTGAGAGCACCCATAGTCAGTTTGCAGGTGACACCCAGTTGGGTGGGAGTGTCAATCTCCTGGAAGGTAGGAAAGCCCTGCCGAGGGATCTTGGACAGGCTGGATCGATGGGCTGGGGCCAATTGTATGGGTTTCAACAAAGTGAAGTACTGGGTCCTGCACTTGGGTCACAACAACCCAATGAAGTGCTGCAGGCTTGGGGAAAGAGTGTCTGGAAAGCTGAAAAGGACCAATTGAAAAGGACCTAGTGGTTGGTGCTGGTCAACAGCCATATGAACATGAGCCAGCAGTGTGCCCAGGTGGCCAAGGCCAATGGCTTGTATCAAAAATAGTGTGGCCAGCAGGACCAGGGCAGTGATTGTCCCCCTGTACTTGGTACTTGTGAGGCTGCAGCTCAAGTACTGTGTCCAGTTTTGGGTCTCTCACTACAAGAAGGATAATGAGGTGTTAGAGTGTGTCCAGAGAAGGGCAACAAAGCTGGTGAAGGGTCTGGAACATAAGTCCTCCAAGGAGCGGCTTAGGAAGCTGGGGTTGTTCAGTTTGGAGAAAAGCAGGCTTAGGGGAGACCTTATTGCCCTACAATGATGGGAAAGGAGGTTGTAGTGAGATGGGGGTCAGTCTCTTCTCCAGGCATCTAGTGACAGGACAAGGTGAAATGGCCTCAAGTTGTGCCAGGGATGTTCAGGTTGGATATTAGGAAAAATTTCTTCACCTAAAGAGTGGTCAAGATTGGAACAGTCTAGCCAAAGAAATGGTGGAATCACTATCCCTGGAAGTGTTCAGAAAATGAGTGGATATGGCACTTTTTGATACGTCTTAGTGGTCTTGGTGGCATTAGGTCAAAGGTGATTTTGGAGGTCTTTTCCAACCTTAATGATTCTATGATTCTATGTGAACAGTCTCAGAAATCAGCTTGTCCCAGTCAACAGTAATGAAAAATTTCCACGGTTTCCTGTGACCACACATGACCCTAGAAACAAGGACTCCAAAAGCAAACAAAATGCAACAGGTCCACGTGTAACTGAGAAATTTAAGCATGTCTTCAATTCCTGGGACCAATGACAGTTTTGCAGGTTCATCGCTGGGTTCATAAAAGAAAACCAACTGTTTTAACTCCAGTCCTGAAGGCCAATTAAATTTGAATCAGAAGCAACAGCTGGAAACACATGAAAAGACTTAGTGCACACATGTGCTTATTTGTGTTTTCAGTAGAGAGGCAAAGAAGAATGGAAATCGGGAACTATAGGAAGTGAAAGAGGGTGAGAGGGGTACATGTTGGAAATGTGATCTCTGCTGACTGAGAAAACAGTTTCCTGGCTTCAATGAAAAACAGTTTCTTGCTCAGAAACTGGCCCAAGTGGAAAAACACAAACTAGTCACTGAGCAGCTGTTTCCCCACAGAAAGCTCCAAAAGGCACCTAAGACCTTGCTAAAACCTGAACCTCAGCCCCCCAGTACTGTGTCCCAGCACAGAACTGGCAACAGAAGACCCACTGGGATGTAGAGAAGCCTGACCACCTCTGAAATTTAATTCACAGTTTCCCTATAGGAGTGAATGCAATTAGTGCCATTTCAGAGCTCAGGGTCAGGATGGTCATAGATAATTCAAAATACCCCCAGGATGCTCAGTTTCCTGCTAGGGCTTCTGTTCATATCAGGAGTGTCTCCAGGTCTTCTCTGCATGAGTTCACTCCTCAATAGTGGCATCACTATCCTGTGTGTTGCTTTAGCGTGCTTGCCACAGTCTTTCAGCTGGGCTGGAGGAAATAGTTCTGCTCTACTGCCAGAGTCCATGGAGTAGGTGAGGTATAGCATGGGAGCCTGTTCCTGTACCTTCATAGGTGCTGCTTGACATGGTTTATGGAGCAAAAATCGTAGAAGAAAAGCAAAGACACAGGCACAATGACATGGCAGTACACCGCTGTGTTTGGGAAAGAGGCTGGGGAAAAGGGCCTCTGCTGACACAGGTCCTGGTGGCCTATGCTTCCCTTCAGGTGTGGGCAGCTGTTTTCACTTCCCTGTGCCTCAGGGCCTCATGCAGAGACTGAGAGTTATCATGAGAAAATGAATTGCGATTTTTGTCTGCTTGGTGTCTTCCTGGTTCCCCTAGGAAGTTCTGGTCTGTGATATCTCTCTCCCCACAACTGGGCACCCAACATGCTCATGTTCCAGTCACCATGAGGTAGAATTTTATTGGGACAGAGCATTCCCTCCTTTCCTATCCCCTCCAGCCTTGAAACATGAGTGCTGACAGCAGTTTTCTAATTTTTCTCAATTTACCACCTCCTTTGCCCCATGTCTCCTGATACCACTGTGACCTTGTTTTGGCTAGGACAGTGTTAATTTTCCTCCTAGTAGCTGGTACAGTGCTATGTTTTGGATTTAGGATGAGATTAATGTTGATAATGCACTGATGTTTTAGTTCTTGCTAAGTAGTGGTTTAACTCAAGGACTTTTCAGTGTCTCATGCTCTGCCAGTGAGCAGGAGCACAAGAAGTCACAAGGGAGCATGGCCAGGACAGCTGACCCAAACTAATATAAGAAATATTCTGTATCACAGAATGACATGTCCAGTATATAAACTGGGGGAAGATGGCTGGGAGGCACCAATCACTGACTGGGGTCCCAGGGGATGGGCTGGATATTGGTCAGTAGGTGGTGAGCAATTGTACTGTGCATCACTTGTTTTTCTGGAGTTTTTCTCCTCTTTCAGTCTCTCTCTCTCTCTTTCTTTCTCTCTCCCCCCCTCCCTTTTCATTACTATTATTATTATAATGCTGTGTTTCAGTCACTAAATTGTTCTTACCTCAACCCATGAGTTTTACTTTTTTATTTTTCTGATTCTCTTCCCCATCCCTAATGGATTCCCCATAAATTCAGATCCCAGTCCTATTCATCACCCTTGACAAGAGAATATCCCACCAGTCCACACTCCAGGATCCACAATGCTTTCTCTTCCTTGGCCAAGTTCCCATGTCCCCTGGACCTGTTCTGGTGCTGCACAGACCAAGAGAGAAAGCTTAGCAACAGCTGCTGTGCCAGACTCACTATCTCTGACCTGCTTACTGGAGGTAAGCATGCAGCAGAAGTACTCACAGTGTATGTTAGAGAGGAACCTGTGTTACACCTCTGTGCAAACAGAAGCAGAGCTAGGACAACCTCTCCCTCAAGCCAGGCTGCCTTGATGCAATCTGGATACCACCAGCTGTGTCACACTTTGAAGGTCTTTCATACAGGTGATTTTACCTATGGGCTAAACCCACAACAACAACAGGACTCAAAACCAAAGCAGTTTCTCCTGAATCCCGAGACAGGAAGCACTGGCAAAGTGTCTGACAGTCCTTTGGCAGCAGTATCCTCCTGTGACTTAAAGACAAGGACATGCTCGGGTGAGACCTGAACATGCACAGCCTTTCAGGATGCCCAGTGCAAAGCAGTTGAGAGGATTCTGGAGTTGTTTTTTATCCCAACAAGTTGATATATAACTAGGTCCTACAGGGCAAATAGGTGCCACAGCAGGAAAACTTTAAAAGGGATGTCTGAATTAGAACAGTATGAGATGTGGTGTTCAGCCCTGAAAGGGCCACAGAAGGTGAGCAAACACCCACAGAGCGATGACCAAGATTGTCTGCCATCCACTGTTTCTATACAGCCCTTGTCTCCCCTTTCCTGACAAAACTGTATAGCTTCGATGTGTCTTGATAAAATTAAGTTGTTCTTCCTGGACAGCCTGTCCGAAAAACAGAATAATGGGATTATGGAATGTGTATTTGTTTCTCCCAACAATATCCGAGAAATGGATTAACTGATTTAAACCAGTCCTTTTCTGAACAAACAAATTCATGTCTCTAGGCGAGGAGCTCTCACAAGCTTTTAGAGATGAACAATGAGCTGCACAGAGGCTGAATGGCAGTGCAAGGCAGGCTGCAATCTCACAGACCAGACCTAGGTCCCCTCTTCAAGGCAGGCTCCCACCTTCCTGATGCACATAACTGGGTATTTCCTCCCTTCTTTACCATGTTTTACCCAGGGCACAGCAAAGAGGCCTCATGGTAATTTGCATCTGATGGATGTTGCCACAGACTGGACATGCCAGCTTTGCAAAATCTGCTCCCCAGCCTCCGAATTCCCCCTGCCATCTGGGCGTTTTGCTTTATGTCTCAAGTCTCATATCTCCTGGCCACCACAGCGTGCAGACATGCTCTGTCAGACCAATTTCAATCAAAGAGGTAAATCAGAAAAGCTCTCAAGGCACAAGGGAGACTTCCCAAGAAACCTCAGTGAGTGGCAGCACATGGGAACCTTGTCCACAAGGCAGCAAGCAGAGACACAGATTCTGCAGAGTAAGACCCAACTGCTACACATTGAGGGCAAAAATTCAGACCAGCCAAAATTCATACAACTCCTTTACCCTGTCAAAGGCATTTTTATTTCTTTAAAGCTGCATACAGCAAACGTCACCAAAAAAACCCCAGCACTGGGAGTCCTGGGGCTTTGCTCTATGAACATAAAGGTGGTTCCAAAGAAGGCTTTAGCTAGGCATCCTTAGCCTGCTGAACTATCTACCCCTTAATGCCACAAGGCTGGCAGAAGGGTAGGACCAATGAGTCCTATACGGTAATATTTGGTACAATCCCATCTTAAGACCCAATCCAAGTGCTGTCACAGCCTCCATCTGTCAGGTCATGGGACCTGGTAATTGTTAAGATAAATCTGAGGCTGGCTGTAAGTCTCTGTGATTGTTATTGTGCTCTAAACTGTGGCCATTTGGGTTTACAGCCACAATGGAGTGAAACCGATTCCTCCCTTCAGCCTGTCCTGAGACTGACAACTCTAATTAGTTGTTAGCAGCCCAGGCATGGGAAGCGGAGTGAGCAATCCTAATCGCCCAGGACAGGGCTACGTGCACAAACACAAACTCTAAGCAGCTTAATCCCAAACACAATACTGCAAGCAAAAAGTGTGTTGACAATCAGGAACACAACTCCCTGCTCTTAACAGTGGGAGCAGGGGGGTGCTGTGTATTGATAGAAACACAGAAATAACATGTATACTTTTAGCTTAGTCACACAAACCTCTATGCAACAAATCTGAGGATAAATAGGGAGGATTTCCATCGAAGTGGAACCTAACTGCCAGGCCAGGCTTCATTCAGACTGGTGGTTCAAGGTCATGCCCAGGGCTATGATTTATTTTATTCTTTTTACTAATGAAGGTCTCCAGGTTTGCAAACACTGAACTTCCAGAAGACACAGTTCTCCCATGACTTTGAATACAGACACCCAGAGCACAGGTTCATTCTTAAACCTCCCGTGTTCTAAAATGAACCAGAACATGACAGAGCCCTAGTTGGTAAGAGAGCCCAAGGTTTCCCTCTCTTGCAAGCAAGACCTGTACCAGGTAGAACAGCAATACTGAAGCATAAATGGAAGGGCAGGAAAGCTCCAGCTATTACAAGGGTAGAAAAATCATCATCTGCCCCCAATTTAGCTCCTCAGAACTCAGCTTGGAAAAGGGTATCAGGATGGACATCACTGATGAAATTAATAGAAGAAATTAAAACAGTCACTATTAATAAATACAATCAGAAATTAAACCAGCTAGGTCTAAAATTCTTAGCAGATGGCTTCATACTCCAGCTCACATGGCCACGCAGCAAGACAGATAAGCCAGCTCAGTCACACATAGGGGTCAGCTCTGGCCCCTGACAGTCTCATTTCTCTTAGACTCCCTTCATAGGCAGGGAGAGATGCAGGGAGCTCTAAGGAGCCAAAAGCTCAGTCTTAGCCACTCTGCAAAAACATCTTCATGCCAAAGACATGTCTCAAGAGCACTTTTAACAGAGCAGTTAATATCCAAGCTTTTGGAGGAGGGGGCAGGGCATCCACAAAAGAGCACTGACATTGAGCTATGGCTTCAACAGTTGATCGAAACAGTTTAATGCATTTCTATTTCCAGTTGCATGGATCCAGCAATGCTTCTTACTTATTTACAGTATCACCCCTTCCCCTCCTCCCTGCTCTTCTGTTTGCTACATAGATAACAGGGGAAATTGATGCTGACTATTGCCTGTCTGATGTACAGCACTGCCAATGGGTTCAGCAGGATTTTAAAGAGGAATGAGTCAACAGTATGTGACCGGGAATAACATTTACCAGCGTGTGAGCTTGAATAGGAAAACACATCTGTGCTCACCTGAACATTAGTTAAAGTGACAACGGCAACAGATGACCCAGCAGGACGTGTTCTGGCAGTCTTCCAGGTCAGGGAAGAACCAGACCTGCTAGTCACCAGCCCTATGGCAATGCCTATGTCTAGGACTATAAACAGCTCCTGAAGTCCCATTAGCCATGGTAACCATCTCTCCAAAGTGAATGTCAGTCTTCTTTCCTGGTTACACCTAATATTCACTATGTTTTGAAGATAAAGCACAATAACCCACCTGCTGCTTAATGGGGCAAAACTTTACCTACGGGCTATAAGGATAATCCTTTGGACATCAATCCCAGATGATTGTGGTCTATTACTTTAGATCCAGCACAGGTAAAATTCACGGGCCATGTTATTCCAGGGAAAGACACAGTCAGGTTAATTCCTTTTCTAGTCATTCCTCCTGCCAATATCTCACCTGTTTTGTGACCCCAAGACAAGAAACGGAGCCAACTTTCAGACTCGACGACCCAAAGCAAAGTCAACCCTATATAAATATCCCCTCTTCTTTCTTCTCTTTTTTTGCTGGGCGCTCAAAGACACTAAAACTTCTGCTAAAGTAAAAAACGGCACCAGCGAAAGTCTGCTTATCTCCTCTTCAGAATTTGATTCACTAATTAACAACTGTCAACAGAGGAGACAGGTGCTCTTCTACCAGGCTTTGGTGGTAATCCAAAGAAGGAGAACACATTCAAGTGATCAAGCAAGGGCCTGAGACAGCAAGTAGTGAGTGTTGTTAAGGAGGATAAACCCATCTGCAGGAAAATACTGGAATGGATGTATCAAGGATCAGGTGGGATGAGGAGTACAAGGTTGAGCTGGACTTGGACTAAGCTGTCCAGCAGTTTACGACATGCTGTTGAGGACTGATAAAGCATCAGAGCTGACACAATTTCATTCAAGTAGGATAGTGTATTAGGATTGCAATTTTCACCACACTGTTTTATGAGGCTCTAACATAGCAAATGTCATATTCACTGTGATATGACAGTCATTTCAAAGGCCAGTCCTAGCAACAGCTAGAGTTTACAGTCACTACTAACCTTCATAATTCATGGAAATACTGTTTTGACCAGTCTTTTAGGATACTTGATTAATACACTTTTTTCAATTTGTTGCTACATGCATTCTAAATTCATATCTAGGTAGCATCCTTTTCACTGATCCACACATGCACACTGTCTGTCTTTCCTCCTTTCATACATATTGGCTCAAATGACACTATTGTATTGCAAACCCCAGACTGCTGCACATTTTCAAGCCCAGTGTGTGTTTTACAGCCTTACACTATCTCCCCTGTACAGGGTGACCCAGCCCTGATTTTAAACTCACCTCTACAGAAGATTGATTTTTCTGCTGGGATTTTTTTGAGTGAGTACCTCGTTCTGAAAAAAACCCTTGACAACAGCATCAGTGATAGCACTGATTTTGTTAACAGTACTCTGGCATTCCATTAATATTTTTATCACAACGCTTCAAAGTGCTATGTTTATTATGTCCCACAAATCTTTGATAATATGGGTCACTTTTATTCCTGTTTTGAAGATACAGGAAAAGATGACAAGATGTTGCCACTCCAAGTGGTAGATTCCCTGGAGTTCTGACAAGCCCAGCCTCTCACTCTAACCAGTATATAACATTTCTTCATCCTAAACACAGAGCTATAAGGCTGCAAGGACTTTCGTGAACTTATTAATCTTTCAAAGCTCTACAGTTCAGACCAAGAAGTCCAGGGAAGACACCATCCATCCTGTCAGAGAGCTGATGATAGACAATTACAGCTCATAAGATAAAAGAAGAGCAACTTTTTCTGCTTTCAAAATACAAAAAATAATAAAAGTCCAAACACCTTTTTTGACAGCTGACTTGTTCTTTTTGTCTTCTTATTTTCTTTCTACTATTGAAGTGCAGTTGGCAAAGCCTATTTCTAGGCTAGTTTGTTACAATACAGCACTACATGCATGAGGGTGAGGGGAGAAAACCAAGAAAAAAGGGAAACACAGAAACAGGTTCTGACATCTAATCAGATCTGCTGTATTGATTTTGCAACTTTAGCTTTGGAGCAAATCAGAGAAACAGCCACATTATCATCCAGAATTCACTCTTCCCTCGAGTGAGCCAGTTCAAAAGGAGCTCACACTGACACATAAACAGGCACTCCTGCATGCACACACACGCACACGCAGATGCACACGCCCATGTGGATGCACACCCCACTGAAGCGGCTCTCCAATGGGATGCGTGGGCTGGGGGAGGTGAGGGAAGCGCTCATCACAGAGGCTGCAGGAGCCACACGATTCCCATTTCCAACAAGATGAGAATTCCAGAGCAAACCACCAGACTAATGAGCTACCCACACTGGAAAGCTGTGTTTCAATTAACCATAGAAGCCCCTGCTGCGGCATTCACGTTCTTCCAGCAGCATGAACATGGAGGAGAGGGATAAACAGGGACTGTGTTGTTTCTGGGTCTGGTTTTTGGGGGTGGGGAAGGAAAGGAGAATTCTGTAAAACGGTTGAGGGCAATTCTTGTCCTACTTTCTTGGTTTGCAGTTTCTTATTCATACTAATAGAAAGAGTAATTGACAGTCCTGAAACCAAAGCTGCCTGCTTAGGCACAGAACAGGCAGTACCACCGTAAGGTCCTTCCACAATTTCCGGGCAGGAGGAGACAGTTCAGGTGTACAAACACTCAGGATGCACCCAGCTTCAACTAAGGGTAAATGGAAATAATGGAGAAGGGAAGAGGGCTGTTTGGGTGGGCTGTTGCATGGACCCTGACAGCATTACTTCGGCAGGATCACAATAAAGCATTGTTTGGCCATGGGAAGAGCTATAGGAAGAGTATGTTGAGTTACTCTTTACATGGTTCATCACATTTTTGCCTTCTTGAGGGTCACATCAAAGGCTCTGCCCCAGAACTGCTTGTTGCTTGTACCTACAACCTTTCTTGTATGGGGAATCATGTCCTCCCCCTGCAGCCCAAGATTCAGGGCTGTGATACCCCTCCAGACCACCTAGGAAGCCTGAATTCATCCCAAGCTTGGCACTGCTGCTCCCTCTGCAGGGGCAATGAGGGTCAAGCGAGGACCACACAGCTTTCAAAAAGCAACACCAAACTAGGGACACTAGCAGGTCTGATGGTTCTTTGCTCCCAAGTGAAATTTTGCTGCACCTCTCATCAGTTTTTGAGGTGACCAAGGGTCACCCTCCCTGTCATGTCTGGCCAAACCCCCAGGATGCCTTCCAGAAAAGCTCAAACCAAGATACACATTTTCACCCTGATTAAGGGAAGCTTCTCCACACATATTTACCTGCATGGAATCTTCACACATTTCCCTGTCTCATCCTGTAATCTAATTCCTGCCATGCTCCTGAATAGAGATAATTTTAATAGGGGATCTTTGAATACTCAAAGTGCCTGCAGGATTTCACACACATCCATTACTGCTGTGTTCCCAGCAGCTCACATCTGTGAGCAGTTTGTCTGGTTGGTTTCAGCCAGGTTGTCTGCTCAGGTCTCACTTCTCTTATTCCTGGGGAGAGAGCCTGAAAGAAGTGTGGCAGCATGTCTAATGAGTGCTGCTGTGCTGTGTGTGGAGGCTCATCAGTCACAGCCCAGAGGCAGCATGCCCAGGTGCAAATTAACCTGCTCCCTGCCCATCCCACACCTGTCAGATCTGTGCCACTCAGAGTACTCTGCAAGAGTTCAACAATCACACCATTCTGATGGGATGAGAGATGCAGGAAGAGCCACTCCTACAGTCACTGCTCCTTCCAGACCAAGGCATTTTACCCAGCTGCTTTCCCCATCTGATTCAAAGTCTTGTAAAAGAGAGAGCACACACTCCCACATGTCACAAAACACCTCAACAGCATGAGAGCTGAGCAGGCACTCACTTCTTTGGAGGGAGAAACCACTGCAGGGAAAGGACGGAGATGTCATCCAATGCAGACACAGGCAGCATCCCTCCTTCTTTGTTCACCTTTGTACACAGTTATTGCCTCCAGGTGGGGCTGGGAGCACCGCCCATAGGTAAAATCACTCAGTATACCGCATACTAAGGATCAGTTTTCTGTTACTCACCACCTTGTTGAATGAAAACCATTTGGGATATGCAGTCCCTGTTAGGTCTACCTAGCACTGCTTTTCAGGCAAAATGATTCAGGCACATCCATAAAAGATAGCGGAGGTAACTAAGTTGAAAAAAAAAAGGTTGTGGGGTGGAAATGGTGTAATTAACATTCATTTGCACCTTTTGAATGTTTGCTTTTACAAACTTCATAACATACCCTGAAGGTATTTACACACATGTAATGCATATGAACGCACACCTGGTGAAGCTGCTGTTCTGCACTCATCCTCTGACACGGAAATAGAAAGCATTTTATACAAACATGTACAACACCTCTCCCTTCCATTTGCAACATGTTGGCCATATGGTACCCCGCCCTTATTCTTGTGTAGCCAGACCAATTAAATATAAACTGTTCAAAGGTCCCCAGACAAAAGAGATGTGTCTGCTCAGCCCAGGAAGAAAGGTCAACCCTGCTTAGCCTACAGGCTTTTGTGTACAAAGGCATTCAGTCAGGCACTTCGGTACTGAATGGTTATACTCACACTGCACGTTGAGCTGCACCAGGGCTTCCCGTGGTCTGATGTTAAAGCCATTGTACCTGGCTGTCTGACACTTATAGGTCCCACTCATTTCTCGGCTCACACTCTCCAGATGCAGCTTCCCATCATATGTCTCCATTGTCATTGTCCCTGAAGGCATGGGGGTTTCCTTATCTACACGGGACCAGATGATGGGTGGCTTGGGCTTCCCACGAACCTCGCACTGCAGCTCTGCCCTGGAGCCTTCCCGGACAGTGATGGTGGACTGACCCTTAGGGACACTGATCGTTGGTGGCACTAAAAGAAAGACAAGAAGGGAATAATTTTACAGTGGGTTTTCAGCACGTAAGGAACATTCTTGAGATGCCTGTGTTTCAGTCACGCCAACAGCCTTGAACTTCAAAAGTTTCCACTTGACACACTGCAACCCCTCTACGAGCACACTGTCCTGTGGGAATTATCCTACAGGGTCTGGAGCTGCAGGGTAACAAGAAGATCCCAGCTTCTCCAACATTGTATCCCAATATCAATGGCAAGTGCCACTTGTATTGGGCAGACTCCACCCTCCCATCCCTCTGTCTGCAAAATGCTATCCAGTAGCAGGGATAGCATCCAGGAACCCAAAGGTAAAAGCCTCTTCGATCCATTTCTCAATTTCTCATCAGTGAATTTCTCAAGGAAAGTCTTTTTGTCAAGAAATAAACATTGTATCTCCTGAGGTATCCAGCACCCTTATCCAGGTCAGACCAAAATCAAGATTTAAAGAATTAGTGCTTGTAAATTGCATCTCTAGGAGATCCACAATCCCTCTCTGTTTCTAAACTACAGCAAGGAGTCAGCCCTGTTAGGTGTCTGCTTATTTTACATTGGTGAACGCACTGTGAATCTCCACACCAATGAACTTCTGGATCATTTGAGTGAGAGACAAGTCCCAGCAAAGATCAGTCCTGGCATCCCTTCCAGGTTGGGAAGAGCTCGCCCAGCAGAATTGCTGCCGAGCCACGGCTAGAGTTGGAGGCACAGTAACACTCAAAGAAATACCCAGTTATCAACTGACAAACAAAACTTTGTTGATAAACAAAGCTCAAAAGAAACCCAATGACTACAGCTAAAGGGTGCAGAGTTGTCAGTGGGAAGAGGTTTGCTTTTCACATCCCTAACACCACCAAGAACCCAGGAAGGGGATGTTTGTGCTAAAATCCACGTAATATTGACAACTTATTTGTGTTGGGCTTTAGAGTTAACAGTTCAGCTGAGGTAAATATGGCCACAGTCATTCTCTGAAAGCTGCCTTTTCAGCCCTTCCTGCTGACAATTGGCAACACTTGGATTGACACTTCTATAACTGCAAGGGCCATGTACTTTGTTTCCATTTAAATCAAGATGTAGGACTACAGAAGCTATAACAAGCTGGTCTGACCAATATTAGCTGAATTCAGTTCCAGCAAAGGAGAATGTGCTATGATAATTGTACATGTTACAGCCTGGAGCTCTCTATGAACAAATTTAGGATGGATCCAGCCTAATCTTCCTCTGCAGTGACCTCCCTATGAAACAGGGAGGCCACATTTTCAATTTGCAGGTCTCCTCTGGGCGGGGGAATCTCATCACGCCCTGTCCTGCACAGTGTGAAGGTACGGCAGCACTTTCAGTGCCAATGCTGTCGGCAGCTACTCACCTGGTGAGCAGCAATTTTCTCCACAGGACAAGTTGTAAATTACATTTGAAGATATTTTCTGTTTAATTAGAGCTATCTCCTTGGAGCTGCTCAGTGGAGGCAGCCACCTTGACGAGCTCAGGCTTTGCTCAGTGGGGAAACATGGAGCCGCTGCTGCTACCCTCCTGCTCCAAACCTGTGGTCTTGCGAAAACCTGGGGTTTTATATGGGAATCACATGTTGGAGGTGGCTCATTGCTGTTCATGGGGATGCTGCATGTTGGACAGCCTTGGGTGCTGCACGGAGGGCTGCTCCAGCAGGGATGGCTGTTTTCATTCCCTGGGACACATAGTAGTCCTGCTGGCTCAGGTTGCCAAAGAGAGGCTTCAAAATACCGCAGGCTGCCCTCCCACCCTTCCTCACTGGCAGCACCCACACAAGCATATGGGACTCACCCTCTTCCGAACAGGCATGGGGCAACCTGCTGCTGTAGATACCACCTTTAAGGCAGCAACTGGCTGGTGCTTAGACCAACATCTGCACTGACCAACACTGCCCAGCCTCTCAGTGGGATCATCCAAGGTCTCCCAGCCCTTTACAGCCTCCTACCCTTGCAGTCTTAAACACAACTGCACTCTGCCATCTAGTGATCTTGGGCAAAAAGGATTGCTCCTGGAGGTAGCAACCACACAAGGTCAGGAGAGACAGTTTTGCACCAGGATTGGGGAGTTCCCCCGATTTTGTTCCCTGTGGGTATAACAACGCTGATGTCAGCTGGCATCGAGTGGGTCCTACCTTCCACAGCTGCCCACAGAATAGAAGCACTATTCCTCACTTTTTAGTGGGTCCAAAGCATGGGCAGGACTCATTCTCCAAGCTGCTAATGAGCACTGGATGCAATCCCATTGGGAACAGCCTGGCCTCAGAATTTCTGATGGGAGACAAGGGCTTCCCAAAGCATCAAAACCAGTTGCAGCACTTTTTGTTGGGGAGCTGAAATCAGAAGCGTCCAGAATCAAGACTGGGATCAGCCTGGCCTATGGGTCCAGCACAACCAGAGACTGAGAAGAAACTTTCTGTGAAGGCTGAGGTCAAAATCTGTGGGCAGCTGTCTCCCCTGAGGAGTCCTCATCAGATTACTAATGCAGTGCTGCTTTGTGCTATACCTTCTCAGTCCTGGAAAGGCAGCACAATGACATGGATATAATGGAGAGCACAGCTGGACCCACCGCTTCCCAAGATACAGAAAAACAGCCCTATCAGATCCCAAAGTGACTGACAACCATGTACTTACTGGTCCGGTCCTCACCAAGCGATGGGGTGAAGCTTTGGCCCTGATTTTAAGGGGGTAGGCATTTATAACACTTTGACTCCTACAGAGAGTGCCCAAGACAGACTTCATTTGCAATTCAGTAAACATTAAAACATTAAAAATCTTCATCTATGGCAGATGACACCAATATCCTGGACACAGCTTTGAAAAAAGGTATATTCCTCATAAGCGATGCCAAAGAGAGGAAACAGCAGCTTTCTTTCTCTTTTACTCCCTTCTAAACAAAGGGACACTTGAAATTTGGTGAAATACCACCTCTTCTTCCTTCCTTCACAATGTAGAGGTTTCTTTGAACAATCAAACTTTAAACCTGTCTCTGTAGCTTTGACTGGAGTGTACTTTGGACTTTTCACAGGGAGAAAACATCTTTATGTTATGCTTGCTGCATAACACATCTGACAGAGAAGCTGTAACTTTGTCCATCTCCAATCTCAGCCAAGTGCTTGCCTGAGAATGAGACTTTTCCCCACTGGGATTCAAGACACTCATGTGAGGTCCTTCAAAAAAGCCAGAGGCATGGGGGCAGGGGGGAGCTGGTGATGTCAAACACTCCTCTGAGGTCCCCATCTGCCACAGAGAGGCTCACCTGTCTCTGAGGAGATGTTCACCTCCACACTGAGGTCAGGAATGGGTGCTCCCTGGAAGGTAGCCACACACAGGTAGGTACCATAGTCACTGAATCGCAGGTCAATAATCTCCAAGCTGCAGGTCACAGGTGGGAGCTCGGGGTCATTCCGGGTGATGAGCAACCGGTCTGAGAACCTGGCTGGTTTCCCATTCTTGTACCAGGAATAGACAACCTTCTCCTGGGGAACAGCATCTACATGGCATGAGAGCTTCAAGTCCTGCCCTAACTGGATAGTCTCGCTCTCTTTGATCACATCAGGAGTGATTTGGAATGTGGCATTCTTCATGGCTGAGATAAAAAGAAGTGAAAAACTGGTTAGGGAGAGTAAAGTGTCTTGCATGGGACAGGAAAGCAGTTCTTTGCTCCTCAGGAAGGCAAAATCTGCCCAAAGACCTCTCCCACTTACTTTCCCACAAAATGTCCCCAGGACCTCCCATCTGGCAGTCTGGGATCATTCTCTATCTCGGGATAGTGGTACAGCCTGGGATGAGGCTGCAAGAAGTGCTTGCGCAGCTGTTGGTCTGGGAGCAGAGAAATTTGCA